>NC_035448.2:86686728-87010264 GCF_002127325.2 Helianthus annuus
AGTGAAAACCACGCATTTTGTACCGTATAAATAATGTCTCCAGATTTTGAGAGCGAAAACAACTGCACCTAACTCAAGATCATGCGTGGTGTAGTTTCTCTCATGTACTTTCAATTGTCTAGATGCGTAGGCTATGACTTTGTTCCTTTGCATTAGAACACAGCCAAGACCCAATTTCGATGCATCACAGTAGACAACGAAATCATCGTTGCCCTTAGGCAGAGTTAGAATAGGTGCATCACAAAGCTTCTGCTTCAAGGTCTGAAACGCTTCTTCTTGCTTAGAACCCCATTCAAAGGGTTTGTTCTTCTGAGTTAGAGCAGTTAGGGGAACTGCAATCTTCGAGAAGTTTTTAATGAAGCGGCGGTAGTAACCCGCAAGACCAAGAAAAGAACGAACCTCAGTAGGAGTAGTTGGCGTATCCCAATCCTTAATCGCACTGATCTTGGAGGGATCTACATGAATACCTTGTTCGTTGACAATATGTCCCAAAAATTGAACTTCCTTAAGCCAAAATTCGCACTTGGAGAATTTGGCAAAAAGTTGTTCTTTCTTTAGGAGTTCCAGAGTAAGACGAAGATGTTGCTCGTGATCAGCTCGCGTCTTAGAATAAATCAAGATATCATCAATGAAAACGATGATGAACTTATCTAAATAAGGCTTGCAGACCCTATTCATCAAGTCCATGAAAACAGCAGGAGCATTGGTCAAACCGAATGGCATGACTGTGAACTCATAATGCCCATATCGAGTGCGGAATGCTGTTTTGGGAATATCCTCTTCATGCACACGAAGTTGATGATACCCAGAACGAAGATCAATCTTCGAAAAGCAAGTAGCACCCTGTAACTGGTCAAAGAGATCATCAATGCGAGGTAGGGGATATCGATTCTTGATGGTAAGCTTATTCAGCTCACGATAATCGATACACATTCTGAAGGATCCATCCTTCTTCTTGACAAAGAGAACGGGAGCACCCCAAGGTGAAAAGCTAGGACGGATAAAGCCTTTGTCAGAAAGCTCTTGAAGCTGCTTAGATAGCTCTTGCATCTCAGATGGTGCAAGGCGATACGGAGCTTTGGCAATAGGATTTGCACCAGGTACAAGATCGATATGGAACTCGACTTGGCGTGCTGGGGGTAGACCAGGTAATTCTTCAGGAAACAGCTCCGGATAATCCCGAACAACAGGGATATCTTGAATAGACTTACCTTGGTCTTTATCTGCCGTAACATGTGCCAAGAAGGCCACATAGTTCTTTCGCAGATACTTCCGAGCTTGAGAACAAGACATAAGCTTGAGGCTACTAACAGGTTTGTCACCACGAACCTGTAGGATCTCACCTGACGGGAGCGGCACACGAACGATTTTCTCAAAACAAACCACCTCTGCGCGATGCTTGGCTAACCAATCCATACCCACAATAATGTCGAAACTTCCAAGACGCATAGGCGTGAGGTCAATAGGAAAAAGGTGGTTGCTAAGGTTTAATTGGCAGTTGCGAAGAATGGAATTAAGAACAATGGGTTCACCATTCGCAACTTCAACAGTCAAAGGTTTACCTAGTTTTGTTCTAGACACGCGAAGCAATGGTTCGAAAGATAAAGACACAAAACTTTTATCGGCCCCTGAATCAAAAAGAACAGACGCAGGTTGATTATTAACTAAGAACGTACCGTTCACCACTTCGTTGTCTGCCTGCGCCTCAACAGCATTCATATTGAAAGCTCGTCCACGAGCCTGAGCCTGAACTGGATTTGCATTAACCAGCCTTGGACACTGGTTTCGATAATGAGTCAGGTCTCCGCAATTAAAGCATGAGCCGGGAGGGTAGTGAGGTCGTGCAGCTTGCTGTTGAACAGGTGGTTGAGCTACCTGATTTCGAGCAAAACGACAAACTTCTGCAAGATGACCCGACTTCCCACAGTTGGTACAGAAACGACACGGGAGTTGTTGCTGATGATGACTATTGCACCTATTGCACAAAGGTGCATTCCCTTCATACCGTTTCTTCGCGGGAGGCTGCGCTGGCTGATTGGGTGCTGCCTGGTTCTGTTGGGCAGTGATTGCAAAATTTTGGGAAGCCTTTCGCTTCCTAGAGCCCCTTGATGAGCCAGAATCCTTCCCTTTCTTACCTTTCTTGCTATCCCCTTTGTCAGAATCCTGCTTCTTACCCTTGTCACCCTTCCTATGCAATTTCCCCTTTCTGACCTGCGATTCTGTTAATGTCGCAGCTAACTCAATGGCCTGACGGACAGTGGTAGGTTTACTCCCGGTAACAATGTCTTGCACAGAATCAGGTAGACCATCGATGTATCTTTCGATAGCTTTGTCAAGTGGGGTGACCATTGTTGGGCATAGCAAACTCAACTCTTCATATCTATCAGTGTACGCCCGGTGCTCACCACTAACCTGTTTCAGATTGTCAAACTCCCTTTCCAACTTTCGTAGCTCATGACGAGGACAGAACTCACTCATCATGAGAGTCCTTAGCTCAGCCCATGATTGTGCTAAAGCGACTTCAGCACCTCGATCTCTCATAACCCCGTTCCACCATGTCAACGCCCTCTTCTGAAAGACACTTGAAGCAAACTCGACCTTGCGATTATCAGGACACTGAACATGACGAAAAGTATTCTCAATGCTCTCAAACCATTGAAGAAGCCCAGTTGCTCCTTCGGTACCACTGAACTTGAGTGGTTTAGCCGAATTGAAACTCTTAAAGTTACAAGGAGCGTTCTGATTGACGTTTGCTTGGTTAAACTGAGCAATAAGATTCGGGAACGCCGCAGCCATATGCTGTGCGATGATTTCCGCCAGTTCGGCATTGGGTAGCTGATTTTCGCGTCGAGGAGGCATGCTAAAAAGAGGAAAAACACGAGAGGAATGAGTGAGAAGATTAGATGAAAAGAACGAGATGAAACAAAACCAACAAAGCAAGGATGGTGGTCATTTGTCTGTATCACAAAGCAAACAAATGACGCACAGTGACTAATCAAAGTAAATGAGTCCATAAACAATGCTTAACGAAGACATGCTCGCCTATAAGTGAACACTCACCCCAAGAGTTCCCAGGTAAGAGTGACTGGTCCGATTATGTTGATTTGTACGAACACTCTAGCCTTAGACAGAAAACTCAGGGTACAGGCATTCACCCTTCCAGTTTGCACGTGTTCACATCATTTAGACCCAAACTTTGACGAGATTTTGAAAACTCGAAAGGCACAAGGCCAAAAGAATCATTAAAGCAAATGATAAATTTCCAAAATCAATTTGAAAAGTCAGAAGGGTTCAAAACAATAAAATAGATCATTTGAAAAAAAATAGAGGATTGTTTTTCAGAAATCGTTTTAGAAATCTGGGTTCTTGTTTTGTTGATCACCTAAGGATAGGTGAAGTGCATGTTTTAAAATCTAAACACAAGACAACTTGTGTTGGGGTCCTAGAAAGGTTATAGTCTAGGTCAAAGCATTACTAATAACCTAATTCCTATAACCATTGGCTCTGATACCAACTCTTCTGTCACACCCCGACCACGTAAAACATCAAATCGTGGCGGAAACGTCGGGGAGTGTTGTAACAGAATTATTGTTTCACAACCATGGCATTTAAAGTATTATCTTATTCATCACCCGAGGGTGGAATTCATTGTTCAAACAAGAACCAACAAGCCACATTGTCTTAAAACTACAGAAATAAAGAGCACATGACGAAATTAAACTACGTCTAGTTTTGTTTTATGTCACTAAGGCCCAAGTCCACCCTAGCGTGTCACGATCATCCTACGCATTTGCTCCTGAAACACATGTGAAAATAAAGTACGTTAGCATAAAAATGCCAGTGAGTAACATAGGTTTTGTGAAAATAGGATTCATGACTTAGGTTTTAGAAAAGGGTTGTTTAACAAAGTCAGTCATGATCCTTGTAACATGTTTTGTTTTATAAATCATTTGAAAAGCGATGATAAAGTAGATGATATGTGAAAAAGTAATGTAAGGTTAAATGAATAACTAAGTAAAATGAGTTTGTATATATATTTATCGAACAGTGTTGTAAAACAATGTCTTATGAAAAATGTGTTATTTGTAAGAAAAATGATTAAGTCCAAGTTGAATGACTTAAATAAACCACCCAATGAAAGTTGCCCATGTCTAAACCATTTGCCCAATGTTATTGTGAAAACCATGTCAAAATGTATATATATCAATATCAACATTGTCTATGTCAAATATCAATCATGTAATGTGTAATCAAAATGTCAATGTATGGTTAGTGAAATATGTATCAACTAAACCATAGGAAAAATGCACAAAACAGTGTATTGAAGTAAAACATGGTTTAAATCAACGCTATGTTTTGTGGAAAATGCACGCTATAATGAATACAAACATTTATGCGGTATTGTGAAAATGCATACATTCAAGCCTTGCAACTGTGGTGATAAACCTTTAAACAAATTAAAGGTCTATCTGTCTAAATGTTTTAATCGAATTCGGTCATTCCTTCCAATCCAAACATACCCAGGATTTCAGGAATGGGAGTTGTCAATTCCTATGGTACCATTACCTACTAACGAGCGGCGTGATCAATGTTAATGAATGTATATTGTCCCACTTAAACAAACCAAATGTCATACCCAAAATGTAAGCATGAAAATGTCATGTAAAACAAATGCACTAAGTATGATGAACATACATAGCGTGAAAATGTCATGTAAAAACAAATGTACTAAGTATAATGAACATACATAGCGTGAAAATGTCATGTAAAACAAATGTATTAATGAACATAGCAAGTATATGATATGAAAGCATGAAAAGAATGAAAGTAACAAGTAGGCACATGTGTTTCACCCCAAAATGTTTGGAAAACAGTAAAAGAGGGGACTATGTACTCACTTGAGATTGCTTAGAAGTCGTAGAACAACCACCAAGCAATGCTAGAAGATCACGGAATCAAACAACACCTATAAAGGCACCTACATTAATAAACGGACCTATCGGAGGATCGGGTAGTACGAGGGTTCGCAAACCAAATAAGTGTGGGAACTTATGTAATATGGTTTGACAAAGCCTACATACTAAAACGAAACTTATCCTAAGTGCTTTTGACCCGTTACGACCCGCTTAGGTAGCTTATGCTACTTTAACGCGTCGTTTGCGTAAAACGCGCTTGAAACGCCTAACTAGCCCTATGACAAGCAAGATATGCCTTAACACACTTAATATTGTTGCTAAATCAGTTTAGGTGTCAAAATTTATGTTACATAAGTTTAAAATGAATTTTAGTGTAAAAAGGGCATTTTGGTAATTTACCTAAAGCATAAGAACCACTTGTCATACAACTACTCAAATGGCGTGACCATAAGGTATAACCTTGAAAGGTTATTCCCTATACACTATGGTCACCTAATGTGTTTGGTCGGATCCTAATGATCGACCAAATGGGTCGGGTTCGTAAGTATAAGCGATTGATTAGATCGCTTACCCTTACGACCCTAAACAAGCACAAAACTAAAAGCGACGAGCTAAACATGCTAGAACATGTTTAGAAAACAGGTTTTGGTATTAAAACAAACGGTTTTAATACCCTAAAGTAGTTTGGTTACAAAATGCGCAAGAAAACGTATTTTGACCGAAACTACGGCTCGTCACTAAGCCTAGATAACGTGGTAATCAGTAGGTATAGTCGCTAGGGACTATAACCAACGTGATTACGCTCACGTTATGAAGTTCAAACGAACTTCGCATTGACCATAAACTGGTCAATGCAGAAAGTCAAACAAAGTTTGACTTTCGGACTCGAAAAGCAATAAAAGAACGAAAGAATACTTACAACGGGTCCCCGCAAGATTGAATTCCGAGTACTCTCAGGTATGAAGTGTCAAAGCACCCCAACTTAGAGAGCAACCTCTGAATTCAAGTGTGAGGGAAATGGGCAAGACATGGAGGGGTATATATAGGATTTGGTGAACCGTTAAGATCGTTCCTCGCAAAGCGTGCTTCGATCTTGGCCATCCATGTGTACCCATAGTTTTTAAAAACCATTTGAGCCCATTATTTCAGTCCCCTGATTCGAAAATACCATTTGCAATGGGTTTTTGAGTGCATAACAGCTATTAGCAGCTGTTAAAACTGTTTTTGCAGTTCTGGGGACCTGACGCGGCCCGCCTAAGGATTGCATGAATGTTCACGCGGGCCGCCTGGGCAAAGTTTGACAGATTTGTCAGTTTTGGTCCCTGCAGCTTAGAAACATGCGTTTCGGCCCATTTTTGACACGTTTAAGCCCCGTTAACCTCATTTCAAGGCTCTAACATGAAGTTAAAGTATAGGGGACTCAAAACATGCTCAAAAATATCTCGGATGTCGGTTCGTTTGGTCGTACGATCGCGATGTTCGCTTAATTACGACGGAATGCGCATAAGCGCGAAAAATTATCCAAATTGCGCGACGAATGGATTTTTCTCATGCCAAACATTAAAACATAATATTTTAATGCTTACATAAATTTTTGGATGTCCGGAAGTAATCAGAACGTAAGATATGTGCGAAAGTGCAAACTTATGCACTTTTTGACACTTTTAGTCCCTGAATGAGCATAAAGTTTATTTTAGCACACCGAACCCCTCAAAGCCTATTTCTAAGCTATGTAAAGGATATTTAAGGTGTGTTTAACTTATGATCATGTTCCGGAATGTTCGTTACAGTTCAAATCGGCATACTTTCGCAGTTTGTCAATTTTAGTCCCTGTAAGCGAATTAACTGAATTTTGCCATACCAAAGCTTTCGAAACTTATTTCTAAGTTATGTAAAGGTTATTTAAGGTATGTTAAGCATAAAATGATGTTCCGGAGTATTTGTTGCATATAACTGATTACGTTTTCGTACCAGTTTGCGTAAAATTCTCCAGAAAGCGATATAGAGTTTGAAATCGAATAAAGCCAAAACATGAAAAACATCAAACATGAATAAACAAACATTGGGATCAAATAACTTTATTTCATTGATAACCGAACTGTTTACAATGATTACAAGCACAAATGTCACAATGACTACGTCGAAACTACCCAAGACTATGGGTATAAGATCAATCGAGAAAGTCTGACCAGCTAGAACGATGTTACAACCCTTGATTACATGTGCCGCTTCTACACTTTTACCATTTGCCAGTTCTACGACGTGTTTAGTGTTTAGGGGTGTTGGTGTACGTTTTAACAATTTACTCATTTTCAATGACATATAACTTGTATCAGCACCCGAATCAAATAAGACTGTAACATAAATATCGTCGAGAAGAAACTTACCCATAACCACATTGGGATCATTCACTGCGTCACCCCGACCTAGCACAAAAGCACGACCCCGAGCTTCGTTGCCATTGTTGTTGTTGTTTCCCCCGTTATTGTTGTTATTGTTCCCGTTGCCCTGATTGTTGTTGTTGTTCTGGTTCCTGTTTAGCTGAGGGCAGTGTCTCTTGATGTGACCTTCAGCACCACAATTATAGCACCCCTTGTTGCCCTGTTGCTGATTCTGCTGTGCCGGTGGCTGCTGCTGATTCTGATTCGCAGGACGAGGGCTTCTACAGTCTTTGGCCTCGTGACCCATCTTGAGGCATCTTTGACAACGGCCCCTGTTACACTGGCCGCTGTGGTGCCTATTGCAGTTGTTACACTTTGGAAGGTTTCCGCGATATCCACCCTGCCTGTGGCTACCTGACGACTGCTGGTTAGGGCTTTGATAGTTGTCAGTCTTTCGCTGCTGATTCTGGGACTGAACCGAAACTGATGCTTTGCTTGAATCCCCCTCCCATTTCCTCTTGTTGTCACTGAGGGTAACGGGAGTAGCTGAAGGAGTGACTGTAGCAGTAGCGCTGACACGCTTAGGCAGTTTATTCTGATCCACTGCCTGATCGGTGATGCGATGAGCGAGACGCTGGATTTCCTGGATGTTGTCGAGGTTAGCCGAGGTAACGTGGCTCTGGATTTCTGGTGCCAAACCTTTGAGATACAACTCAATACGCTTGTATGGAGGGTCCACCATAGTTGGGCATAGTACGGCCAGCTCATTCGACCGTTTAGTATACGCTTCGATCTCTGATCCAACCATTTTCAGGTTATACAGCTCGTCTTCCAACTTATGAATATCTTCACGCGTACAATACTCACGCTTGATGAGTTCCTTGAAATCGTTCCATGGGGTGGCGTTAGCAGCTGCCAACCCCAGAATTTGCACCTGCGCGTTCCACCAGGTTAGCACGATTCCTTCCAAGGTGCCAGTTGCATACTTAACCTTGCGAGCCTCAGGGCACTCGCACATTTCGAATACTGACTCTAGCTTTTCAAACCAGTGGAGGAGTCCCACTGCCCCCTCTGTGCCGCTGAAGGAATTTGGACGATAGTCCATGAAGTTCTTGAAAGTGCAGACAGGCTGCTGCGCGTGTTGACCTATTGTGTACGAATAGGACAAAGTTAAATACGAGAGTTAATGTAGGATCTAAAGATCCTAGTGTGTCTATACTGCAGGGTATACTACCTGCTTGAGCAGCTGCAAGTGCCGCAGCAACTTGAGCTTGAACGAGAGCCTCTAGCTGGGCTTGAGTCATGTTAATTCGTCCGGCCATTGATCTTCACATCAAAGGCAACATGAGTTAGAGAGGTTCGCGAATAGAGCGATGACAGAAGAGTGTAAGCACATAAGTGTTCTCAAGCAGTAACAGATAGCGAGCAATAGTAGGGTAAGCATACTACGAGCAAAGTTCTAAGCAGTTCTAGCAAGCAGGTAATAAACATAAACCTTATTACCTAGGATGTCGAATCTTGCACGTGGAGCGAAGCGTCGTTGTGGATCGTTGAGAGCACTGTTCTGGTTATAGTCTGGTTTTAATAAAAACGTTTTCCCATATTAAAACCAAGTTCTCTATAACCTGGCTCTGATACCAATCTGTCACACCCCCAAAATCCACACGCGGAGTACCACCGCTTGGAGGCGTGACTGACCAGGATCAAGCCACCAATCATATTGAACATGTAATTAATATTAAGTAAAATAAATGTAAACCATCCATCTAATACGATAGGTGTTCAAAACATAACCATAGTTTCAAAGTGTAGCGGAAGCATAGTAAATAATCCAACACTAGTTAATAGTTTTAAATGTCATAATAGTTCAACGTAGAAACCACGATCCTTGCCCACAACGACCCGCTTCTCCAGTGCAAGCTCCAAGTACCTAACGATCTGCAAGGCATGTAACAGAATGATCAACAAACTAGTTGAGCGAGTTCACAGTAAGTAAGTGCGTAACAGTAAGTAAAGGGTGGCTCTACTGGGCCGATAGTAAGTTATACAGGTGGGGGCTTCCCATGTTATGTGACCACTAGACTATTCGTATCAACTACTCGTATCATTCCTGTTCTTCTTCTGAGAACAGTAGCGCGTATGGGGTGTACGTAGGTTTTACGCACGTATCCTTCACAACCGAGGATAGGAGACGCGGGGGTGTACATGAGTTTCACGTACGTATCCTTTGTACCGAGGATAGAAGTAAGTAATGCGTACACGTAGGTTTTACGTGCGTGCCTGACATCCGAGGCAGTAATTGGCATATGACCACGTAGGTGTTATCCTAACCTACGGAACCGTCCTGACATCCGAGGATCATGGTAGGTGATAGTCTAGGAAAAGCATATGTACGTTCTTAGTCAATGGTAACCTATATCCCATTCCCACGACCCGGGAATCCCATGCCTTAGTAGGAGTGTGAACTCACCTTGGGTTTGCTCGGTATGCTAAGTATGTGCTCAAAGTAAATCAATCACGTCCTAGGGTATGCACGTATACACAATCAGTTTATATCCAAGTTGTTCACGTATAGGTGAAATCATGAAAGTACTAGCATGCAAACATCATCACAGAAATCATGCACATTACTTAACGACAGTTAGATAATCCGGTTAACGTTTAACAGAGTTAAATCATGCTACTGTGCAAGTATACAAGTTGGCGAAACACTTATTTGGCGAAACACATTATTGACGAGACACTCCCTGTTTCGCCAACCACCCTTGGCGAAACACAACCCTGTTTCGTTGACTACTCTTGGCGAAACACAATCTTGTTTCGTCAAGCATCCCATCTCGTCAAGCATTCAAATTCGTCAAGTCTGTTTCGTGGTATCATTAGTTACGTCAAACATACAGTTACACGAGAATCATGCAGTTAGATACAGAAACCCTAATCATAGCTACTAGCCGTCATCATCATCATAAATCATACGGAGGTCATATAACACAGAAATCACCATGAATCATAATCATTACATATACATCTCATATTCTGAACACAAAGCTCGTTAACAAATCCCGAATCTATATCAACCAAAAGCATACATGTAAAGACTACTCCAATAACCGTGATCTAGAAAATAATCAGAATCTATCAATCATTGATAAGTACAACCATGGCAAGATTCATGAAACCCTAATCAATATCAATTTCGCATAGGATTAGGAAATCGACTAGTACATAATCAAATCAATATCATCATACTCATAATCGTTCCAGGAATCAAACATAAATACAATCATGAATCGGGTAGTCAACGAAATCGTGAAGCCGAATTAATACACAGACGACTAACCGAGATGGATGGGTGAGATGGTTAAGCGGTTGCAAAGTCTGAGAGGGCACACACAACTGCCGTCGCATCCAGGAAGGTTCTAGGGTTTCACTTCTGCCAAAAATGGCGAGTGAAATAGAATACCAAGTCTAAAAAGTCACGTAACGCATTGGGCCATGATTGGGCCTCGATGAAACTGGGCCGGCGAAACAGGATTGGCGAAACAGGCTTTCTGTTTCGTCGGATGGTTCTTGGCGAATCACTTATGATTCGTCGAGTCCTTAACGGCTAGTGGGCTTTATCCAATTCGGGTTTACAATTACACTAACACATAATCAAGCAATCACTACACTAACACATAATCAAGCAATCACGAAACACTTTCATTTATCACAACGTACACATTACAAGTCAACCGAGTCAAACGACTAATCAGTCCAGGTCAACAGTCAAAGTCAACATGCATTTAAAGTTGAAAGGTCGAGTTGTCACAATCAGCAAACAGATCAGATCATGTCTATTAATCATAAAACTTGGACCCTAAGCACAACAAAACCCTGACATACCTCCCCCCCCCTTACAAACTCGGACCTAGAATCTTTTCTTTACAAAAATTCGGACTAGGGGTGGGGGTTTGGGGCCATAAACTCGGACTCATAGACATATATTCAAGAAGTTCGGACATCATCAAGCATTTAAAGGTCGGACTAAGGGTTCCCCTTTAAAACTCGGACCAAGTGAATCAGCTTACAAAATTCGGACCTCCCATTGGCAAGAAGGTCGGACCCCATGTACAACTCAAAGGTCGGACTCCCTGATTCATCTAAAAAAAGTCGGACCTGTGTTTTTTTTTCAAAAGACTTCGGACAGCTTTACAATAAAGGTCGGCCACTATGCAAACCAATTAAAACTCGGACCATCATGATCTTTTATAATGTTCGGGCTTATGTGTTTCTTTATAAAAGTCGGACTTCATCCATGCCTTAAAACTCGGACCTGATTATCATTTAAAAAGTCGGACATCACCATGTTTAAATAACTCGGACCATGACAAGATTACAAAGGTCGGACCTTAAGCAAACTTAAGAAACTCGGTCCACATGTTGTTTGTATAAACTTCGGACTATTTATAATATGTATAAAACTCGGAGATAAGCTTGTTGTGTAAACGTAAACCTCAGACAGAAAATCAAACATACGAACATTTCATCACGATTGAATCAGTTACATTCCTACCTTCAACAACAGTGTTTCTAACCCTAATTTCATTCATACTTACGGCAGAATCAAATCAATCGACCTATGATCACTAATAACAAATCATTACAGGAACAATCCATCAAACATACAACTAATCATCATCATCACAATATTCAACATCAATCGAAAACACAGAACCATCCTATGATAAACTAGGGTTCTCAAGAATTACAAGAATCATGCATTGTTAACAATTCAACAATCAATAAACAATGATTACACAATTACCTTGAATGATTCTAGAGAAAGAGGAATCAAGAATGATGATTATCTTGTGCCAATGATGATGGTGATGATGATTGCTAGAGAAAGTGAATGTACGTGCTTTGGTTTTTGTGCAAAATGATTAGTGAAATGGAATTAGGGTTAAGTATGATTTAGGTATCACTAATAACTCTTTACACCCTCCATTATTCTATTTTACAAGAGTGCACTATCTCAATCAATTTCACAGTTTCACCACTAAGTTTATACATTTGACAAGTTTATCACAATTAACACACATAGTCATGCGCAATCACACCATACACTTCATTATATCAAAACGTATATAATTTCATAGCAATTAATTGTGTAGATAATCAACTAAACAATACAGGAACGTGCAATAAATGCGAAACAGAAATCTTGGAAATTCGAGTTGTCACATTATCCCCAACTTAAAAGAAATTTCATCCCGAAATTTGGTACGCACTCACTGAGGAAGCTAGGTAAGCTGTAGTGTTCACTGGTTTTCCTGGGGTGTCACATCATCCCCCCGTTGATTTGGAATTTCGTCCTGAAATTCCGCAGTAGTAGCTTCAGTCTCAGTAGTGGATGCATTGGTTCCAAATAACTGGGGGTACTTTTCTTTCATTTGATCTTCGCGTTCCCAGGTGTACTCTGGGCCACGTCGGGAGTTCCAACGAACTCGAACAAGAGGGATTCTCTTGTGTTTGAGGACCTTAACATCCCGGTCCATGATTTCAACTGGTTCCTCGACGAACTGCAACCGCTCGTCGATAGTGAGTTCCTTAAAAGGAACTATGAGGGTCTCATCTGATAGGCACTTCTTCAGATTCGACACGTGAAATGCATTGTGAACTGCACCGAGTTCAGCTGGTAGGTTCAGTCTGTAGGCTACTGGGCCTATTCTTTCAGTGATTTCGAACGGTCCAACATACCGTGGATTGAGTTTGCCTCGTTTACCAAATCGAACCACACCCTTCCAGGGTGAGACTTTAAGTAAAACCCGGTCCCCGACCTGAAATTCCAATGGCCTCTTACGCTTATCCGCGTAGGCTTTCTGACGGTCGCGTGCTGCCGCCATGCGTTGTCGTATCTGTGCAATCTTTTCTGTGGCGTCCACTACAATCTCTGGACCCGTAATCTGACTATCCCCCACCTCTGCCCAACAGAGAGGTGACCGGCATTTACGTCCGTACAATGCCTCGAATGGAGCGGCTTGAATGCTGGTGTGGTAACTGTTATTGTATGAAAACTACACTAAAGGGAGATGCTTTTCCCAGCCGTTGCCGAAATCGATAACACACGCACGAAGCATGTCTTCTAGAGTTTGAATCGTGCGCTCAGACTGCCCATCCGTCTAAGGGTGATATGCTGTGCTCATGTCTAAACGAGAGCCAAACGCTTTGTGCATCGCTTGCCATAGCTCTGACGTGAATCGTGCATCCCGATCCGAGATGATGGAGGTGGGTACCCCGTGCCTTGAAACAACTTCTTTAAGATAGATTTCTGCGAGAGTGGAGAACTTATCCGTTTCCTTAATAGCCAGGAAGTGTGCAGACTTGGTGAGTCGATCCACGATCACCCATATGGTATCATTCTCACGCTGGGATCTAGGTAAGCCCGTAACGAAATCCATGGAAATTTCTTCCCATTTCCACTGTGGTATCCTGGGTTGTTGCAGTAGACCTGCGGGTTTCTGATATTCAACCTTGACTCTCGCACAGGTCAAGCACTTGCCGACATAGGTGGCGATGTGGGCTTTCACACTTGGCCACCAGTATGTTGTTTTGATATCGTGGTACATTTTATCCGACCCTGGGTGTACCGAGTAGCGAGACTTGTGCGCTTCGTCCATCACAAGCTCTCGTAGACCGCCATAAAGTGGGACCCAAATACGCCCTGTTACATAGTAGGCGCCGTCTTCCTTTTGTTCCATGCGTTGCCTTGAGCCGCGTAAGGCTTCAGCCATGACATTCTCGGGTTTTAAAGCTTCTATCTGAGCAGCTCGTATCTGTGCAGGAAGACTGGACTGAATAGTAAGCTGTAGTGCTCGCACGCGCTTAGGTAAGGTGTCTTTCCGACTAAGGGCGTCGGCCACAACGTTGGCCTTGCCTGGATGATACTTGATAGCGCATTCGTAATCATTAAGCAGTTCGACCCATTGTCGTTGACGCATATTCAATTCCTTCTGCTTGAAGATATGCTCGAGACTCCTGTGATCGGTGTAAATTGTGCACTTGGTACCGTACAGGTAGTGTCGCCATATCTTAAGCGCAAAGACAACAACTCCCAGCTCTAAATCGTGCGTCGTGTAGTTCCGTTCATGAACCTTGAGTTGACGAGAGGCGTAGGCAATAACTTTATCCCGCTGCATCAATACACAACCAAGCCCCTGTATCGATGCGTCACAATAAACCACGAAGTCATCCGTGCCCTCGGGCAGTGAGAGGATAGGTGCGCTGCATAGTCTATCCTTCAGGTACTGAAAAGCAGTTTCCTGTGTATTACCCCATCTGTAAACGACACCTTTCTGTGTCAGCATAGTAAGCGGCTGCGCGATCTTGGAGAAGTCTTTGATAAACCGCCTGTAGTATCCCGCCAAACCCAAGAATTGGCGTATTTTTGTTGGTGTACGCGGTGCAGGCCAGTTCCTGATCGAATCTACCTTGGATGGATCGACATGGATCCCATCCCTGTTCACCACATGGCCTAAGAAGTGGACTTCACGAAGCCAGAAGTCGCATTTTGAAAACTTTGCGTACAGTTGCTCCTTTCGAAGAAGTTCCAAGATAAGACGTAAATGCTGCTCGTGTTCCTCCTGACTCTTGGAGTAGATCAGAATGTCGTCGATGAAGACAATGACGAACTTGTCAAGATAAGGTTTGCACACCCTGTTCATAAGATCCATGAAGACTGCAGGCGCGTTCGTAAGCCCGAATGGCATGACCAGAAACTCGTAATGGCCGTAGCGAGTTCTGAATGCTGTCTTGGAGACGTCCTCATCCCGGACTCTCAGCTGATGGTAACCTGACCTTAGATCAATCTTGGAGTAGTAACTCGACCCTTGCAACTGGTCTAATAAGTCGTCAATGCGAGGAAGAGGATAGCGGTTCTTCACCGTGACCTTGTTCAGTTCGCGATAATCAATGCACATTCTGAAAGTGCCATCCTTCTTTTTCACGAATAGTACTGGAGCTCCCCAAGGCGAAGAGCTTGGACGAATGAAGCCCTTATCCAAGAGCTCTTGTAGTTGCTTAGAAAGTTCTTCCAGTTCGGTTGGAGCGAAACGATATGGTGCGCGGGCTATTGGTGCTGCTCCAGGTGCCAACTCAATCTGAAACTCGACTTGACGATGAGGCGGTAAACCGGGTAAATCTTCAGGAAACACCTGAGGGAAGTCACGCACAACTGGAATATCCTCCAGCTTCTTTTCCTTTGCTGATACGTCAGTGACAAGTGCCAGAATTGCAGTGTGACCCTTTCGTAAACATTTCTGCGCCTTCAAGAAAGAAATGATGCCAACCACAGCACCACTCTTGTCGCCTTGAACTTCGAGAGGTTCTTGACTAGAATGAGGAATACGAATGACCTTTTCCTTGCATAAAATCTCTGCGTGATGCTGGGATAACCAGTCCATACCGATGACGACGTCGAAACTACCCAAAACTATGGGTATAAGATCAATCGAAAAGGTCTGACCAGCTAGTACAATACTACAACCCTTGATTACATGAGCAGCTTCTACACTTTTACCATTTGCTAGTTCTACGACATGTTTGGTGTTTAGGGGTGTTGGTGTACGTTTTAACAATTTACTCATTTTCAAAGACATATAGCTCGTATCCGCACCCGAATCAAACAAAACAGTAACATAAATATCGTCGAGAAGAAACTTACCCATAACGACATTGGGATCATTTCTGGCATCACCCTGCCCCAACACAAACACACGACCCCTTGCTTCATTGCCATTGTTGTTCCCTCCGTTGTTGTTGTTGTTGCCATTTCCCTGGTTGTTGTTATGGTTGTTGTTGTTCTGGTTCCTGTTCAGCTGAGGGCAGTGCCTTCTGAAGTGACCCTCTGCACCGCAATGAAAACACCCTTTGTTGCCCTGCTGCTGATTCTGCTGTGCTGGCGGCTGCTGCTGATTCTGGTTCGCAGGTCGAGGGCTTCTACAATCTTTGGCCTAATGACCCATCTTGAGGCATCTTTGACAGCGACCCTTATTACACTGGCCACTGTGGTGTTTGCTGCAGGTGTTACACTTCGGGAGGTTTCCTCGATATCCTCCCTGTCTGTAGCTGCCTGAGGAGTGCTGACCGGGACTCTGGTAACTGTCTGTCTTTCGTTGCTGAGCTTGTGACTGCACTGAAGCTGACCCCTTGCTAGAATCCCCATCCCATTTTCTCTTGTTTTCACTGGGAGTAGCAAGTGTAGTAGAAGCAGTAGCGGTAGCAGTAGCGCTGATACGCTTTGGCAGTCTGTTCTGATCCACTGCCTGATCTGTGATGCGGTGAGCGAGGCGCTGAATAGCCTGAATGTTGTCAAGATTAGCCGATGTTACGTGGCTCTGGATTTCTGGCGCCAAACCCTTGAGATACAACTCAATACGCTTGTATGGAGGGTCTACCATGGTTGGACACAACACAGCCAACTCGTTTGACCGTTTAGTATATGCTTCAATCTCTGACCCAGTCATTTTCAAATGATAAAACTCATCCTCCAGCTTGTGGATGTCTTCCCGAGTACAGTACTCACGTTTAATCAGTTCCTTGAAGTCATTCCAAGGGGTGGCGTTAGCAGCTGCCAACCCTAGGATCTGCACTTGCGCGTTCCACCAAGTCAACGCGATCCCTTCCAAAGTACCAGTGGCATACTTAACCCTGCGAGCCTCAGGGCATTCACACATCTCGAACACAGACTCGAGTTTTTCAAACCAGTGGAGGAGTCCAACCGCTCCTTCGGTGCCGCTGAACGTGCTAGGGCGACAATCCATGAAATTCTTGAAAGTGCAGACAGGCTGCTGCGCGTGCTGACCTATTGTGTACGAATAGGACAAAGTTAAATACGAGAATTAATGTAGGATCTAAAGATCCTAGTGTGTGTCTATACTGCAGGGTATACTACCTGCTTGAGCAGCTGCAAGTGCCGCAGCAACTTGAGCTTGAACAAGAGCCTCTAGCTGGGCTTGAGTCATGTTAATACGTCCGGCCACTGATCTTCACATCAAAAGCAACATAGGTGAGAGAGGTTCGCGAATAGTGCGACGACAGAAGAGGGTAAGCACATAGGTGTTCTTAAGCAATAACAAGTAGTGAGCAAAGTAATGTAAGCATACTACGAGCAAGGTTCTATGCAAATTCTAGCATGTAGGCAATAAACATAAACCTTATTACCTAGGATGTTGAGTCTTGCACGTGGAGCGAAGCGTCGTTGTGGATCGTTGAGAGCACTGTTCTGGTTATAGTCTGGTTTTAATAAAAACGTTTTTCCCATATTAAAACCAAGTTCTCTATAACCAATGGCTCTGATACCAATCTGTCACACCCCCAAAATCCACCCGCGGAGTATCACCGCTTGGGAGCGTGACTGACCAGGATCAAGCCACCAATCATACAGAAGAATACATATAATAAAAGTAGTTGTCATTTAAACCAAACCAAATCCATATGAAAGGTGTTTCAAATCATAAGAAAGTTATCTTTGTTTAGCGGAAGCGTATAAATAAAACCCATCGTAACAAGTATCAAATATCAAAAGTGTTCAACAGGATAATCACGATCCAAGCCCACAACGACCTGCTCCTCCCTGTGCAAGCTCCATATACCTAACGACCTGCAAGGCATGTAACAAAGGATCAACAACTAGTTGAGCGAGTTCACAGAAAGTAAATGCGTAATAGTAAGTTCCTTTGTAACAGGTGGCTCTACTGGGCCGTTAGTACGTTCTATTGGTGGGGGCTTCCCACGTTGTATAACCACTAGACTATTCGTAACCATATGTGTTCTTCACAATCCGAGAACAGTAGTAAGTATAAGTTCACGTAGGTCTTACGTGAGTATCCTTCACATCCGAGGATAGTAATTAAGTATAAGTATCCTTCACAACCGAGGATAGTAATATGTATAGGTATCCTTCACAACCGAGGATAGTAATATGTATAAGTATCCTTCACAACCGAGGATAGTAGTAAGTATATGTGTACGTAGATTGCACGTATGTGTCCTGCACAACCGAGGACGATGGTATGGTAGTCTAGTAATAGTGTAAGTACAGTTTTATTCAATCTCAATCCTTCAATCCCAATTCCCGTGCCCTGGGAATCCCATGCCTTAGTAAGGGTGTGAACTCACCTTGGTTTGCTCGGTATGTTATTGCTTCTAGGGTTTATTAATCGTCTAAGTCCGTTACACACGACCTAGGATATGTTGCACATGATACAATGTAAGTGTTCCAAACAATTAGGGTTTACAAGTCACTGAAGTCTAAACAGTTGTGATCCGTGTACGAGTGGTGTACAGAATGGTATAATAAGAATTATTCTCATGTATAGAATCATGCGGTAACATTCAATAACATGCAGTCATAAACAGAACACACGGTAAGCTCTAACACATGTATTTACAGGTAAACCGTCATCCTTCACTTATAACTCAAACACTAATTCAATCAAACCTTGAACATGTGTGTTATCAGCAAACAGATCAGATCATGTCTATTAATCATAAAACTTGGACCCTAAGCACAACAAAACCCTGACATACTGTGACAACCCGAGTTTTCAAGGTCTTTTCTCGTAACTGTTCTGGTTTGTGCACCTGGTTAAGTATTGAAAATTGATGTTTAATGAATATTGGATGATTGATTAAGTGGTTATGTTGACTTTGGTTAGTGTTACCTAATAAATAAAAGTTGTAAATTATTATTTTAGACCTTGTGAAGAAAATTGGAGCTTTGGCCAAAATCACTCACACCCGAAAACAACCACTTGACGAAAACATCCATCTCTCCGACGAAATCAGTGTTTTCGTTACGATTGGGCTTCGGCCCAAGGGTGTTCGGCTGGCCCAAATGATGGTTACGATATAACTTGTGAAAACAGTTATGCTAGAACACTTTTAAGAAACCCTAAACTACTCTTCTCTTGTGCGACGGTAGCAGCAACATTTGGAACCTTTCTTCCTGATCGATCCGTTAGTTTTGTTCATCATGGTTAGTGTTTAATCTTTACATAATTACTTGCTCAATATCTTTGTAACTGTCAAGTCGCAATTATTGTTTGCTGATGATGTGTTGGTTAATAGATAAGACTTAATATTTCTGTCATGAATCAAGGTTGAATAGGTTGATGTATACTGACAACCGTATACTTAAAGAAATTGTATGAACGGGTCTGATTTAGTATGTGATATTTGTTAGGTTAGTAAATTCTTATGTGTGGGATTTGTATTGATAATTGTGCTTGATGTGTAACATAAATTGCATGCAAATCGATTAGAATGATGATGTTTTGACATGAGGGTTCCTATAGCCTTGAACTAATAATATATAGTTGACAAGTGTGGATGAAACATAAGTAAGTGGCCGACAATTGAAATTAGGAGATCTCTTTTATTGGACCATTTGATTTGTGGCTTAACTTGTGAATTGATAAACTAATGATTGTTGATGATGTGTGTTGTGGAAATTCTGAAACCCCCTTGTATGTCGGCTGCGATTCAAAGTCAAGCCCTAATCCAAAACCCACATGTCCACCACTTTTATTGGCGGCCCAATCCCGTGTGAGCTAGCAATAGTTTTGGGCGGCCATAAAAGTTGATTGGTGGGATGGACGGCTCATCGTTGGCCATTGGTTAATTTTAACGGCACACTAAGCCTTGTATACCAATCCGAGCTTTTGAATAACTTACGTGTCCGAGTTCTTTTAGTCTGCTTGCTACCCGAGTTTAATATACATCACCTAGTCCGAGTTTAATAAAATACCCCTTTAGTCCGACTTACATAAACAACACCCTTTGGTCCGAGTTTAATATGATGTCTGAGTTTCACATAAGAGCCAAGATGCCCGAGTTTGTTAAGGATCCCCTTTGGTCCGAGCTTCATGGCAGCCCCCCCCCCCCCCATTGCCTTTTGTCCGAGTTTCTTGGCAAATCCTCTTGTCCGATCTTTACACATTGGGTCCGAAGTATTAAGTCTCTTTTCCCCTACCCGAGTTTTAGTATTGATCATGAGGCCCGACTATTAATATGTGCATGTTGTCCGAGTTTTGTAATGTCCAGACTTTTGATTGTGTATAAGGTCCGATGTAATGTAACCCTGTTAAACTAATTATGCAACCCTGTTAACTGTGAACTCTGTTTAGTATGATGCTTATTTTAAGTATGTTAACTGTAATGTGAAATACGAGACTGTAATGTGTGTGCATACATGAATCATCTACCTGCTATGCGTGTGTGTGTTTATGGACTGGTGTGTCGCATGAAGTACTGAAATGACTGCATAACAATACATTACATCTGGGTGCATACGAAACTGATTTATGTTAATAATCACACTAGGGTTTGGTAGATTCATTTGAAACGAATAGTGAAACGGGACATACCGAGCAAACCAAGGTGAGTTCACACTCTTACCAAGGCATGGGATTCCCGGGGTGTTGGGAATGGGATTGAAAGGATAAGGTTGAATAGATACACTACTGACACTATGAATAGACTACCATATTACTATCCTCGGTTGTGAAGGATACTTATACTGATCACTATCCTCGGTTGTGAAGGATACCTATACTGATCACTATCCTCGGTTGTGAAGGATACATACACTGATCACTATCCTCGGATGTGCAGGATACTTTACTTATATTGATCACTATCCTCGGTTGTGAAGGATACCTATAGTTACGAGTAGTCTAGTGGTTATACAACGTGGAACACCACCACCAATAGAACATACAATCGGCCCAGTAGAGCCACCTGTTACAAACGAACTTACTTCTACGCATTTACTTTCTGTGAACTCGCTCAACTAGTTGTTGATCCTCTGTTACATGCCTTGCAGGTCATTAGGTATATGGAGCTTGCACATGGAGGAGCGGGTCGTTGTGGGCTTGGATCGTGATTATCTTATTAAACACTTATGACATTTCGTACTTACTTATGTTGGGTTTTTATTATACGCTTTCGCTAAACAATGATAACTTAATTATGTTTTGGAAACACCTTTCATATGGATTTGGTTTGGATTATATTGCAATTACTTTTACTTTATACAATGTTCTATATGATTGGTGGCTTGATCCTGGTCAGTCACGCTCCCAAGCGGTGATACTCCGCAGGTGGATTTTGGGGGTGTGACAGATTGGTATCAGAGCCATTGGTTATAGAGAACTTGGTTTTAATATGGGGAAAACGTTTTTATTAAAACCAGACTATAACCAGTACAGTGCTCTCAACGATCCACAACGACGCTTCGCTCCACGTGCAAGACTCGACATCCTAGGTAATAAGGTTTATGTTTATTGCCTACATGCTAGAATTGCGTAGAACTTTGCTCGTAGTATGCTTACATTACTTTGCTCACTACTTGTTACCGTTTGAGAACACCTATATGCCTACACTTTTCTGTCATCGCACTACTCGCGAACCATTCATACTTACGCTACCTTTACCGCTCGATCATGTCTGGACGTGTTAACATGACTCAAGCCCGGTTGACGGCTCTCATTAACGAACAAGTTTCTGCGGCGCTTGCAGCCGCACAAGCAGGAGGTATAACCTACAATTCCAAACCTATCCCAGGATGTTAGATCCTACTCTCGTGACCCAACTCTCGCGCTTAACCTTGACCTATCTTTCTCGCGCAACGGGTCGGAACGCACAGCAACCTGTCTGCACATTCAAGAACTTCATGGACTGTCGTCCAAGCACATTCAAGTGGCACCGAAGGAGCAGTGGGACTACTCCATTGGCTTGGGAAGCTCGAGTCGGTATTCGAGATGTGCGAATGCCCCGAGGCTCGCAGGGTCAAGTACGCCACTGGAAGGGATCACGCTAACCTGGTGGAACGCGCAAGTACAGATACTAGGGTTGGCAGCTTCTAACTCCACCCCCTGGAACGAATTCAAAGAATGCATTAAAAGGGGATACTGCACGCGTGATGACATCCACAAGTTGGAAGAGGAGCCTTACCATTTGAAAATGACGGGGTCAGAAATTGAAGCTCATACGAAACGGTCAAACGAACTGGCCATCTTGTGTCCAAGCATGGTGGACCCTCCAAGCAAGCGTATCGAATTGTACCTCAAGGGTCTAGCCTCAGAAATTCAGAGCCATGCTACATCGGCTAACCTCGACAATATCCAAGACATTCCGTGTCTTGCTCATCGCCTCACGGATCATGCAGTGGAACAGAACAGGCTGCCTAGTTGTATCAGCACTATTACTACCGCTACCACTTCTGCTACTCCTGCTGCTCCCGCTACTCCTAGTGACAACAAGCAGAAGTGGGATGGGTATTCCAGCAAGGGTTCAGCTACCGTTCGGTATCAAACACAGCAGCAGCGCAAGAATAGTGATCACCAGAGCCGAATCAGCCAACCTCTGGTGGTCAGGGGCAGGGTGGATATCGGGGAATTCACTCAATGTGTAACTAATGCAACAGACACCACGGTGGTTAGTGCAACGAGGGACGTTGCCAGAGGTGTCTCAAGATGGGCCATGAAGCTAAGGATTCAGGAGTCCACGGCCTGCAAATCGGAAATCGCCAGCAGCAACAGCAAGCAGAAATCCTATGCAAAGAAAAGATTGTTCGCATTCCTCGTTCTGGTCAAGAACCTCTCGAAGTTCAAAGCGACAAAAGTGGTGCTGTGGTTGGCATCACCTCTTTCTTGAAGGCTCAGAAATGTTTGCGGAAGGGCCACACCGCAATTTTGGCTCTCGTTACTGACGCATCAGCAAAAGAAAAGAAGTTGGAAGACCATTCAGTTGTACGCGACTTTCCTCAGGTGTTTCCTGAAGATTTACCTGGTCTACCGCCTCATCGTCAGGTCGAGTTTCAAATCGAGCTCACTCCAGGAGCAGCACCCATAGCTCGAGCACCGTATCGCTTAGATCCATCGGAATCGGAAGAACTATCGACGCAGCTACAAGAAATCTTGGATAAGGGATTTATTTGACCTATCTCTTCGCCTTGGGGAGCTACAAGAACTATTGGATACCAACTATCGGTGAAGAAGAAGGATGACATGTCAATCCATCCAAGGTAGATTCGATCAGGAACTGGCCTGCACCGCGTACACCGACGGAAATACGCCAATTCTTGGGTTTGGCTGGTTACTACGGACGGTTTATCAAAGATTTCTCAAGGATTGCTCAGCCACTTACACTGCTGACACAGGAAGGTGTTACCTACCGTTGGGGAGATTCCCAGGAAACCGCTTTTCAGTACTTAAAGGATAGGCTTTGCGGCGCACCTAATCTCTCATTGCCAGAGGGCACGGACGATTTCGTAGTAGATTTTGATGCATCCATCCAGGGTCTTAGATGTGTGTTAAAGCAGCGCGACAAGGTCATTGCTTACATTTCGCGGCAACTCAAAGTTCACGAACGGAACTACACGACGCACGACTTAGAGCTGGGAGCTGTGGTTTTCGCGCTTAAGATATGGCGACACTACCTGTACGGTACCAGGTGCACGATTTACACCGATCACAGGAGTCTCGAGCATATTCTTAAGCAAAAGGATTTGAACATGCGTCAACGAAGGTGGGTCGAACTTCTGAACGACTACGAATGCGCCATCAAGTATCGTCCAGGCAAGGCCAATGTTGTGGCTGACGCCCTCAGTCGGAAAGACACTCTACCTAAGCGCGTGCGAGCGCTACAGCTTACTATTCAGTCCAGTCTTCCTGCACAGATACGAACAGCTCAGATAGAAGCATTGAAACCCGAAAACGTCAAAGCTGAAGCTTTACGCGGCTCAAGGCAACGAATGGAACAAAAAGAAGACGGTGCCTACTATGTAAGGGGGCATATTTGGGTCCCAATTTATGGCGGTTTACGAGAGCTTGTGATGGACGAAGCACACAAGTCTCGCTACTCGGTACATCCAAGGTCGGACAAAATGTACCACGACATCAGAACTACTTATTGGTGGCCTAGCATGAAGGCCCACATCGCCACCTATGTTGGCGAGTGTTTGACCTGTGCAAGAGTCAAGGTTGAATATCAGAAACCCGCAGGCCTACTTCAACAACCCAGGATACCACAGTGGAAATGGGAAGAGATTTCCATGGATTTTGTTACAGGCTTACCTAGATCCCAGCGTGGGAATGATACTATATGGGTGATCATGGATCGACTCACCAAGTCTGCACACTTCCTGGCTATAAAGGAAACGGATAAGTTCTCCACTCTTGCAGACATCTATCTTAAGGAAGTTGTTTCGAGGCACGGGGTGCCCACCTCCATCATTTCGGATCGGGATGCACGATTCATGTCAGAGCTATGGCAAGCGATGCACAAATCCTTCGGCTCACGATTAGACATGAGCACAGCGTACCATCCTCAGACCGATTGGCAGTCTGAGCGAACAATCCAAACCCTTGAAGACATGCTTCGAGCATGTGTTATCGATTTCGGCAACGGCTGGGAAAAGCACCTCCCATTGGTGGAGTTTTCTTACAATAATAGTTATCACACCAGCATACAAGCCGCTCCATTCGAGGCATTGTACGGGCGTAAATGCCGGTCACCTCTCTGTTGGACAGAGGTGGGGGATAGTCAGATTACGGGTCCAGAGATTGTAGTGGATGCCACAGAAAAGATTGCACAGATACGACAACGCATGGCGGCAACGCGCGACCGTCAGAAAGCCTACGCGGAAAAGCGTAAAAAGCCATTGGAATTTCAGGTCGGGGACCGGGTATTACTAAAAGTCTCACCCTGGAAGGGTGTGGTCCGCTATGGCAAACGAGACAAACTCAATCCACGGTATGTTGGACCATTTGAAATCACAGAAAGAATAGGCCCTGTAGCCTACAGGTTGAACCTACCAGCTGAATTCGGTGCAGTTCACAACGTCTTTCACGTGTCGAATCTGAAGAAGTGCCTATCAGATGAGACCCTTATCGTTCCTTTTAAGGAACTCACTATCGACGAGCGGTTGCAGTTCGTCGAGGAACTGGTTGAGATCACAGACCGGGGTGTGAAGGTCCTCAAACACAAGAGAATCCCTCTTGTTCGAGTTCGTTGGAACTCTCGTCGTGGCCCAGAGTACACCTGGGAACGCGAATACCAGATGACAGAAAAGTATCCCCAGTTATTCAAAAACCGTGCAACCACTACTGAGGCTGAAGCTACTACTACAGAATTTCGGGACGAAATTCCAAATCAACGGGGGGATGATGTGACACCCCAGGAAAACCAGTGAGCGATACAACTTACCTAGCTTCCTCAGTGAGTGCGTACCAAATTTCGGGACGAAATTTCTTCTAAGTTGGGGATAATGTGACAACCCGAGTTTTCAAGGTCTTTTCTCGTAACTGTTCTGGTTTGTGCACCTGGTTAAGTATTGAAAATTGATGTTTAATGAATATTGGATGATTGATTAAGTGGTTATGTTGACTTTGGTTAGTGTTACCTAATAAATAAAAGTTGTAAATTATTATTTTAGACCTTGTGAAGAAAATTGGAGCTTTGGCCAAAATCACTCACACCCGAAAACAACCACTTGACGAAAACATCCATCTCTCCGACGAAATCAGTGTTTTCGTTACGATTGGGCTTTGGCCCAAGGGTGTTCGGCTGGCCCAAATGATGGTTACGATATAACTTGTGAAAACAGTTATGCTAGAACACTTTTAAGAAACCCTAAACTACTCTTCTCTTGTGCGACGGTAGCAGCAACATTTGGAACCTTTCTTCCTGATCGATCCGTTAGTTTTGTTCATCATGGTTAGTGTTTAATCTTTACATAATTACTTGCTCAATATCTTTGTAACTGTCAAGTCGCAATTATTGTTTGCTGATGATGTGTTGGTTAATAGATAAGACTTAATATTTCTGTCATGAATCAAGGTTGAATAGGTTGATGTATACTGACAACCGTATACTTAAAGAAATTGTATGAACGGGTCTGATTTAGTATGTGATATTTGTTAGGTTAGTAAATTCTTATGTGTGGGATTTGTATTGATAATTGTGCTTGATGTGTAACATAAATTGCATGCAAATCGATTAGAATGATGATGTTTTGACATGAGGGTTCCTATAGCCTTGAACTAATAATATATAGTTGACAAGTGTGGATGAAACATAAGTAAGTGGCCGACAATTGAAATTAGGAGATCTCTTTTATTGGACCATTTGATTTGTGGCTTAACTTGTGAATTGATAAACTAATGATTGTTGATGATGTGTGTTGTGGAAATTCTGAAACCCCCTTGTATGTCGGCTGCGATTCAAAGTCAAGCCCTAATCCAAAACCCACATGTCCACCACTTTTATTGGCGGCCCAATCCCGTGTGAGCTAGCAATAGTTTTGGGCGGCCATAAAAGTTGATTGGTGGGATGGACGGCTCATCGTTGGCCATTGGTTAATTTTAACGGCACACTAAGCCTTGTATACCAATCCGAGCTTTTGAATAACTTACGTGTCCGAGTTCTTTTAGTCTGCTTGCTACCCGAGTTTAATATACATCACCTAGTCCGAGTTTAATAAAATACCCCTTTAGTCCGACTTACATAAACAACACCCTTTGGTCCGAGTTTAATATGATGTCTGAGTTTCACATAAGAGCCAAGATGCCCGAGTTTGTTAAGGATCCCCTTTGGTCCGAGCTTCATGGCAGCCCCCCCCCCATTGCCTTTTGTCCGAGTTTCTTGGCAAATCCTCTTGTCCGATCTTTACACATTGGGTCCGAAGTATTAAGTCTCTTTTCCCCTACCCGAGTTTTAGTATTGATCATGAGGCCCGACTATTAATATGTGCATGTTGTCCGAGTTTTGTAATGTCCAGACTTTTGATTGTGTATAAGGTCCGATGTAATGTAACCCTGTTAAACTAATTATGCAACCCTGTTAACTGTGAACTCTGTTTAGTATGATGCTTATTTTAAGTATGTTAACTGTAATGTGAAATACGAGACTGTAATGTGTGTGCATACATGAATCATCTACCTGCTATGCGTGTGTGTGTTTATGGACTGGTGTGTCGCATGAAGTACTGAAATGACTGCATAACAATACATTACATCTGGGTGCATACGAAACTGATTTATGTTAATAATCACACTAGGGTTTGGTAGATTCATTTGAAACGAATAGTGAAACGGGACATACCGAGCAAACCAAGGTGAGTTCACACTCTTACCAAGGCATGGGATTCCCGGGGTGTTGGGAATGGGATTGAAAGGATAAGGTTGAATAGATACACTACTGACACTATGACTAGACTACCATATTACTATCCTCGGTTGTGAAGGATACTTATACTGATCACTATCCTCGGTTGTGAAGGATACCTATACTGATCACTATCCTCGGTTGTGAAGGATACATACACTGATCACTATCCTCGGATGTGCAGGATACTTTACTTATATTGATCACTATCCTCGGTTGTGAAGGATACCTATAGTTACGAGTAGTCTAGTGGTTATACAACGTGGAACACCACCACCAATAGAACATACAATCGGCCCAGTAGAGCCACCTGTTACAAACGAACTTACTTCTACGCATTTACTTTCTGTGAACTCGCTCAACTAGTTGTTGATCCTCTGTTACATGCCTTGCAGGTCATTAGGTATATGGAGCTTGCACATGGAGGAGCGGGTCGTTGTGGGCTTGGATCGTGATTATCTTATTAAACACTTATGACATTTCGTACTTACTTATGTTGGGTTTTTATTATACGCTTTCGCTAAACAATGATAACTTAATTATGTTTTGGAAACACCTTTCATATGGATTTGGTTTGGATTATATTGCAATTACTTTTACTTTATACAATGTTCTATATGATTGGTGGCTTGATCCTGGTCAGTCACGCTCCCAAGCGGTGATACTCCGCAGGTGGATTTTGGGGGTGTGACACATACCTCCCCCCCCCCCTTACAAACTCGGACCTAGAATCTTTTCTTTACAAAAATTCGGACTAGGGGTGGGGGTTTGGGGCCATAAACTCGGACTCATAGACATATATTCAAGAAGTTCGGACATCATCAAGCATTTAAAGGTCGGACTAAGGGTTCCCCTTTAAAACTCGGACCAAGTGAATCAGCTTACAAAATTCGGACCTCCCATTGGCAAGAAGGTCGGACCCCATGTACAACTCAAAGGTCGGACTCCCTGATTCATCTAAAAAAAGTCGGACCTGTGTTTTCTTTTCAAAAGACTTCGGACAGCTTTACAATAAAGGTCGGCCACTATGCAAACCAATTAAAACTCGGACCATCATGATCTTTTATAATGTTCGGGCTTATGTGTTTCTTTATAAAAGTCGGACTTCATCCATGCCTTAAAACTCGGACCTGATTATCATTTAAAAAGTCGGACATCACCATGTTTAAATAACTCGGACCATGACAAGATTACAAAGGTCGGACCTTAAGCAAACTTAAGAAACTCGGTCCACATGTTGTTTGTATAAACTTCGGACTATTTATAATATGTATAAAACTCGGAGATAAGCTTGTTGTGTAAACGTAAACCTCAGACAGAAAATCAAACATACGAACATTTCATCACGATTGAATCAGTTACATTCCTACCTTCAACAACAGTGTTTCTAACCCTAATTTCATTCATACTTACGGCAGAATCAAATCAATCGACCTATGATCACTAATAACAAATCATTACAGGAACAATCCATCAAACATACAACTAATCATCATCATCACAATATTCAACATCAATCGAAAACACAGAACCATCCTATGATAAACTAGGGTTCTCAAGAATTACAAGAATCATGCATTGTTAACAATCCAACAATCAATAAACAATGATTACACAATTACCTTGAATGATTCTAGAGAAAGAGGAATCAAGAATGATGATTATCTTGTGCCAATGATGATGGTGATGATGATTGCTAGAGAAAGTGAATGTACGTGCTTTGGTTTTTGTGCAAAATGATTAGTGAAATGGAATTAGGGTTAAGTATGATTTAGGTATCACTAATAACTCTTTACACCCTCCATTATTCTATTTTACAAGAGTGCACTATCTCAATCAATTTCACAGTTTCACCACTAAGTTTATACATTTAACAAGTTTATCACAATTAACACACATAGTCATGCGCAATCACACCATACACTTCATTATATCAAAACGTATATAATTTCATAGCAATTAATTGTGCAGATAATCAACTAAACAATACAGGAACGTGCAATAAATGCGAAACAGAAATCTTGGAAATTCGAGTTGTCACATTATCCCCAACTTAAAAGAAATTTCGTCCCGAAATTTGGTACGCACTCACTGAGGAAGCTAGGTAAGCTGTAGTGTTCACTGGTTTTCCTGGGGTGTCACATCATCCCCCCGTTGATTTGGAATTTCGTCCTGAAATTCCGCAGTAGTAGCTTCAGTCTCAGTAGTGGATGCATTGGTTCCAAATAACTGGGGGTACTTTTCTTTCATTTGATCTTCGCGTTCCCAGGTGTACTCTGGGCCACGTCGGGAGTTCCAACGAACTCGAACAAGAGGGATTCTCTTGTGTTTGAGGACCTTAACATCCCGGTCCGTGATTTCAACTGGTTCCTCGACGAACTGCAACCGCTCGTCGATAGTGAGTTCCTTAAAAGGAACTATGAGGGTCTCATCTGATAGGCACTTCTTCAGATTCGACACGTGAAATACATTGTGAACTGCACCGAGTTCAGCTGGTAGGTTCAGTCTGTAGGCTACTGGGCCTATTCTTTCAGTGATTTCGAACGGTCCAACATACCGTGGATTGAGTTTGCCTCGTTTACCAAATCGAACCACACCCTTCCAGGGTGAGACTTTAAGTAAAACCCGGTCCCCGACCTGAAATTCCAATGGCCTCTTACGCTTATCCGCGTAGGCTTTCTGACGGTCGCGTGCTGCCGCCATGCGTTGTCGTATCTGTGCAATCTTTTCTGTGGCGTCCACTACAATCTCTGGACCCGTAATCTGACTATCCCCCACCTCTGCCCAACAGAGAGGTGACCGGCATTTACGTCCGTACAATGCCTCGAATGGAGCGGCTTGAATGCTGGTGTGGTAACTGTTATTGTATGAAAACTACACTAAAGGGAGATGCTTTTCCCAGCCGTTGCCGAAATCGATAACACACGCACGAAGCATGTCTTCTAGAGTTTGAATCGTGCGCTCAGACTGCCCATCCGTCTAAGGGTGATATGCTGTGCTCATGTCTAAACGAGAGCCAAACGCTTTGTGCATCGCTTGCCATAGCTCTGACGTGAATCGTGCATCCCGATCCGAGATGATGGAGGTGGGTACCCCGTGCCTTGAAACAACTTCTTTAAGATAGATGTCTGCGAGAGTGGAGAACTTATCCGTTTCCTTAATAGCCAGGAAGTGTGCAGACTTGGTGAGTCGATCCACGATCACCCATATGGTATCATTCTCACGCTGGGATCTAGGTAAGCCCGTAACGAAATCCATGGAAATTTCTTCCCATTTCCACTGTGGTATCCTGGGTTGTTGCAGTAGACCTGCGGGTTTCTGATATTCAACCTTGACTCTCGTACAGGTCAAGCACTTGCCGACATAGGTGGCGATGTGGGCTTTCACACTTGGCCACCAGTATGTTGTTTTGATATCGTGGTACATTTTATCCGACCCTGGGTGTACCGAGTAGCGAGACTTGTGCGCTTCGTCCATCACAAGCTCTCGTAGACCGCCATAAAGTGGGACCCAAATACGCCCTGTTACATAGTAGGCGCCGTCTTCCTTTTGTTCCATGCGTTGCCTTGAGCCGCGTAAGGCTTCAGCCATGACATTCTCGGGTTTTAAAGCTTCTATCTGAGCAGCTCGTATCTGTGCAGGAAGACTGGACTGAATAGTAAGCTGTAGTGCTCGCACGCGCTTAGGTAAGGTGTCTTTCCGACTAAGGGCGTCGGCCACAACGTTGGCCTTGCCTGGATGATACTTGATAGCGCATTCGTAATCATTAAGCAGTTCGACCCATTGTCGTTGACGCATATTCAATTCCTTCTGCTTGAAGATATGCTCGAGACTCCTGTGATCGGTGTAAATTGTGCACTTGGTACCGTACAGGTAGTGTCGCCATATCTTAAGCGCAAAAACAACAGCTCCCAGCTCTAAATCGTGCGTCATGTAGTTCCGTTCATGAACCTTGAGTTGATGAGAGGCGTAGGCAATAACTTTATCCCGCTGCATCAATACACAACCAAGCCCCTGTATCGATGCGTCACAATAAACCACGAAGTCATCCGTGCCCTCGGGCAGTGAGAGGATAGGTGCGCTGCATAGTCTATCCTTCAGGTACTGAAAAGCAGTTTCCTGCGTATTACCCCATCTGTAAACGACACCTTTCTGTGTCAGCATAGTAAGCGGCTGCGCGATCTTGGAGAAGTCTTTGATAAACCGCCTGTAGTATCCCGCCAAACCCAAGAATTGGCGTATTTTTGTTGGTGTACGCGGTGCAGGCCAGTTCCTGATCGAATCTACCTTGGATGGATCGACATGGATCCCATCCCTGTTCACCACATGGCCTAAGAAGTGGACTTCACGAAGCCAGAAGTCGCATTTTGAAAACTTTGCGTACAGTTGCTCCTTTCGAAGAAGTTCCAAGATAAGACGTAAATGCTGCTCGTGTTCCTCCTGACTCTTGGAGTAGATCAGAATGTCGTCGATGAAGACAATGACGAACTTGTCAAGATAAGGTTTGCACACCCTGTTCATAAGATCCATGAAGACTGCAGGCGCGTTCGTAAGCCCGAATGGCATGACCAGAAACTCGTAATGGCCGTAGCGAGTTCTGAATGCTGTCTTGGAGACGTCCTCATCCCGGACTCTCAGCTGATGGTAACCTGACCTTAGATCAATCTTGGAGTAGTAACTCGACCCTTGCAACTGGTCGAATAAGTCGTCAATGCGAGGAAGAGGATAGCGGTTCTTCACCGTGACCTTGTTCAGTTCGCGATAATCAATGCACATTCTGAAAGTGCCATCCTTCTTTTTCACGAATAGTACTGGAGCTCCCCAAGGCGAAGAGCTTGGACGAATGAAGCCCTTATCCAAGAGCTCTTGTAGTTGCTTCGAAAGTTCTTCCAGTTCGGTTGGAGCGAAACGATATGGTGCGCAGGCTATTGGTGCTGCTCCAGGTGCCAACTCAATCTGAAACTCGACTTGACGATGAGGCGGTAAACCGGGTAAATCTTCAGGAAACACCTGAGGGAAGTCACGCACAACTGGAATAACCTCCAGCTTCTTTTCCTTTGCTGATACGTCAGTGACAAGTGCCAGAATTGCAGTGTGACCCTTTCGTAAACATTTCTGCGCCTTCAAGAAAGAAATGATGCCAACCACAGCACCACTCTTGTCGCCTTGAACTTCGAGAGGTTCTTGACTAGAACGAGGAATACGAATGACCTTTTCCTTGCATAAAATCTCTGCGTGATGCTGGGATAACCAGTCCATACCGATGACGACGTCGAAACTACCCAAAACTATGGGTATAAGATCAATCGAAAAGGTCTGACCAGCTAGTACAATACTACAACCCTTGATTACATGAGCAGCTTCTACACTTTTACCATTTGCTAGTTCTACGACATGTTTGGTGTTTAGGGGTGTTGGTGTACGTTTTAACAATTTACTCATTTTCAAAGACATATAGCTCGTATCCGCACCCGAATCAAACAAAACAGTAACATAAATATCGTCGAGAAGAAACTTACCCATAACGACATTGGGATCATTTCTGGCATCACCCTGCCCCAACACAAACACACGACCCCTTGCTTCATTGCCATTGTTGTTCCCTCCGTTGTTGTTGTTGTTGCCATTTCCCTGGTTGTTGTTATGGTTGTTGTTGTTCTGGTTCCTGTTCAGCTGAGGGCAGTGCCTTCTGAAGTGACCCTCTGCACCGCAATGAAAACACCCTTTGTTGCCCTGCTGCTGATTCTGCTGTGCTGGCGGCTGCTGCTGATTCTGGTTCGCAGGTCGAGGGCTTCTACAATCTTTGGCCTCATGACCCATCTTGAGGCATCTTTGACAGCGACCCTTATTACACTGGCCACTGTGGTGTTTGCTGCAGGTGTTACACTTCGGGAGGTTTCCTCGATATCCTCCCTGTCTGTAGCTGCCTGAGGAGTGCTGACCGGGACTCTGGTAACTGTCTGTCTTTCGTTGCTGAGCTTGTGACTGCACTGAAGCTGACCCCTTGCTAGAATCCCCATCCCATTTTGTCTTGTTTTCACTGGGAGTAGCAAGTGTAGTAGAAGCAGTAGCGGTAGCAGTAGCGCTGATACGCTTTGGCAGTCTGTTCTGATCCACTGCCTGATCTGTGATGCGGTGAGCGAGGCGCTGAATAGCCTGAATGTTGTCAAGATTAGCCGATGTTACGTGGCTCTGGATTTCTGGCGCCAAACCCTTGAGATACAACTCAATACGCTTGTATGGAGGGTCTACCATGGTTGGACACAACACAGCCAACTCGTTTGACCGTTTAGTATATGCTTCAATCTCTGACCCAGTCATTTTCAAATGATAAAACTCATCCTCCAGCTTGTGGATGTCTTCCCGAGTACAGTACTCACGTTTAATCAGTTCCTTGAAGTCATTCCAAGGGGTGGCGTTAGCAGCTGCCAACCCTAGGATCTGCACTTGCGCGTTCCACCAAGTCAACGCGATCCCTTCCAAAGTACCAGTGGCATACTTAACCCTGCGAGCCTCAGGGCATTCACACATCTCGAACACAGACTCGAGTTTTTCAAACCAGTGGAGGAGTCCAACCGCTCCTTCGGTGCCGCCGAACGTGCTAGGGCGACAATCCATGAAATTCTTGAAAGTGCAGACAGGCTGCTGCGCGTGCTGACCTATTGTGTACGAATAGGACAAAGTTAAATACGAGAATTAATGTAGGATCTAAAGATCCTAGTGTGTGTCTATACTGCAGGGTATACTACCTGCTTGAGCAGCTGCAAGTGCCGCAGCAACTTGAGCTTGAACAAGAGCCTCTAGCTGGGCTTGAGTCATGTTAATACGTCCGGCCACTGATCTTCACATCAAAAGCAACATAGGTGAGAGAGGTTCGCGAATAGTGCGGCGACAGAAGAGGGTAAGCACATAGGTGTTCTTAAGCAATAACAAGTAGTGAGCAAAGTAATGTAAGCATACTACGAGCAAGGTTCTATGCAAATTCTAGCATGTAGGCAATAAACATAAACCTTATTACCTAGGATGTTGAGTCTTGCACGTGGAGCGAAGCGTCTTTGTGGATCGTTGAGAGCACTGTTCTGGTTATAGTCTGGTTTTAATAAAAACGTTTTTCCCATATTAAAACCAAGTTCTCTATAACCAATGGCTCTGATACCAATCTGTCACACCCCCAAAATCCACCCGCGGAGTATCACCGCTTGGGAGCGTGACTGACCAGGATCAAGCCACCAATCATACAGAAGAATACATATAATAAAAGTAGTTGTCATTTAAACCAAACCAAATCCATATGAAAGGTGTTTCAAATCATAAGAAAGTTATCTTTGTTTAGCGGAAGCGTATAAATAAAACCCATCGTAACAAGTATCAAATATCAAAAGTGTTCAACAGGATAATCACGATCCAAGCCCACAACGACCTGCTCCTCCCTGTGCAAGCTCCATATACCTAACGACATGCAAGGCATGTAACAAAGGATCAACAACTAGTTGAGCGAGTTCACAGAAAGTAAATGCGTAATAGTAAGTTCCTTTGTAACAGGTGGCTCTACTGGGCCGTTAGTACGTTCTATTGGTGGGGGCTTCCCATGTTGTATAACCACTAGACTATTCGTAACCATATGTGTTCTTCACAATCCGAGAACAGTAGTAAGTATAAGTTCACGTAGGTCTTACGTGAGTATCCTTCACATCCGAGGATAGTAATTAAGTATAAGTATCCTTCACAACCGAGGATAGTAATATGTATAGGTATCCTTCACAACCGAGGATAGTAATATGTATAAGTATCCTTCACAACCGAGGATAGTAGTAAGTATATGTGTACGTAGATTGCACGTATGTGTCCTGCACAACCGAGGACGATGGTATGGTAGTCTAGTAATAGTGTAAGTACAGTTTTATTCAATCTCAATCCTTCAATCCCAATTCCCGTGCCCTGGGAATCCCATGCCTTAGTAAGGGTGTGAACTCACCTTGGTTTGCTCGGTATGTTATTGCTTCTAGGGTTTATTAATCGTCTAAGTCCGTTACACACGACCTAGGATATGTTGCACATGATACAATGTAAGTGTTCCAAACAATTAGGGTTTACAAGTCACTGAAGTCTAAACAGTTGTGATCCGTGTACGAGTGGTGTACAGAATGGTATAATAAGAATTATTGTCATGTATAGAATCATGCGGTAACATTCAATAACATGCAGTCATAAACAGAACACACGGTAAGCTCTAACACATGTATTTACAGGTAAACCGTCATCCTTCACTTATAACTCAAACACTAATTCAATCAAACCTTGAACATGTGTGTTATCAGCAAACATATCAGATCATGTCTATTAATCATAAAACTTGGACCCTAAGCACAACAAAACCCTGACATACCTCCCCCCCTTACAAACTCGGACCTAGAATCTTTTCTTTACAAAAATTCGGACTAGGGGTGGGGGTTTGGGGCCATAAACTCGGACTCATAGACATATATTCAAGAAGTTCGGACATCATCAAGCATTTAAAGGTCGGACTAAGGGTTCCCCTTTAAAACTCGGACCAAGTGAATCAGCTTACAAAATTCGGACCTCCCATTGGCAAGAAGGTCGGACCCCATGTACAACTCAAAGGTCGGACTCCCTGATTCATCTAAAAAAAGTCGGACCTGTGTTTTCTTTTCAAAAGACTTCGGACAGCTTTACAATAAAGGTCGGCCACTATGCAAACCAATTAAAACTCGGACCATCATGATCTTTTATAATGTTCGGGCTTATGTGTTTCTTTATAAAAGTCGGACTTCATCCATGCCTTAAAACTCGGACCTGATTATCATTTAAAAAGTCGGACATCACCATGTTTAAATAACTCGGACCATGACAAGATTACAAAGGTCGGACCTTAAGCAAACTTAAGAAACTCGGTCCACATGTTGTTTGTATAAACTTCGGACTATTTATAATATGTATAAAACTCGGAGATAAGCTTGTTGTGTAAACGTAAACCTCAGACAGAAAATCAAACATACGAACATTTCATCACGATTGAATCAGTTACATTCCTACCTTCAACAACAGTGTTTCTAACCCTAGTTTCATTCATACTTACGGCAGAATCAAATCAATCGACCTATGATCACTAATAACAAATCATTACAGGAACAATCCATCAAACATACAACTAATCATCATCATCACAATATTCAACATCAATCGAAAACACAGAACCATCCTATGATAAACTAGGGTTCTCAAGAATTACAAGAATCATGCATTGTTAACAATCCAACAATCAATAAACAATGATTACACAATTACCTTGAATGATTCTAGAGAAAGAGGAATCAAGAATGATGATTATCTTGTGCCAATGATGATGGTGATGATGATTGCTAGAGAAAGTGAATGTACGTGCTTTGGTTTTTGTGCAAAATGATTAGTGAAATGGAATTAGGGTTAAGTATGATTTAGGTATCACTAATAACTATTTACACCCTCCATTATTCTATTTTACAAGAGTGCACTATCTCAATCAATTTCACAGTTTCACCACTAAGTTTATACATTTGACCAGTTTATCACAATTAACACACATAGTCATGCGCAATCACACCATACACTTCATTATATCAAAACGTATATAATTTCATAGCAATTAATTGTGCAAATAATCAACTAAACAATACAGGAACGTGCAATAAATGTGAAATAGAAATCTTGGAAATTCGAGTTGTCACATACCTTTCACCCAAACAAACCTAGGGTGTCAGGAACGGGATTTGTCAAGTCCTATGGTACCATTACTTACTACCGAGCGGCGTAGCTAATGTTAATGAATGTAGTAAAGAACCGATTATGCAAACCAAATGTCATACCAAAAGTAACAAGTTATGTGAAAACAATGTACTAAGTATGCTAAGTAAACATACAAAGCAGAAAAGTCATGTAAAACAATGTGCTAATATGCCATGTAAACATATATAGCAAAACAATGTAATGTAAATCAATGTGCTAGCATGCTAAGTTAACATACATAGCAAAACAATGTAATAAAATCATGTACTATAAGTGTACTAAAGAACATAGCAAGCATATGATGTGAAAACAAGAAAGCACGAAAGTAACAAGTAGGCACATGTGTTTCACCCCAAAATGTTTGGAAAACAGTAAAAGAGGGGACTATGTACTCACATAGACACCTTGAAAGCATTTGAAAGATGGGGTTCTATGTACTCACTTGAGATTGCTTAGAAGTCGTAGGATAACCACCAAGCAATGCTAGAAGATCACGGAATCAAACGGCACCTATATAGATAACTACATAAATAAACGGACCTATCGGAGGATCGGGTAGTACGAGGGTTCGTAAACCAAATTAGTAGGGGAACTTATGTAACATGGTTTAACAAAGCCTACGTACTAAAACGAAACCTATCCTAAGTGCTTTTGACCCGTTACGACCCGCTTAGGTAGCTTATTCTACTTTAACGCGTCGTTCGCGTGAAACGCGTTCGGAAAGCCTAACTAGTCCTATGACATGTAAGATATGCCTTAACATGCTTAATATTGTTGCTAAATCAGTTTAGATGTCAAAAATTATGTTACATAGGCTTAAAATGAATTTTGGCGCAAAAAGGGTATTTTGGTAATTTACCTAAGGCATAAGAACTACTTATCATACAACTACTTAAACGTCATGACCATAAGGTATAACCTCGGAAGGTTATTCCCTATACAACTATGGTCACCTAAAATGTTTGGTCGGATCCTAAAGATCGACCAAATGAGTCGGGTTCATAAGCATAAGTGATTGATTAGATCGCTTACCTTTACGACCCTAAACAAGCACAAATCTAAAAGCGACGAGCTAAACATGCTAGAACATGTTTAGTAATGTTTAGAAAACAGGTTTGGTATTAAAACAAACGGTTTTAATACCCTAGAGTAGTTTGTTTACAAAATACGCGAGAAAACGCATTTTGGCCGAAACTACGACTCGTCACTGAGCCTAGATAACGTGGTAATCAGTAGGTATAGTCACTAGGGACTATAACCATCGTGATTACGCTCACGTTATGAAGTTCAAACGAACTTCGCGTTGACCATAAACTGGTCAATGCAGAAAGTCAAACGCAGTTTGACTTTAACGCCAAAACGAACGAAAAACGCGAAGGAATACTTACAGAAGGTCCCCGCAAGATTTGAACCCGATTCACTCTCAGGTAGGAAGTATATAAACTTCCACTTAGAGAGTTTTGAATCAGATTTCAAATGTGAGGGAAAATGAGCAAGACATGGGGGGGGGGTATTTATAGAAAACATGGAACCGTTAAGATCGTTTCTTGTTCCCCAAGCGTTAAATCTGAGCCGTACAACACATACCCACTGAATTACAAACCCATGGGAGCCCCTAGGATTGATAAAAACCATTTGCAAGTGGTTTTGAAGTGCTAAACAGCTGCAAACAGCTGTTTGCAACATTTTTGCATATCTGGGGAGGCCATGCGGCCCGCATCAGGATCCACATAAACTCAGGCGGGCTGCCTAAGGTTGTCTGATCAGCATAACTTTTCAAAAATGACAGTTTTAGCCCCTGCATGCTTTTAAGTCCATTTTCGACACGTTTAAGGCCCGTTAACCTCATTTCAAGCCTCTAAAATGAAGTTAAAGTATAGGGAACTCAAAACATGCTCAAAAATATCTCGGATGTCGGTTCGTTTGGTGGTACGATCGTGATGTTCGCTTAATTACGACGGAATGCGCGTAAGCGCGAAAAACGATCCAAATTGTGCGACGAATGGATATTTCTCATGCCAAACATTAAAACATAATATTTTAATGCTTACATAAATTTTTGGATGTCCGGATGTATTCAGAACGTAAGTTATGCGCGAAAATGCAAACTTATGCACTTTTTGACGCTTTTAGTCCCTGAATGACCCAAAAGTTTATTTTAGCACACCGAACCCCTCAAAGCCTATTTCTAAGCTATGTAAAGGATATTTAGGGTGTGTTTAACTTATGGGCATGTTCCGGAATGTTCGTCACAGTTCAAATCGGCCACTTTCACAGTTTGTCAATTTTAGTCCCTGTAAGCGAATAAACTTGATTTTTGCCATACCAAAGCCTTCAAAACTTATTTCTAAGTTATGTAAAGATTATTTAAGGTATGTTAAGAATAAATTGATGTTCCGGAGTATTTGTTGCATATAACTGATTAGGTTTTCGCACCAGTTTGCGTATAATTCTCCAGAAAGCGATATAGAGTTTAAAATCGAATAAAAGCCAAAACATGAAAAACATCAAACATAAAGAAACAAACATAGGGATCAAATAACTTTATTTCATTGATAACTGAACTGTTTACAATGATTACAAGCACAGGTGTCACAGAAATCAAGTTTATTCGCTTACAGGGACTAAATTCTACAAACTGCGAAAGTATGTCGATTCGTACTGTAACGAACATTCCGGAACTTGATCATAAGTTGAACATATCCTAAATATCCTTCACATAGCTTAGAAATAGGCTTTGAGGGGTTCGGTATGCTAAAATAAACTTATTTGATCAATAGAGACTAAAAGCGTCAAAAGTGCATAAGTTTGCATTTTCGCTCATATCTTACGTCCTGAATATATCCGGACATCCAAAAATTTATGTAATTATTAAAATATTTTATTTTAGTTATTGGCATGATAAAATTCCATTCGTCGCGTAATTTGGATCGTTTTTGCTTTCATTACGATTTCCATCGTAATTAACCGAACAACGCAACCGTATGACCAAACGAACCGACATCCGAGATGTTTTTGAGCATATTTTAAGTTTTCTACACTTTAAATTTATTTTAGAGCCTTGAAATGGGGTTAACGGGGCTTAAAAGTGCAAAAAAATCAAGTTTTACAAGTACAGGGACCATTTTTGAAATTTCTGACCAGATTCATTGAACCTGGTCCATTTTGAGATTTTGATGGTTTGATCCCTTGGTTTTGCAACACCATGGGCTGGTATTCAATGGTATTTATCAATCTATGGGCCATTCTAGGGGCTCCCATGGTTTTACAAAACCATGGGCACATGTGTACGGTTAAGATTAAAGCACGTTATTCGACGAACGATCTTAACGGTTCCATGAAATCTATAAATACCCCCATTCATTTGTTGCAACTCACACCTTTTAATCTGATTTCATCTCTCTAAGTTGAAGTATCTACTTCATACCTGAGAGTAATCGGATCAAAGCTTTCGTTCTTGGACCCGTTGTAAGTATTCTTTCGTTCTTTTACGTTATAGCATTAAAGTCAAACTTTGTTTGACTTTTTGCTTTGACCAGTTTATGGTCAATGCGAAGTTCATTTAAACTTCATAACGTGAGCGTAATCATGATGGTTATAGTCCCTAGTGACTATACCTACTGGTTACCACGTTATCTAGGCTCACTGACGAGTCGTAGTTTCGGCCAAAATACGTATTCTTGCGTATTTTGTAACCAAACTACTTTTAGGTATCAAAACCGTTTGTTTTGATACCAAACCTGTTTTCAAACTTTGTTAAACATGTTTTAACATGTTTAGCTCGTCACTTTAGGTTTAGTGCTTATGTAGGGTCGTAAGGTAAGCGATCTAGTCAATCGCTTATACTTTCGAACCCAACTCGTTTGGTCGATCATTAGGATCCGACCAAACACATTAGGTGACCATAGTTGTATTGGTAATAACCTTTCGAGGTTATACCTTATGGTCACTTCGTTTAAGTAGTTGTATGATAGGTAGTTTATATGCCTTAGGAAAATTACCAAAATGCCCTTTTTACGCATAAATTCATTTTAAGCATATGTAACCTAAATTTTGACATCTAAACTGATTAGGTAACTATATTAGACATGTTAAGGCATATTTTACTTGTCATAGGACTAGTTAAGCGATCCAAACGCGTTTTAGGTGAACGACGCGTTAAAGTAGCATAAGCTACCTAAACGGGTCGTAATGGGTCATAAGCACTTAGGTTAGGTTTCATTTTAGTATGTAGGCTTTGTTAAACCATATCATTTGGGTTCCAATACTCATTTGGTTTACGAAACCTCATACTATCCAATCTCCTGATTTATGTCCGATTATTTATGTAGTTATCTATATAGGGTGTCGTTTGATTATGTGATCCCTCTAGCTTTGCTTGGTCGTTGTTCAAGACTTCTAAGCACCCTCAAGTGAGTACATAGTCCCCTCTTTTACTGTTTTTCAAACGTTTTGAGGTGAAACACATGTGCCTACTTGTTACTTTCGTGCTTTCCATGTTTTCATATCATATACTTGCTATGTTCCTTAGTACACTATTAGTACATGATTTCATTATGTTTTGCTATGTATGTTTACTTGACATGCTAGCACATTGATTTACATGACTTTTCTGCTTTGTAAGTTAACTTAGCATACTTAGTACATTGTTTTACATTGCATCTCTGTTGCATATGTTCTCGTAACATATGGACACATTGTTTTACATCTCTACCTTGTATGTTTACTTAGCATACTAGGTACATTACTTTCATAAAACATGCTTACATTTGATATATCATTTGGTTTGTTTAACGGGACTAAATTACATTCATTAACACCGATCATGCCGCTCGGTAGTAGGTAGTGGTACCATAAGACTTGACAAATGTCACACCCCCAAAATCCACCTGCGGAGTATCACCGCTTGGGAGCGTGACTGACCAGGATCAAGCCACCAATCATATAGAACAATATATATAGTAAAAGTAATTGTCATTAAACCAAACCAAATCCATATGAAAGGTGTTCCAAAACATAAGTATGTTATCACAGTTTAGCGGAAGCGTATAAATAAAACCCATCAAAATAATGTATCAAATGTCATAAGTGTTTAACAAGACAATCACGATCCAAGCCCACAACGACCAGCTCCTCCCTGTGCAAGCTCCAAGTATCTAACGACCTGCAAGGCATGTAACAGAGGATCAACAACTAGTTGAGCGAGTTCACAGAAAGTAAATGCGTAATAGTAAGTTCGTTTGTAACATGTGGCTCTACTGGGCCGATAGTACGTTCTATTGGTGGGGGGCTTCCCATGTTGTATAACCACTAGACTATTCATAACCATAAGTGTTCTACATATCCCGAGAACAGTAACACGTACAAGTTTACGTAGGTTTTACGTAAGTAATCCTTCACAACCGAGGATAGGGGTACGCGGGGGTTTACGTAGGTTTTACGTAAGTGCCTGACACAACCGAGGCAGTAGTGAGTATAATTTCACGTAGGTTTTACGTGAGTGTCCTTCGCAACCTGAGGACAGTGAGCAATACAAGTATACGTAGGTTTTGCGTATGTGTCCTGCACAACCGAGGACGATGGTATGGTAGTCTAGTAACAGTGTAAGTACAGTTCTATTCAATCTCAATCCTTCAATCCCAATTCCCGTGCCCTGGGAATCCCATGCCTTAGTAAGAGTGTGAACTCACCTTGGTTTGCTCGGTATGCTAGGTTATGCACTCACAAGTAATCAATCAAAGCCTAGAGTATGCACGTGTTCACAGTCAGTTCATGTTTGTACGGTTTCGCAAGCAAAGTTCATCACATAGCGTGTGTAACAGTTAACATCAGGCATTGCAACCAGTTAATCATCTTCATACATTTCATGCTTGATAGGAAGAATAGGCAGTTAACATGCTTCACTAAGTTAACACACTTAACAGGATTCGCATAATAGCAATGTTACATGTCTAGCTGAATTAACATCTTTACAGTCGTAACGAAATTAACGTGTTTAACTGGATTACACTCTAATATAGTTTACTAACTAAGAGAGTTAATAAGGTTAATATTTAACCAATAATCAGATCATGTGTATAACAAACAATCGGGCTATTTCATTGTACCATCAAACATTCAGGCAGAGCTTCCTAGTTAACACTCGGACAATCACCATCCTTATGAAATTCAGATCACAACCATACACAAAAATCGGACTACCTTGCTTGAACCAGAAAGTCTATGCTACATATATAAAAGTCGGACATGAGGGGGGGTAGCCCCCTCCTCAAACTCGGACCACCTTGAGCCCAAACAAAGTCGGACCCCCCCCCCTTTCTAAGGTTAAAAGGTCGGACAGGAGGAAGGGTATAAAATTCGGACAGGGGATGGGGGTTAAAACTCGGACAACCCATCTCCTACTTAAAAAACTCGGACTCCCCATTATTGTATACAAAGGTCGAACTAGGGCTTCAAGCCCAAAAACTTCGGACCACATCTCTTGTTAAAGGTCGGCCCATAAAGATTCACAATGCTCGGACATTTCAATTCATGGATAAAATTCGGATAACCCTACTATGAGTAATAGGTCGGACCTATTATGCAATACACATGAAATTCGGACAAAGGCTCTAAAGTTCGGACCCCTCTTCAACATGAAAAAAAGTCGGACATGATTACATTGTTTAAAAGGTCGGACATGCATGTTACCATAAAACTCAGACAAACAATCTTATTAAAGGTCGGACAATAAATCTATTCTTAAAACTCTGACCAATAGAAATCCAAAACTCTGAGTAAACATTAAGCGTGATTTCTAATCATTGCACAGAACCAAAAGATCATAACAGTTACGTTCTCTATGCTCAAGCAAACCCTAAATTCAATCATATCGACGGCAGAAATCTCAATCAATCGACCGATGTTTAACAACATCAATCATCACAATACTAATCTATCAAGCATGCAACTAATCATCATCATAATCACAATTATCCATACTCAAATCAAAATCACAGAATATTATATGAGGAACTAGGGTTTTCTCATATTACAAGAATCAAGAACCGATGCAATCAAATAATCAATAATCATTTACCTTGTGTTGATTCTTAGAGAAAATGTGGAATCGAAAGTGATGAATAGCTTGCCAATGATGATGTGATGATTACCAGAGAACCAAAGAAATGAAACTACGTGCTTTGTTTTGTGTGCCAATGATTAGTGAAAAGGGATTAGGGTTAAGTATCTCTAGGATTTCACTAATTACCCTCTACCTCCCTAAGTATCATATTTTACACATGTACACCATCTCATAACAATTTCATAGTTTCACCACCAAGTTCATATATTTACCAAGTCTTTCACAATTAACAAACAACCATGCACAATCACACAATACGATTCATTGCATCAAAACGTATATAATTCCATAGCAATTAATTGTGCAAATAATCAACTAAACAATACAAGAACGTGCAATAAATGCAAAATAGAAATCTTGGAAATTCGAGTTGTCACATTATCCCCAACTTAAAAGAAATTTCGTCCCGAAATTTAGCATGCGGTTACTGAGGAAGCTAGGTAAGTTGTATCGTTTACTGGTTTTCCTGGGGTGTCACATCATCCCCCCATTGATTTGGAATTTCGTCCCGAAATTCCGCAGTAGGAGCTTCAGCCTCAGTAGTAGTTGCATTGGTTTCGAATAACTGGGGGTACTTTTCTGTCATCTGGTCTTCGTGTTCCCAGGTGTACTCTGGGCCACATTTGGAGTTCCAACGAACTCGAACAAGAGGGATTCTCTTGTTTTTGAGGACCTTAACATCCCGGTCCGTGATTCCAACTGGCTCCTCGACGAACTGCAACCGCTCGTCGATAGTGAGTTCCTTAAAAGGAACTATGAGAGTCTCATCTGACAGGCACTTCTTCAGATTCGACACGTGAAATACATTGTGAACTGCACCGAGTTCAGCTGGTAAGTTTAGCTTGTAGGCCACTTTGCCTATTTTCTCAATGATCTCGAACGGTCCGACATACCGCGGATTTAGTTTGCCCCGTTTGCCAAAACGAACCACACCCTTCCAGGGTGAGACTTTAAGTAAAACCCGGTCCCCGACGTGAAATTCCAAAGGCTTCCTATGCTTGTCCGCGTAGGCTTTCTGACGGTCGCGTGCTGCCGCCATGCGTTGTCGTATCTGTGCAATCTTTTCCGTGGCGTCCACTACAATCTCTGGACCCGTGATCTGACTATCCCCCACCTCTGCCCAACAGAGAGGTGACCGGCATTTACGTCCGTACAATGCCTCGAATGGAGCGGCTTGTATGCTGGTGTGATAACTGTTATTATACGAAAACTCCACCAAAGGGAGATGCTTTTCCCAGCCGTTGCCGAAATCAATAACACATGCCCGAAGCATGTCTTCAAGAGTCTGGATCGTTCGCTCAGACTGCCCATCCGTCTGAGGATGATATGCTGTGCTCATGTCTAATCGTGAGCCAAAAGATTTGTGCATCGCTTGCCATAGCTCTGACGTGAATCGTGCATCCCGATCCGAAATAATAGAGGTTGGCACTCCGTGCCTCGAAACAACTTCTTTCAAGTAGACGTCTGCTAAGGTAGAGAACTTATCTGTTTCCTTAATAGCCAGGAAATGAGCAGACTTTGTGAGTCGATCCACGATCACCCAGATAGTATCATTCCCACGCTGGGATCTAGGTAGGCCTGTAACGAAATCCATGGAAATTTCTTCCCATTTCCATTGCGGTATCTTGGGTTGCTGAAGTAGGCCCGCTGGTTTCTGATACTCCACTTTGACTTTTGCACAAGTCAAACACTTGCCGACGTAAGTAGCGATGTGGACTTTCATGCTAGGCCACCAATATGTTGTTTTGAGATCGTGGTACATTTTATCCGACCCTGGATGTATTGAGTAGCGAGACTTGTGTGCTTCATCCATCACAAGCTCTCGTAAACCACCATAGAGTGGGACCCAGATACGCCCCATTACATAGTAGGCACCGTCTTCCTTTTGTTTCGTTCGTTGCCTTGAGCCGCGTAAGGCTTCAGCTTTGACGTTGTCGGGTTTCAATGCTTCGTTCTGAGCAGTTCGTATCTGTGCAGGAAGACTGGACTGAATAGTGAGCTACAAAGCTCGTACACGCCTAGGTAGAGTGTCTTTCCGACGGAGAGTGTCAGCCACAACATTGGCTTTGCCTGGATGATACTTAATAGCGCATTCGTAATCATTAAGTAACTCGACCCATCGTCGTTGACGCATGTTCAATTCCTTCTGCTTGAAGATATGCTCGAGACTCCTGTGATCAGTGTAAATAGTGCACTTGGTACCGTACAGGTAGTGTCGCCATATCTTAAGCGTGAAAACAACAGCTCCCACCTCTAAATCATGCGTCGTGTAGTTCCGTTCATGAACCTTGAGTTGCCGTGAAGCGTAGGTAATAACTTTATCTCGCTGCATCAATACACAACCAAGCCCCTGTATCGATGCGTCACAATAGACCACAAAATCATCCGTGCCTTCTGGCAATGAGAGAATAGGTGCGCTGCAAAGCCTATCCTTTAAGTACTGAAAAGCGTTTTCCTGAGAATCTCCCCAACGGTAGGTGACACCTTTCTGTGTCACCATTGTAAGCGGCTGTGCGATCTTGGAGAAGTCTTTAATGAATCGTCTGTAATACCCCGCCAAACCCAAGAATTGGCGTATTTCCGTTGGTGTACGCGGTGCAGGCCAGTTCCTGATCGAATCTACCTTGGATGGATCGACATGAATCCCATCCCTGTTCACCACATGGCCTAAGAAGTGGACTTCACGAAGCCAGAAGTCGCATTTTGAAAACTTGGCGTACAGTTGTTCCTTTCGAAGAAGTTCCAAGATAAGACGTAAGTGCTGCTCGTGTTCCTCCTGACTCTTGGAGTAGATCAGGATGTCGTCGATGAAAACAATGACGAACTTGTCTAGATAGGGTTTGCACACCCTGTTCATTAGATCCATAAATACGGCAGGCGCGTTCGTTAACCCAAATGGCATGACAAGAAACTCGTAGTGACCGTAGCGAGTTCTGAATGCTGTCTTGGAGACGTCCTCATCCCGGACTCTCAGCTGATGATACCCTGACCTTAGATCAATCTTGGAGTAGTAGCTCGACCCTTGCAACTGGTCGAATAAGTCGTCAATACGAGGAAGAGGATAGCGGTTCTTCACTGTGACCTTGTTCAGTTCGCGATAGTCAATGCACATCCTGAAAGTGCCATCCTTCTTTTTCACGAATAACACTGGAGCTCCCCAAGGCGAAGAACTTGGACGAATAAAGCCCTTATCCAAGAGCTCTTGTAGTTGCTTAGACAGTTCTTCCAGTTCAGTTGGAGCCAAACGATACGGTGCGCGAGCTATAGGTGCTGCCCCTGGAGCTAGCTCGACTTGAAACTCGACCTGACGGTGAGGCGGTAGACCAGGTAAATCTTCAGGAAACACTTGAGGAAATTCGCGTACAACTGGAATATCCTCTATTCTTTTCTCTGGCGTCGATGCATCAGTAACAAGTGCCAAAATGGCAGTATACCCCTTTCGTAAACATTTCTGAGCCTTCAAGAAAGAGATGATGCCAACCACAGCACCACTCTTGTCGCCTTGAACTTTGAGAGGTTCTTTACCCGAACGAGGAATGCGAATGATCTTCTCTTTACATAAGATCTCTGCTTGCTGCTTGGATAACCAATCCATGCCGATGACGATGTCGAAACTACCCAGAACTATTGGAATAAGATCAATTGAGAAGGCCTGACCCGCTAGAACGATGTTACAACCCTTGACTACATGCGTGGCTTCTACACTTTTACCATTTGCTAGTTCTACTACATGTTTGGTGCTTAGGGGTGTTGGTGTACGTTTTAACAATTTACTCAATTTCAAAGACATATAACTCGTATCCGCACCCGAATCAAACAAAACAGTAACATATATATCGTCGAGAAGAAACTTACCCATAACGACGTTGGGATCATTTCTGGCATCACCCTGCCCCAACACAAATGCACGACCCCTTGCTTCATTGCCGTTGTTCCCACCGTTGTTGTTGTTGTTGCCATTTCCCTGATTGTTGTTATTGTTATTGTTGTTCTGGTTCCTGTTTAGCTGAGGGCAATGCCTTTTGAAGTGCCCTTCTGCGCCGCAATGAAAACACCCCTTGTTGCCCTGTTGCTGATTCTGCTGTGCTTGTGGCTGCTGCTGATTCTGGTTCGCAGGCCAAGGGCTTCTACAATCTTTGTCCTCATGACCCATCTTGAGGCATCTTTGACAGCGACCCTTGTTACACTGGCCACTGTGGTGTCTGTTGCAGTTGTTACACTTTGGGAGGTTCCCTCGATATCCGCCCTGCCTGTGGCTACCTGACGAGTGTTGACTGGGACTCTGATAACTGTCAGTCTTTCACTGCTGAACCTGTGACTGAACTGAAGCTGACCCCTTGCTAGAATCCCCATCCCATTTTCTCTTGTTGTCGCTGGGAGTAGCAAGTGTAGTAGCAGTGGTAGCGGTAGCAGTAGCGCTGATACGTTTAGGCAGTTTGTTCTGATCCACTGCCTGATCTGTGATGCGATGAGCGAGGCGTTGAATAGCCTGGATGTTGTCAAGATTAGCCGATGTCACATGGCTCTGAATCTCTGGCGCTAATCCCTTGAGGTACAAATCAATGCGCTTGATCGGAGGGTCCACCATAGTTGGACACAACACAGCCAGCTCGTTCGACCGTTTGGTGTAAGCTTCGATTTCTGACCCAGTCATTTTCAAATGATAAAACTCATCCTCCAGCTTGTGGATGTCTTCCCGAGTGCAGTATTCACGTTTAATCAGTTCCTTGAAGTCATTCCAAGGGGTGGCGTTAGCAGCTGCCAACCCTATGATCTGCACTTGCGCGTTCCACCAAGTTAGAGCAATCCCCTCTAAAGTACCAGTGGCATACTTGACCCTGCGAGCTTCAGGGCATTCACACATCTCGAACACAGACTCGAGCTTTTCAAACCAGTGGAGGAGTCCAACCGCTCCTTCAGTGCCACTAAATGTACTAGGACGACAATCCATAAAGTTCTTGAAAGTGCAGACGGGCTGCTGAGCGTGTTGACCTATTGTGTACGAATAGGACAAGGTTAAACACAAGAGTTAATGTAGGATCTAAAGATCCTAGTGTGAGTCTAAACTGCAGGGTATACTACCTGCTTGAGCAGCTGCAAGTGTCGCAGCAACTTGTTCATTAACGAAAGCCGTCAACTGGGCTTGTGTTATGTTAATTCGTCCGGCCATTGATCTTCACATCAAAGGCAACATAAGTGAGAAGGGTTCGCGAATAGTGCGATGACAGAAGAGTGTAAGCACATAGGTGTTCTCAAGCAATAACAAGTAATGAGCAGTGTAATCTAAGCATACTACGAGCAAAGTTCTATGCAATTCTAGCATGCAGGCAATAAACATAAACCTTATTACCTAGTATGTTGAGTCTTGCACGTGGAGCGAAGCGTCGTTGTGGATCGTTGAGAGCACTGTTCTGGTTATAGTCTGGTTTTAATAAAAACGTTTTCCCTATATTAAAACCAAGTTCTCTATAACCAATGGTTCTGATACCAATCTGTCACACCCCCAAAATCCACCTGCGGAGTATCACCGCTTGGGAGCGTGACTGACCAGGATCAAGCCACCAATCATATAGAACAATATATATAGTAAAAGTAATTGTCATTAAACCAAACCAAATCCATATGAAAGGTGTTCCAAAACATAAGTATGTTATCACAGTTTAGCGGAAGCGTATAAATAAAACCCATCATAATAATGTATCAAATGTCATAAGTGTTTAACAAGACAATCACGATCCAAGCCCACAACGACCAGCTCCTCCCTGTGCAAGCTCCAAGTATCTAACGACCTGCAAGGCATGTAACAGAGGATCAACAACTAGTTGAGCGAGTTCACAGAAAGTAAATGCGTAATAGTAAGTTCGTTTGTAACATGTGGCTCTACTGGGCCGATAGTACGTTCTATTGGTGGGGGCTTCCCATGTTGTATAACCACTAGACTATTCGTAACCATAAGTGTTCTACATATCCCGAGAACAGTAACACGTACAAGTTTACGTAGGTTTTACGTAAGTAATCCTTCACAACCGAGGATAGGGGTACGCGGGGGTTTACGTAGGTTTTACGTAAGTGCCTGACACAACCAAGGCAGTACTGAGTATAATTTCACGTAGGTTTTACGTGAGTGTCCTTCGCAACCTGAGGAAAGTGAGCAATACAAGTATACGTAGGTTTTACGTATGTGTCCTGCACAACCGAGGACGATGGTATGGTAGTCTAGTAACAGTGTAAGTACAGTTCTATTCAATCTCAATCCTTCAATCCCAATTCCCGTGCCCTGGGAATCCCATGCCTTAGTAAGAGTGTGAAATCACCTTGGTTTGCTCGGTATGCTAGGTTATGCACTCACAAGTAATCAATCAAAGCCTAGAGTATGCATGTGTTCACAATCAGTTCATGTTTGTATGGTTTCGCAAGCAAAGTTCATCACATTCATACATTTCATGCTTGATAGGAAGAATAGGCAGTTAACATGCTTCACTAAGTTAACACACTTAACAGGATTCGCATAATAGCAATGTTACATGTCTAGCTGAATTAACATCTTTACAGTCGTAATGGAATTAACGTGTTTAACTGGATTACAATCTAATATAGTTTACTAACTAAGAGAGTTAATAAGGTTAATATTTAACCAATAATCAGATCATGTGTATAACAAACAATCGGGCTATTTCATTGTACCATCAAACATTCAGGCAGAGCTTCCTAGTTAACACTCGGACAATCACCATCCTTATGAAATTCCGATCACAACCATACACAAAAATCGGACTACCTTGCTTGAACCAGAAAGTCTATGCTACATATATAAAAGTCGGACATGAGGGGGGGGGTAGCCCCCTCCTCAAACTCGGACCACCTTGAGCCTAAACAAAGTCGGACCCCCCCTTTCTAAGGTTAAAAGGTCGGACAGGAGGAAGGGTATAAAATTCGGACAGGGGATGGGGGTTAAAACTCGGACAACCCATCTCCTACTTAAAAAAACTCCGACTCCCCATTATTGTATACAAAGGTCGGACTAGGGCTTCAAGCCCAAAAACTTCGGACCACATCTCTTGTTAAAGGTCGGCCCATAAAGATTCACAACGCTCGGACATTTCAATTCATGGATAAAATTCGGATAACCCTACTATGAGTAATAGGTCGGACCTATTATGCAATACACATGAAATTCGGACAAAGGCTCTAAAGTTCGGACCCCTCTTCAACATGAATAAAAGTCGGACATGATTACATTGTTTAAAAGGTCGGACATGCATGTTACCATAAAACTCAGACAAACAATCTTATTAAAGGTCGGACAATAAATCTATTCTTAAAACTCTGACCATTAGAAATCCAAAACTCTGAGTAAACACTAAGCGTGATTTCCAATCATTGCACTGAACCAAAAGATCATAACAGTTACGTTCTCTATGCTCAAGCAAACCCTAAATTCAATCATATCGACGGCAGAAATCTCAATCAATCGACCGATGTTTAACAACATCAATCATCACAATAATAATCTATCAAGCATGCAACTAATCATCATCATAATCACAATTATCCATACTCAAATCAAAATCACAGAATATTATATGAGGAACTAGGGTTTTCTCATATTACAAGAATCAAGAACTGATGCAATCAAATAATCAATAATCATTTACCTTATGTTGATTCTTAGAGAAAATGTGGAATCGAAAGTGATGAATAGCTTGCCAATGATGATGTGATGATTGCCAGAGAACCAAAGAAATGAAACTACGTGCTTTGTTTTGTGTGCCAATGATTAGTGAAAAGGGATTAGGGTTAAGTATCTCTAGGATTTCACTAATTACCCTCTACCTCCCTAAGTATCATATTTTACACATGTACACCATCTCATAACAATTTCATAGTTTCACCATCAAGTTCATATATTTACCAAGTCTTTCACAATTAACAAACAACCATGCACAATCACACAATACGATTCATTGCATCAAAACGTATATAATTCCATAGCAATTAATTGTGCAAATAATCAACTAAACAATACAAGAACGTGCAATAAATGCGAAATAGAAATCTTGGAAATTCGAGTTGTCACATTATCCCCAACTTAAAAGAAATTTCGTCCCGAAATTTAGCATGCGGTTACTGAGGAAGCTAGGTAAGTTGTATCGTTTACTGGTTTTCCTGGGGTGTCACAACAAATCCCGTTCCTAAAACCCTAGGTTTGTTTGGGTGGAAGGAATGACCGAATCCGAAAACATTTCTTTTGATAACCTTTACTTAGGGTTATCTGTCTATCTCAAGGCTTGGATGTAGGCGTTTAACATAACCGCATAGATGATTGTATCAGTAAAGCATGCATTATCTTACAAACATAACTTTTGATAATATTTTATCAAATGCATTGTTTTGTACATTACTTCTTATAGGGTTGAATAAAAGCTTTTAATCAATAAATGTTTTTATTCACTCTACATAACATTTGTTTACACATTACATGATTTACATATGATGGTTTTTACATAAACATTTGACATATGACTATACATAAACATTTTTACATTGGTGGTTTGTTTTGGTAAGTGATTTAAGTAACGAGACGTGTGTAGTATGATACAAGCATGGTGGATACGCCGTTGGTACTTCCTATATATAAGTGCTTGTATGATATTACATATTGTAGCGTTACCTAAATCATTTCAATTTGGACTTAGACATTTTACACAAATGACATATTTTTCACAAGACATTGTTTTACAAAACAACTTATTTCATACAAACTTATTTTTACTTGGTTATTCATTTAACCATACATTATTCTTTTATATATACATATTATCCGATTTATTATCGCTTTTCAAATGACTTTTAAAAGAAAACATTTTACAAGGATCATGACTAATTTTTCTTAAACATTTTTCTTTAAACTTATAAGTCATGGATCCTAAATCAACAAAACCTATGTATCTCACAGGCATTTTTATGCTGACGTACCTATTTTCACATGTGTTTCAGGAAACGATGCATAGGATTGATCAAGATACACATAGGTGGACTTGGGCCTTAGTGACATTAAAAGATGCAAGACTAGTTAATTTTGTTATGTTTCTTTGTTGTTAAGACATTGTAATTCTTTTAAATCAAATAAAACAAAATTTCAAATTTCTGTGTGTTATGAAACAATGATTCTATTACAACACTCCCCGACGATTCCACCATGATTTGTTGTTTTACGTGGTCGGGTTGTGACAGGTACAATCTTTATGATACATATTGACTTTAATATTATTTCTTCAAACACATGGGTAATAGATACCGGATGTGGAACTCATGTTTGCAATTCGTTGCAAGAGTTCAAAAGAAATAAGCATTACAAGAAAGGAGACTATGTTTTGAAACTTACAAATGGTTTGGAAATTGTTTTAAAATGTTTTGAATGCTCCTAGTTTGACTAGGAACATTATTTAAGTTTCCCTTTTGAGACAATATGTTTCAATTCAAAGTTTGTAAACAATGACATTTATATTTCGATAAATGACATGTTTTACTTTAAAGCTATGCCTTCAAATGGTATTTATGAATTGGTTCATGATAATACATCATTTGATGGTTAACTGTACCAAGCAATCACCAAGAAACTCCAAATGGATTTGGGTGAGACATATCTTTGGCATTATCGCCTTGGTCATATAAACAGATGTCACATGTAAACACTTCGAAAGAATTGTCTTTTGGAAACAAATGAAATTGGTTCATTTGATACATGCAAATCTTGTTTACAAGGTGAAATGACCAAGTAATCCCTTAGTGGGAAAGGGCAAAAGATTTATTAGGTATCGTACATTTGGATGTATGTGATCCTTTTAAGCCAATGACTAGGAATGGTGAAAGATACTTCATTACTTTTACCGACAACTATAGTAGTTATGGTTATGTGTACTTGCTGAGACACAAAGTTGAAGTTTATTTTTTTTTGAAATGTTCAAAGCCTTCAAAAGGTGAAGTAGAAAATCAACTCAATCAAAGTTCTTCGTTTCGATAGAGGAGGAATCGAACTCTATTTGGATATGGTTCGATCTATGATAGCTAGGAGCTCATTATCTCTATCATTTTGGGGTTATGCTTTGCTCTTCGTGGCATGTATATTAAATATGGCCCCAACCAAGAAAGTGGATAAGACACCTTTTGATATATGGCATGGAAGGGCTCCATCATTATCATATTTGAAGGTGTGGGGACGTGAAGCTTACGTGAAGCAACACACCCTAAACAAATTAGAAGTACGATCCACTAAGTGTATCTTTGTAGAATATCCTAAAGATGGTATAGGATATTTCTACGATCCAACAGAGCAAAAGATATTTGTTGCTTTAAAGGCTGAGTTCTTGGAAGCTAAGTTCCTTGTGAAAGGAGTTAGTAGAACAGTGGAACTTGATTAGGACCGAGAACCATAAGCCGATACACGTTTGGTTGATACTAGCTTTCAACAAGAAGGTTGTTGAAAATAATCAAGTGGTTGATTAACACACACAAAACGTTCGTAGATCTGGTAGAATTAGTAGTCCACCTGAAAGATATGGATTTTTCATAGATGGATGCTACGTGGTAGATTCGGGTGAACCTACCACATACCATGATGCAATGTCAGAATCCGATTGTGACAAATGGCTTGAAGCCATGAACGTAAAGATGCAATCCATGTATGACAACCAAGTTTGGGAATTGGTTATACTACCTCTTAACTCCAAAGTGGTTGGAAGTAAGTGAGGTTTTCAGGAAGAAAACCGATATGCATGGTAACTTGGATACTTATAAAGCAAGACTTATAGCAATAGGTTTCAACCAAACTCAAGGGGTTGATTATGATGAGACCTTCTCGCTAGTGGCGATGCTAAAGTTAATAAGGATATTATTCTCCATACCTGCATAATATAATTATGTGATTTGGAAAATGGATGTCAAAACGGCTTTCCTTAATGGATATCTTGAGGAAGATGTCTATATAGTTCATGTGACAACTCGTATTTCAAACCCTTCATTGTACTTTGATGTGACTAGTTGATCAATGTGTGATTACATGATTTTGTGCCCTTTGATAATTAATTGAATGTTATGTTATATGTTTATGTATATTAAACGAGCCTAAGCGCACAAATCAAACCGACCGCACAAGCCCATTCGGGCCATGTTCTTTGTATTCGGATCAAGGGCAGCCCATGATCGGTTCGGCCCACTCCCTTTTGCACGCATAACACTATGGAGTAAGGGTATACTCCTCATAACTTGCAAACCACAACACACCTTAAACCCTAGTTCTCTCCTCTCTCTCCCTTGTTCGACGGCAATCTTCATAGCCGAAGCCCGATCTCGTGAAGCTTCCTTGTTCGGATCAATCTTTGATCTACTTTCTAACCGGTTAGTGTTGCACTGTTATTGTTTTGATAAGATGATATTATGGATGCCATGATTTTATGTGATAACTAGAATAGTTTGCGTGAATGATGATGTTCTAGTGAATCGGATTTGTATGATGATGTTAATCGGCTATCATGTCTTGTTTTCGGATTGTTTGCATGATGATTTAGTATCGAATGTATGTAATCGGTTGCATGTTCATGTAATCGAACCAAGTAATATGATTTGATAAGTTATTGTTTATGCTTTGAATGTGAATAGGGTTCTTATGAATTAGATGATAATTGCTTGGTTTGATCGAGATATGCATGATTGAAAATTGTTAGTGTTGTTAATTGATAAATCTCATAAATGGAAACCATGTAACTGATTGCAAGATTTTAGGAATAAAGTAACTAATCACACCAACCTCTCAATCGCACAAGTTTTTCCCTCTCGGTCGCACAAGATCAGGCCACACAGGACCTGATCTGATCGCACAAGGCAGTCGCACAAGGTAGGGTGCAACTGCTGATACACTACGTACATCTTAGGAGTGCATGATCGCACAAGACCTGTGGATCGCACAAAACAGTGCCGATCGCACAAGTCTTGGGCTACACACTCTTTGGGCTTAATATATGTTGTTGGGCCGAATGGCCCAACCCAGTCGCACAACTTAACTGAATCGCACAAGTCGTCCGGATCGCACAAGTCTATCCAGACCGCACAAGGTTATTGACTGTTAACTATTTGGGCCGCACAAGTCTTTGGATTGTATTATCATCTTGGGCCGGATTTGGATCAGATCGCACAACCCATTGTGGATCGCACAAGCTATGCAGATCGCACAATAGGTTGGGCCAGTTATCTTTGGGCTTCATTATTAAACGCACAAGATGATTGGGCTCGCAAAGGTTCACCAGCCCAATCATCTGAGTTGCACAGCGTGGGTATCATGTGTAATTGACTGTTAACATGCTCTACGTGTTTGCCATGATCAAAACGTGTTCGAAACCTGTTAGTTTATGTGTAAACATACGTGCATTACTCGAACCTAGACCTAACTTGTATGGTAACCATGTTAGGACGTGGTTGACCCCTTATAACTCAAGTAACCTTTCTGTGTATCTGCCGAGCAAACCAAGGTGAGTTCACACTCTTCCAAGGCATGGGATTCCCCAGTGGGTAGGGAATGGGATTGAACAATTACTCGTACTTTCACTATTACTAGACTATTTACCATCGTCCTCGGATAGCGAAGGGCACTTACGTAAAACTTACGTAACTGTTAACATGCTCTACGTGTTTGCCATGATCAAAACGTGTTCGAAACCTGTTAGTTTATGTGTAAACATATGTGCATTACTCGAACCTAGACCTAACCTGTATGGTAACCATGTTAGGACGTGGTTGATGTGACAACTCGACCTTTCGACTTTAAATGCACGTTGACTTTGACTGTTGATAGTTGACTTGTTGACTTGTAACTGTACATGTTATGTGTTAATGAAACGTATTGTATTGTGCCTATATGTGATTACTGTCATGATGTGAGTATTAGTATAAAACACTTAGACTTATTCACCAATCAAACCATCTCGACGAATCAAACTTGTGATTCGCCAAGGACCACTCAACGAAACAGAAGCACTGTTTCGTCAACCCATTCTTATCGAAACAGCCTATTTCGCCGGCCCATATGATTCGTCAAGCCCATTAAGGGCCCAGGACCATTAAAACACGTATATGTTAGACGGAACAACCACTTTCACCACACTTTAGCAAAACAGAAAACCCTAGAACTCCTGTGTGTGTGTGTGACGGCAAACTTGTGTTCCTGAAGTCTCAATTCAACCTTGTTAACATTCCTTAGTCGCGGTTAGTGTTTTCTACTTGTATTGATTGATGGTTTGGGATTGTTAAAAACTGATTTCTGATGTATTGATAAATTGTTGTTGTTATGATATAGACTTATAGATTACGGATTTTATGCTAAGATTAGATTGTTGAACGGATTGATCGGTTGATACATAGGGCTTGATGTTCTAGACTAAACCCAACTGATGATTGCGGTTTGATAAATACAGTTGTGAAGCCACCAGTTAGGTCTCAAACGATTGCTAAATGAATGCATGTATTAGCCCTAGTAGTATCAATGAATTCGTGTATTGATTTGATGATGATTTCTGTGTTATATGATTTACTGTATGATGATGATGATGATGATGACGGCTATTAACCATGATTAGGGTTTCTGTGATAAGTTCTGTAATTGACTGCATGATTTCCGGTAACTGACATGTTGACGTAACTGCTGCTTAACGAATGTGAATGTTTGACGAATTGGAAGTCTTGGCGAAACAGAATGTGTTTCGCCAAGGATGTCGACGAATTAGAAAATGTATTTCGCCAAAGGTCTTTAACGAAATAGAACCCCTATTTCGCCAAAGGGTAGTTGACGAAACACAAGTGTTTCGTCAAACATGTGTTTCGCCAAGTATGTGATTCGCCAACTTCTGTTTCGCCAACTTGGATAACCTGCACAGTAAACTGATTTAAGTCTGTTAAGTGTTGACTGAGTTAACTAACTGATGTTAAACACTATGCATGACTTGTGTGATGTTGATTGGTGATGTGTACTACTTGGTGATCATTGATTATGCTTATACGTGAACTGTATGAATTCAAACTGATTGTGTACGTGCATTGATGTGTGTAAAATGCAACATATAAATCACATCAATTAAGGCATAAAACTAACCCTTTTTAAGTACTAATGTTGGAAAAAGAGTGTTTTTGTCTTCCTTTTGTATTTTCAGGATGAAATGAGCTCAAAATCACAAAAGAAGCAAAAAGACAACTAATTCTACCATAAAATACAAGAAAAGGAACAAAAGTGGACCGCCCGGACCCTCAACGGCACCTCCCAAGGCAAAGGAGAAGAAACAGAGTCTGAACACGCCCCGTGTCCAGCGAACACGGGGGCGTGCCTAGGAAGCAGCAGAAAAGACAAACCAGTAGAAGCTTCCAATGCCCACCATGGGGCCGTGTCCAGCGAGCACGGGGGCGTGGTGAAAGTACAGCAGGCGCATTAATTGTAATTCGCAATTACAATTAATGAGGAGAGAGAGTGTCAGGCGGGCACGGGGCCGTGTCCAGCGGACACGGGGCCGTGTCCAGCCTTCTGTTCAGCCTATAAATAGAGGAGCTTGGCTTCATTCTCCTTCATCCCTTGGCACACCACCTCTCTCACACCTCATCCACCACCCACGACCACCATAACACCATCATCCACCACCATCATCCATTGTCCATCGTAGAGTGTGTGAGTCGTCTCGGGATCCAAGATTGATCGTAAGAGTTCTTGACAATCAAGGCCATGTTTGCCTAAGTCTCTTACATCACTTGGTGAAGACAAGTGTTTAGTATAATACTTTTTATTTTTAATCTTTTGCACTTTTTATTTGGTTTTGTATTAATGACTTTAATAACTAGTTACTTATGTTGAAGGTGATCTTTCCTTATCGTTTGTCCGTGGTGTCTTGGCATTATTTTACTGTCTATATAAAATAAAAGATTTTCACCATTCATATCTCCACGGTCTATATGGAGATATGTTGGCTACCTGGTCGGGGGTTAAGGGAACGGTTTGGTAAGGGTCTTGCCCTTGTTCAGCGTTTAGAGGTCCTGCTTGGGACCTGGGTCAAATTTAGTAGGATCTCCTTCAATGCCCATAGGTATTGGATGGCGGGGATCCAAACTCTTTGACCCCCTCATAAGTTAACTACTATTAATACTATAACCCGGCTATTTAGGACTGTATCCCTGCTGACTCAGACTACTTAGCCGAGGGTAACGTCACCGCCAGAAGCGGGGCCTACCACAATTTGCATTAATAACTTAATTCATTATCTTTCAATAATCCGACCCTTTAGGATTGTATCCTTGTTGACTCAAACTACTGGGTTGAGGGTAACGTCGCCTTCAAAAGAGGGGCCTACTACAATAACTAAGATAATCTCTTAAACAAGTGCAAAAGTGCGAAAATAATCAAAGGTTATACTAATACACGTGTCGGATCCAAGTGATTCATCTTGTCTATCTGTTTTTATTTTTATTTTTATTTCAGCATTTAGTTAGTTTTTATCTTTCTTAGTTTAAAACATTTTTCTAACTTTTTGATTTGATTAGACGTTGAGGATAAACCGGTATTAAAAGCTCTTGTGTCCTTGGACGACCTCGGTATCTTACCAACACTATACTACGTCCACGATGGGTGCACTTGCCCATATGTGTGTTTAGTGTTAGTGAATATCGTGTTTTATAAATTTAAAACTTGGCTAAAAGTGTAAAAAGGGCTTAAATATACATCTAAAAATATAACACACTGACACGCATCAAGTTTTTGGCGCCGCTGCCGGGGACACAATGATTTTAAGAAAGCTTAAAATCGACGGCCTAGTCAGTTTTTCAAAACCTTTTCAAAACGCGCGCAAATTTTTCTGCATTTTAGTTTAGTTTTGCATTTACAGTAGCCTGAACACGGGGCCGTGCTCACTGAACACGCCCCCGTGCTGCATATTTTTAGAGTAGATACCCAGATACAGAGTCTGAACACGGGGCCGTGCTCGCTGAACACGCCCCCGTGCTCAACGTGACCAGCAAATTTAATTAAAACGCCCAGATACAGACCCTGAACACGGGGCCGTGTTCACTCAACACGGGGCCGTGTCCAGCTTCTGTTTCCGTCTGATTTTTGTTTTCTGGTCCCGAGACTCAGTTGTGGTCTGTTGAGTGATTCTTATGGATCAATACTCAAGAGGTTACAACTACACCTATGATGAGGATGATTATAGGGGTAATTATTGCACTAGTTGTCGTAACGCACGCTCGGTTCAATATAATAACTCATATCAACCATCCAATTCATACAACCATTATGAGGAGCCCAGGTACGAGCCATCAACTTCATACACATCCTATGAAGACCAAAGGTATGAACCTCCTCCCTCATACTCATATTTTGAGGAACCAAGGTATGAGCCTTCATACTCATACTTTGAAGATTCAACATATGAGCCACCACCTTCATACACTTACTACGAGGAACCATGGCGTGAACAACCCACCTCATATGAGTACTATGAAGAACAAAGTTTCAACCCTTATCCATCATATACTTACAATGAAGAACAATGGTGTGAACCATCTACTTCATATGAGTACTATGAGGAACCAAGGATCGAACAACCGGATTCAAGCTTTGAGGATCCAAATTCTTTCAATCTCACCGAAGTGACCAATAGGATATTAGAACACATTAAAACTATCGAACGTTGCATAAAAGAATCTCGCGCAAGGGAAGAGGAATCCCGCGCAAGAGAAGAGCTAAAAATGATAATAACGTAGAGATAGTTGAAAGTGTAAAAATGGAAGAACAAGAAAGTGAAAAACCGACACATGAGTTAAACAACGAAAATGGTGAGTCTGATAATGTTAAAATTCAAGAAGAGTCTAATTTTGAAGAAATTAATCTCTTGTCACCTACTTTCGAAAATCATTGTTTAATAACCCCTCATGCCAAGTTTTTAAAAGAGTTAAACACTAGTGCTAAAATCAAAGACTTAGTAAGTGTTAAGTTAACTAATGATCAAACCTCGCTAATAAAAGAAGACCCTTTTGAAATTAACATTACACCGGTTCCATGTTTCTTTCAAAATTCGTTTATTAGCAATATCACCATCGATAAGGATCTTTGTGTTAACATAATGCCTAACTACATTTTTGAAAAATTAAGTGTTAGTGATTTTACTCCACTTCAAATACCCATTTTTCTATCCAATCGGAAAGTAATAAAATCAATCGGTGTAGTTGAAGATGTTTTGGTTCAAACAAATCAAATGGTAATCCCAACCGACTTCGTCATCCTAGATGACGCCCCCTTAGTCTTGGGAAAACCTTTTGTACAAACTCATAAAGCTTTGAAAAACCGGAAATTCAACAATCTACCTCTTCAATTAGGGGCATTCAAAAGGAGCATAGATCTTGAGCGCTCAATGAAGTATCCTTTTGGCAACAATGACCCCCTAATTGAAGATGAAGCTGAACCACCCGATACAACCAACGAAGAGGACCACTTTGTCGAGGAAGAGATAGCCATAGAACAAACCTTTAAGGTTCTTGATCTAGATGAGCCACAAAATAAGGTGTCTTCTAAAGACCCACCCATTGAGCTCAAAGAACTTCCTAAGGGTTTGGAATATGCTTTTCTAGGCAAAGAAGGTAGTTTACCCGTAATTATTTCATCTAAATTAAGTAATATAGAAAAAGAGAAATTAGTTAACCTACTTAAAAAACACAAAAACGCGATCGCTTGGAAGCTTGTAGATATTAAAGGAATAAGCCCTTCCATGTGCACGCACAAAATTTTAATGAATGATGACTACAAGACGGTAATTCAACCACAACGAAGAGTGAACCCCAATGTTCAAGAAGTGGTTAAGAATGAAGTCATCAAACTACTCGACGCCGGACTAATCTACCCTATCTCCGATAGCCCGTGGGTAAGTCCCGTTCAAGTAGTCCCAAAGAAAGGAGGTATGACGGTAATAACTAACGAGAAAAATGAATTAATACCAACGAGAACCGTCACAGGATGGAGAGTCTGTATAGATTATAGGCGATTAAATGAAGCAACTAGGAAAGACCACTTTCCTTTGCCCTTCATTGATCAAATGTTAGAAAGATTATCCGGTCATAAATTTTATTGTTTCTTAGATGGTTTTTCAGGTTACTTTCAAATACCGATAGCACCAGAAGACCAAGAGAAAACAACTTTCACATGTCCCTACGGAACTTTTGCATATCGACGCATGCCATTCGGTCTATGTAATGCGCCTGCAACATTCCAACGTTGTATGGTCGCCATTTTCCATGATATGATCGAAAAGACAATGGAAGTCTTCATGGATGACTTTTCCATCTTTGGAGACTCATATGACCAATGCCTCGATAATCTTGAACGAATGCTATCCCGATGTGAGGAAACTAACCTCGCCCTTAACTGGGAAAAATGCCATTTCATGGTAACAGAGGGAATAGTAATCGGTCACAAAATCTCAAGCGAAGGAATGGAAGTTGATCGAGCAAAAATAGAAACTATTTCTCGATTACCTCCTCCATCCTCCGTGCGAGCAATCAGAAGTTTCCTAGGACATGCCGGATTTTATAGAAGGTTTATCAAAGACTTTTCAAAAATTTCAAGGCCTCTAACAAAATTACTTGAAAAAGATGCACCCTTCATCTTTGACAAGGAATGCAATCAAGCATTTCTAACCCTCAAGGAAATGCTAATCAATGCACCTATCATGATAGCGCCAGATTGGAAATTTCCTTTCGAAATCATGTGCGATGCAAGTGACTTCGCTGTTGGAGCAGTCTTGGGACAAAGAAAAGAAAAACATTTCCACCCAATTTATTATGCTAGTAAAACTCTTAATGATGCGCAAGAAAATTATACAACTACAGAACAAGAATTACTAGCGGTGGTATTTGCTTTTGATAAATTTCGTTCTTATCTTGTTCTTTCTAAAACAGTAGTCTATACAGACCATGCAGCCATCAGGTACCTCTTCAAGAAGCAAGACGCAAAACCCCGTTTGATAAGATGGATTCTACTCCTCCAAGAATTCGACATTGAAATCAAGGACAAAAGAGGAGCAGAAAACACTGCTGCAGATCATCTCTCACGCTTAGAAGACCCAGCTTTGGAGACAACCAGGGACGAGCAAATCAACGAGAAATTTCCCACGGAATCCTTGGAAATGATGGAGAGTAGACAAGAACCATGGTATGCCGACTACGCTAATTTCTTGGCTAGCGGTGTAGTCACCAAGGGATGGCCACATCATCAAAGAAAAAAATTCTTTGCTGATGTAAAGCATTACTTTTGGGAAGACCCCTATCTTTTCAAAATGTGTGCCGACCAGCTCATCCGAAGGTGTGTCTATGGTAATGAAGCACGAAGAATTCTCCATCATTGTCATGAAGGTCCATACGGAGGACATCATGGTGCCGCAAGTACCGCACGAAAGGTATTTGATTCAGGATTTTACTGGCCAACCATTTACAAGGATGCACAAAACCTTGTAAAGACATGTGATGCATGCCAAAGATCAGGTAATATTTCTTCCAAAAACGAAATGCCTCAAAATGGCATTCTCGTCTGTGAAATCTTTGATGTGTGTGGACTCGATTTCATGGGACCTTTCCCACCTTCAAAGGGAAACAAATATATACTTGTGGCAGTCGATTACTTGTCTAAATGGGCAGAGGCCGAGGCTCTTCCAACAAATGATGGAAGAGTGGTGGTAAAATTTCTGAAAAAGCTGTTCTCTCGTTTCGGGACACCAAAAGCTTTGATAAGTGATAGAGGTACCCATTTTTGCAATCATCAACTCGAAAAAATATTAACAAGGTATGGGGTCTATCACCGGGTCTCAACAGCATATCATCCTCAAACAAATGGGCAAGCCGAAGTGACTAATCGAGGTTTAAAACGAATACTTGAAAAAACCGTAGGAATAAATAAAAAAGAATGGGCCGACAAATTAGACGACGCTTTATGGGCTTTTCGAACTGCTTATAAAACCACTATAGGCACAACCCCATATAAACTCGTCTATGGAAAAAGTTGTCACTTGCCAGTAGAAATAGCTCACAAAGCCTACTGGGCAATAAAAAACGTAAACTTAGATTTGGAAAATGCCGGTAAAAATCGATTTTGTCAAATAAACGAATTAGACGAACTTAGGAATTATGCATATTCTAACTCCGAAATTTATAAAGAAAGAATGAAAAATTTGCATGATAAATATATTAAATCTAATGAATTTCGGGTTGGAGACCAAGTTCTATTGTTTAATTCACGACTTCGATTATTTCCTGGTAAGTTAAAATCTAGGTGGTCAGGACCTTTTTCCGTCACCCATGTTTTTCCACACGGTGCAGTAGAAATTAAAACTCGAAATGGGACACCATTTAAAGTCAATGGCCAACGGCTGAAACTCTACCGAGGATCCATTGAGGATGAGGAAGAGGAGATCTCACTTCAAACGGTTAACGAATAAACTCATACCCGACATGTTACAGGTAAGTGTACGTTTAAAAAACCGGTAAATCTTCTAACCATTTTTCGGAAATAAGGGGCATGCACACGAGCACATAAAAAAAAATTTCAAAAACTTTGCCCGGCACGGGGCCGTGTCCGCTGGACACGGGGCCGTGTCGAGGCAACTGTCGGGATAAAACCTTCTTTTCCTATCAGTTACACCATTCCACACGCCCCGTTTAGCCGAAAACTCTCTGGTTTGAGGCGATTTTCTGCAGTTCTTCTACGTCACCACCGAATCTAACAACGTCAAGGTATGATTCTATCTTCATTAGTAGTTAGATTAGTTACTTGCATGTAGTTAAAACATCAAAAATTTGGGAAAAATCTAGGGTTCTTCATGTTCATCCGGATCGAACTCAAAATTTTTTATGAAATTTGTTAGTAGTAGTTTAGATTAGAGTAGTAGAAAGTAAATAAGCATGTATTGTTGATAGATTTGTCCGATTTCCAAATAAAACCCCAAACCCTTGTTCTTGAACCGAAAAACACGAAATTGAAAGGGTAAACGGTTTGTTTTGAGAAAAATGACACTTAGGGTTTCATTTTCGGGGGAAACCGCTACTATTGGGCTAAAAATTTTCAGGTTTTCGAAACCGGGACGAAAAATGGAATTTTTGGGTTACAGACGCCTGGACACGGGGCCGTGTCCGCTGAACACGAGGCCGTGTCCATCCCACTGTTTGCAGTTTCACTTTGATTTTCCTGGTTTCGTACTAACTTTTTATGTATTCTTTTCAGATGTCGAAATTCACAAGGTTTAGCGCAAATGAACTGGACGCTAGGGCACGGTACGAGGTTCTACAAACAAGACCGGAAGAGTACCCAAGGCGGGCGTGTACTGATTTGCTAAGCATGGTGAACCAACTTGACCGCTTCAACAACATTGTGAGGGGTCCACTGCATGTCGCATTGACCACCCGACTACGGTCGGTACATCAATGCACGATGGAGTTCTATAGCACCTTCATTTTCAACTCGAGGCGCGAACCATTTGATCATGACGCGGTCGAATTTCGATGTGGAGGGACCACGTTTAGGACCTCCATGGCACAGTTTGGAGCCATCATTGGGCTATATAGTGAAGAGGAAGCGGGGAATGAAGAGAATACAGGGGGTTTACGAGACTTGGATGCAACTGAACGCCAAGCCGCATGGGCTCAAATAGGTGAAGGAATCTACAACCCGAGCAGCACCAAAAGTACCAAACTGAGGGACCCGCTATACCGATACATCCACAGGCTCCTATCGTACTCGCTGAACCAATGCCACAACAGTAGTGGCGTTGTTGGGTTGAAAGATTTGGTTGTCCTTCACTGCATCCACAACCAGAAGCCTCTAGATGTTCCATACCTCCTACTGCGAAACATGCACCTAAACCGCCTTGCTCATGCTCCTACACCGATCTTCTTCGGAGGATGGGTGTACCGTCTTTTCAAGCACTTCACGAACATCCCAAGGTCCTTCGAAAGGAGTCCATGGTCGGGACGGGTCGATTATCACATTTGCCGATCCATGAACTTGCTTTATGAAGCGGAGGACGGGACGGTGAGCTTTCAGAGAACGCAAGGCTATGCATGGAACCCGCAAGAGGCTCTAGTTCTTCATGCACCACATCCCCATTTTCAGTATCCACCCCAAGGCGATGCGGGCCAATCCTCCTCTCAAGGAGGTGGTTTTCCTAACTTTCAAAGTTTACATGATCTTTTGCAGGAAAACCTCATGTGCTCAAGGAACACCTACAACCTCGCCAACAACACACACCACCGGGTTGGAGCTATCGAACGCAACATTAACGATATACAAGATGATATCGGTAGCATCCGGGAGTACATGGCGAGGCAAGGGGGTGGAGGTGATGGTAGTGATGAAGACATGGAGTAGGAGGCTTGGAGGAACAAGGGGCTGGTTGGTGATGAGCCCACAGGTTTAAGTGCCCTTCTATCTATCAAACAATTCATGGCCTGCGTGCCATTTGTCGAACAATTTACTTTCTTTAACTACTTTTTATCTTTGTTTTATTTTTACTTTGTGTTTGGATGATGCTTGACGATGGTAATTTAGGATGGTTTGTGCTTGTTTGGTTGGTATTTAGTGTTTAAACAGGTGCAATGCGAGGGTTAGAGTGCTAAACATTAGCACTTGCAACCTCATGATGGAGAAACCGGGAGACAAAACCCATTTTTCAGGCTAACAGACTGTCCACACGGGGACGTGTCCAGCCGACACGCCCCCGTGTTCATCTCCCAGATCTGCTGTTTGGCTACTGACCTGCAATTTTTTGCCAGACACGAGGTCGTGTCCAGCCGACACGCCCCCGTGTTCACCTTCTGTAAGTTATCGTTACTGGCAGTTCACCACGGGGTCGTGTCCAATGGGCACGGGGCCGTGTCCAGACTGCCAGTAACACAAAACTTTGCTTTTTATCCCACTTTTATACATTCTAATCAACCAAAAACATTATTTTTGGACACATTGAGGACAATGTGTAATTTAAGTGTGGGGGGGATGCTAAAACCTTGAAATTTTGCAAAATCCTAAACACAAGCCTTACACAAAACTCTATTGGAACCGCTAAACACCCCAAATTTTTTTTTCAAAAACTTTTTCATTTTTTTTACTTGTCTTAGTTTAAGTTGGGAATAACAAGTTCTAAAAATGTTATATTTTTACAAGTTTACAACCGATAGCGTCGTGATAAAAAAGGAACCAACATAAGAAAATTATGAAACGGTATAACAAGTCTAGTTAAAAATTCGATTATATATGCTTGGTCACATTAAAAACCCATTCCCACAAAAGTGAGTTTTGAGCCTTTATTGAGCATAAAAATACACATATTTAGATTAAATGCTCATTTTTCGTTTCTTGTGTGAATAGCCGCTCGGTCCTTACAAATCTAGAACTTGCCACGACGATACATTCCCGGTCCTTACCAACTTAAACCCAAGTAAGTAAATGATGGAGGCATTAGGACTAACCATTTTTTTTTCAAAACCATTATTTTTCATGTTTTTTTACCTACCCAAAATCCCCCTAGATAGCCCCTTTGAGCCTAAACCTTTCATTTCATTACCCCGAAACCCTTTTTACCCACCAAAAACCTTTTTAATTTTTTTTATTTTAGTAACAAGATCGCTTTTTCGTAAACATCACCTTTTTATGTGACGATCTTAAAAAAAAAATAAAAAAAAAATAAAAAAAAATAATAATAAAAAATATTGATGAAGTCAAAAACAAACAAAAGCTACAAAAGCTTGTTTGGAGAAATACTTCAAAATAAAAGGTCACTAAAAATAAGGTACTTCACGAAAACCGACGCTTGTTACGATTTTCGCCCTTTTTACTAACCACTAACCAACCACCCACCTTTAAACCCAAGCCTTCACCCAAAAAGTCCTCTTGATATTTACAAAGGTAAAAAGTTAAAAAGGAGGAGGATTGATTGCTTGGCAAGCCTATGGAAGACGTAAGTTCCGTGCCGCTCTCGAGTGATTCACTAAAATATACACCTTCGGCCGAGTGTTGAGTGATCTCCCGTGAGGTATGTGAACTTGTATATAAATGGAATTTTAATAAGGCATGCTATGCCCAAATAAGTAATTCATCTTATGAAACGTTCAAAATAAATCATAACGAATAGGGTTGTAAATAAATAAAAATAAAACCTATAAAAACCTTGGATTCCCGACACTCTAGGACAAGCTAAAAAACTTCTCTTCTACCTATTCCATTTGGGAGTGTAAGCCACATTTAAAGAGTTTTGCTTGAGGACAAGCAAAAGTTCAAGTGTGGGGGTATTTGATGTGTGTAAAATGCAACATATAAATCACATCAATTAAGGCATAAAACTAACCCTTTTTAAGTACTAATGTTGGAAAAAGAGTGTTTTTGTCTTCCTTTTGTATTTTCAGGATGAAATGAGCTCAAAATCACAAAAGAAGCAAAAAGACAACTAATTCTACCATAAAATACAAGAAAAGGAACAAAAGTGGACTGCCCGGACCCTCAACGGCACCTCCCAAGGCAAAGGAGAAGAAACAGAGTCTGAACACGCCCCGTGTCCAGCGAACACGGGGGCGTGCCTAGGAAGCAGCAGAAAAGACAAACCAGAAGAAGCTTCCAATGCCCACCACGGGGCCGTGTCCAGCGAGCACGGGGGCGTGGTGAAAGTACAGCAGGCGCATTAATTGTAATTCGCAATTACAATTAATGAGGAGAGAGAGTGTCAGGCGGGCACGGGGCCGTGTCCAGCGGACACGGGGCCGTGTCCAGCCTTCTGTTCAGCCTATAAATAGAGGAGCTTGGCTTCATTCTCCCTCTTCCCTTGGCACACCACCTCTCTCACACCTCATCCACCACCCACCACCACCATAACACCATCATCCACCACCATCATCCATTGTCCATCGTAGAGTGTGTGAGTCGTCTCGGGATCCAAGATTGATCGTAAGAGTTCTTGACAATCAAGGCCATGTTTGCCTAAGTCTCTTACATCACTTGGTGAAGACCAGTGTTTAGTATAATACTTTTTATTTTTAATCTTTTGCACTTTTTATTTGGTTTTGTATTAATGACTTTAATAACTAGTTACTTATGTTGAAGGTGATCTTTCCTTATCGTTTGTCCGTGGTGTCTTGGCATTATTTTACTGTCTATATAAAATAAAAGATTTTCACCATTCATATCTCCACGGTCTATATGGAGATATGTTGGCTACCTGGTCGGGGGTTAAGGGAACGGTTTGGTAAGGGTCTTGCCCTTGTTCAGCGTTTAGAGGTCCTGCTTGGGACCTGGGTCAAATTTAGTAGGATCTTCTTCAATGCCCATAGGTATTGGATGGCGGGGATCCAAACTCTTTGACCCCCTCATAAGTTAACTACTATTAATACTATAACCCGGCTATTTAGGACTGTATCCCTGCTGACTCAGACTACTTAGCCGAGGGTAACGTCACCGCCAGAAGCGGGGCCTACCAAATTTGCATTAATAACTTAATTCATTATCTTTCAATAATCCGACCCTTTAGGATTGTATCCTTGCTGACTCAAACTACTGGGTTGAGGGTAACGTCGCCTTCAAAAGAGGGGCCTACTACAATAACTAAGATAATCTCTTAAACAAGTGCAAAAGTGCGAAAATAATCAAAGGTTATACTAATACACGTGTCGGATCCAAGTGATTCATCTTGTCTATCTGTTTTTATTTTTATTTTTATTTTCAGCATTTAGTTAGTTTTTATCTTTCTTAGTTTAAAACATTTTTCTAACTTTTTGATTTGATTAGACGTTGAGGATAAACCGGTATTAAAAGCTCTTGTGTCCTTGGACGACCTCGGTATCTTACCAACACTATACTACGTCCACGATGGGTGCACTTGCCCATATGTGTGTTTAGTGTTAGTGAATATCGTGTTTTATAAATTTAAAACTTGGCTAAAAGTGTAAAAAGGGCTTAAATATACATCTAAAAATATAACACACTGACACGCATCATGCATACTCTAGGACGTGATTGATTTACTTTGAGCACGTACTTAGCAAACCGAGCAAACCAAGGTGAGTTCACATTCTTACCAAGGCATGGGATTCCCGGGGTGTTGGGAATGGGATTGAAAGGATAAGGTTGAATAGATTCATACGGATACCATTACTAGACTATCATACCATCGTCCTCGGTTGTGCAGGATACATACGTAAAACCTACGTATACTTATGCTACTCGCTATCCTCGGTTGTGAAGGATACTCACGTAAAACCTACGTGAACTTATACTCACTACTGCCTCGGTTGTGTCAGGCACTTACGTAAAACCTACGTAAACCCCCGCGTACTCCTATCCTCGGTTGTGAAGGATACTTACGTAAAACCTACGTAAACCTCATATGCGCTACTGTTCTCGGTTGTGAAGAACACTTATGGTTACGCATAGTCTAGTGGATTAGTAACGTGGGAAGCCCCCACTAATAGAAACCTATATTGGCCCAGTAGAGCCACTTGATACTCATGAACTTACTGTACGCATTTACTTTCCGTGAACTCGCTCAACTAGTTGTTGACTCTCTGCTGCATGCCTTGCAGGACCTTAGGTACTAATGGAGCTTGCACAAGGAGGAGCAGGTCGTTGTGGGCAGATGGATTGTGATTACTTATTAAACACTTATGACGTTTCAAACATTAATACTTATGTTGGATTTTACATTAATGCTTTCGCTACACTTACTTACATTGGTTTTGATAAACACCTTTCGTATTGATGGATAACATTTACTATTTATTTATATGTTCAATATGATTGGTGGCCTGATCCTGGTCATGTCACGCCTCCAAGCGGTGGTACTCCGCGTGTGGATTTTGGGGGTGTGACAGATTGGTATCAGAGCCATTGGTTATAGAGAACTTGGTTTTAATATGGGAAAACGTTTTTATTAAAACCAGACTATAACCAGAACAGTGCTCTCAACGATCCACAACGACGCTTCGCTCCACGTGCAAGACTCGACATCCTAGGTAATAAGGTTTATGTTTATTACCTGCTTGCTAGAACTGCTTAGAACTTTGCTCGTAGTATGCTAGATTACATTGCTTACTATACATTGTTACATGAGAACCCCTATGTGCTTACACTCTTCTGTCGTCGCTCTATTCGCGAACCTCTCTAACTCATGTTGCATTTGCTATAAAGATCATGTCTGGACGAATTAACATGACTCAAGCCCAGCTAGAGGCTCTCGTTCGAGCTCAAGTTGCTGCGGCACTTGCAGCTGCTCAAGCAGGTAGTATACCCTGCAGTATAGACTCACACTAGGATCTTTAGATCCTACATTAACTCTCGTATTTAACTTTGTCCTATTCGTTCACAATAGGTCAACCAGCGCAGCAGCCTGTCTGCACTTTTAAGAACTTCATGGACTGTCGTCCAAGTACATTTAGTGGCACGGAAGGAGCAGTGGGACTCCTTCATTGGTTTGAAAAGCTCGAGTCTGTGTTCGAGATGTGTGAATGCCCTGAGGCTCGCAGGGTGAAATACGCCACTGGCACGCTAGAAGGAATAACACTAACTTGGTGGAACGCCCAAGTTCAGATCTTAGGGTTGGCAGCTGCTAACGCCACACCCTGGAATGATTTCAAGGAACTGATCAAGAGAGAGTACTGCACTCGGGAAGACATTCATAAGTTGGAAGATGAGTTGTACCATCTGAAGATGACTGGATCGGAAATCGAAGCTTACACCAAAAGGTCAAACGAACTGGCCGTGCTGTGTCCAACTATGGTGGACCCTCCAATTAAGCGCATTGAGTTGTATCTCAAAGGGTTGGCGCCAGAGATCCAGAGCCATGTTACTTTGGCTAACCTTGATAACATCCAGGATATTCCACGCCTCGCTCACCGCATCACAGACCAGGCAGTGGATCAGAACAAACTGCCTAAACGTATCAGCGCTACTGCTACAGCTACTACTTCAGCTACTCCTACTACTCCCAGTGACAGCAAGTGAAAATGGGATGGGGATTCTAGCAAGGGATCAGCTTCAGTTCAGTCTCAGGCCCAGCAGCGAAAGACTGACAGTTATCAGAGTCCCAGCCAGCATTCTTCAGGTAGTCACAGGCAGGGCGGATATCGTGGGAACCTCCCAAAGTGCAACAACTGCGGTAGGCACCACGGTGGCCAGTGTAACAAGGGTCGCTGTCAAAGATGCCTCAAGATGGGTCATGAGGCTAAGGATTGTAGAAGCCCTCGGCCTGCGAACCAGAATCAGCAGCAGCCACCAGCACAGCAGAATCAGCAGCAGGGCAACAAAGGATGTTTTCAGTGTGGGGCAGAAGGTCACTTCAAAAGGCACTGTCCTCAGCTAAACAGGAACCAGAACAACAATCACAACAATCAGGGTAATGGCAACAACAACAACGGGGGAAACAACAACGGCAACGAGGCAAGGGGTCGTGCGTTTGTGTTGGGGCAGGGTGATGCCAGGAACGATCCCAACGTCGTTATGGGTAAGTTTCTTCTCGACAACATTTATGTTACTGCTTTATTTGATTCGGGTGCGGATACAAGTTACATGTCTTTGAAAATGGGTAAATTGTTAAAACGTACATCAACACCTCTAAACACCAAACACGTCGTAGAACTAGCTAATGGTAAGAGTTTGGAAGCCACGCAAATAGTCAGGGGTTGTAGTATCGTCTTAGCCGGTCAAACATTCTCGATCGACCTTATTCCCATAGTCTTGGGAAGTTTTGATATCGTTATTGGGATGGATTGGTTATCCCAGCATCAGGCTGAGATCTTATGCAGTGAGAAGATTATTCGCATTCCCCGTTCTGGTCAAGAACCTCTCGAAGTTCAAGGTGACAAGAGTGGTGCAGTGGTCGGCATCATCTCTTTCTTGAAGGCTCAGAAATGTCTGCGGATGGGTCACACCGCAATCTTGGCACTCGTTACTGATGCATCAGTGAAGGAAAAGAAGCTGGAGGATATTCCAGTTGTACGTGACTTCCCTCAGGTGTTTCCTGAAGATTTACCCGGTTTACCGCCTCATCGCCAAGTCGAGTTCCAGATTGAGTTGGCTCCTGGAGCAGCACCTATAGCCCGCGCACCGTATCGTTTAGCTCCAACCGAACTGGAAGAGTTATCAAAGCAGTTACAAGAGCTCTTGGAAAAGGGCTTTATTCGTCCAAGCTCATCGCCTTGGGGAGCTCCAGTACTTTTCGTGAAAAAGAAGGATGGCACTTTCAGGATGTGCATCGACTACCGTGAACTGAACAAGGTGACGGTGAAGAACCGTTATCCTCTTCCGCGTATAGACGACTTATTCAACCAGTTGCAGGGGTCGAGTTACTACTCCAAGATAGACTTGGGGTCAGGGTATCATCAGCTGAGAGTCCGGGATGAGGACGTCTCCAAAACCGCTTTCAGAACTCGCTACGGTCACTACGAGTTTCTAGTCATGCCATTCGGGCTAACGAACGCGCCTGCCGTATTTATGGACCTTATGAACAGGGTGTGCAAACCCTATCTTGACAAGTTCGTCATTGTTTTCATCGACGACATTCTGATCTACTCCAAGAGTCAGGAGGAGCACGAGCAGCACCTACGCCTGATATTAGAACTCCTACGGAAGGAACAGTTGTACGCTAAGTTTTCGAAATGCGACTTCTGGCTTCGTGAAGTCCACTTCTTAGGCCACGTAGTGAACAAGGATGGGATTCATGTCGATCCATCCAAGGTAGATTCGATCAGGAACTGGCCTGCGCCGCGTACACCAACAGAAATACGCCAATTCTTGGGTTTGGTGGGTTACTACAGACGATTTATAAAAGACTTCTCCAAGATCGCACAGCCGCTTACGCTACTGACACAGAAGGGTGTCACCTATCGCTGGGGAGAGCCCCAGGAAACCGCCTTTCAGTACCTAAAGGATAGGTTTTGCAGCGCGCCTATTCTCTCATTGCCAGAGGGCACGGACGACTTTGTGGTTTATTGTGACGCGTCGATACAGGGTCTTGGGTGTGTATTGATGCAGCGGGATAAGGTTATTGCCTACGCTTCTCGTCAACTCAAGGTTCACGAACGGAACTACACGACGCACGATTTAGAGCTGGGAGCTGTTGTTTTCGCGCTTAAGATATGGCGACACTACCTGTACGGTACCAGGTGCACGATTTACACCGATCACAGGAGTCTCGAGCATATCCTTAAGCAAAAGGATTTGAACATGCGTCAACGAAGATGGGTTGAGCTTCTGAACGATTACGAATGCGCCATCAAGTATCATCCAGGCAAGGCCAATGTTGTGGCTGACGCTCTCAGTCGGAAAGACACTCTACCTAGACGCGTACGAGCCTTGCAGCTCACTATTCAGTCCAGCCTTCCTGCACAGATACGAACTGCTCAGATAGAAGCTTTAAAACCCGAAAACGTCAAGGCTGAAGCCTTACGCGGCTCAAGGCAACGAATGGAACAAAAGGAAGACGGCGCCTACTATGTAACGGGGCGTATTTGGGTTCCACTTTTTGGCGGTTTACGCGAGCTGGTAATGGATGAAGCTCACAAGTCCCACTACTCGGTACATCCAGGGTCGGATAAAATGTACCATGACATCAGAACAACATACTGGTGGCCTAGTATGAAGGCCCACATCGCTACTTACGTCGGCAAGTGCTTGACCTGTGCGAGAGTCAAGGTTGAATACTAGAAACCAGCGGGCCTACTTCAGCAACCCACGATACCGCAATGGAAATGGGAAGAAATTTCCATGGATTTCGTTACAGGCCTACCTAGATCCCAGCATGGGAATGATACCATATGGGTGATCGTGGATCGACTCACAAAGTCTACACACTTCCTGGCTATAAAGGAAACGGATAAGTTCTCCACTCTCGCAGACGTCTATCTTAAAGAAGTTGTTTCGAGGCACGGAGTGCCCACTTCCATCATTTCGGATCGGGATGCACGATTCACGTCAGAACTATGGCAAGCGATGCAAAAATCTTTCGGCTCACGGTTAGACATGAGCACAGCATATCATCCTCAGACGGATGGGCAGTCTGAGCGAACGATTCAAACTCTTGAAGACATGCTTCGGGCATGCGTTATTGATTTCGTCAACGGCTGGGAAAAGCACCTCCCTTTGGTGGAGTTCTCATATAATAACAGTTATCACACCAGCATACAAGCCGCTCCATTCGAGGCATTGTACGGGCGTAAATGCCGGTCACCTCTCTGTTGGGCAGAGGTGGGGGATAGTCAGATTACGGGTCCAGAGATTGTAGTGGACGCCACGGAAAAGATTGCGCAAATACGACAACGCATGGCGGCAGCACGCGACCGTCAGAAAGCCTACGCGGACAAGCGTAGAAAACCTTTGGAATTTCAGGTCGGGGACCGGGTTTTACTTAAAGTCTCACCCTGGAAGGGTGTGGTACGTTTTGGCAAACGGGGCAAGTTAAATCCGCGGTATGTCGGACCGTTCGAGATCATTGAGAAAATAGGCAAAGTGGCCTACAAGCTAAACTTACCAGCTGAACTCGGTGCAGTTCACAATGTATTTCACGTGTCGAATCTGAAGAAATGCCTGTCAGATGAGACCCTCATAGTTCCTTTTAAGGAACTCACTATCGACGAGCGGTTGCAGTTCGTCGAGGAGCCAGTTGAAATCACGGACCGGGATGTTAAGGTCCTCAAAAGCAAGAGAATCCCTCTTGTTCGAGTTCGTTGGAACTCCCGTCGTGGCCCAGAGTACACCTAGGAACGCGAAGACCAGATGACAGAAAAGTATCCCCAGTTATTCGAAACTAATGCAACCACTGCTGAGGCTGAAGCTACTACTGCGGAATTTCGGGAGATCAACGGGGGAGGATGTGACACCCCAGGAAAACCAGTGAACGATGCAACCTATCTAGCTTCCTCAGTAAGTATACGTACCAAATTTCGGGACGAAATTTCTTTCAAGTTGGGGATAATGTGACAACTCGACCTTTCGACTTTAAATGCACGTTGACTTTGACTGTTGATAGTTGACTTGTTGACTTGTAACTGTACATGTTATGTGTTAATGAAACGTATTGTATTGTGCCTATATGTGATTACTGTCATGATGTGAGTATTAGTATAAAACACTTAGACTTATTCACCAATCAAACCATCTCGACGAATCAAACTTGTGATTCGCCAAGGACCACTCAACGAAACAGAAGCACTGTTTCGTCAACCCATTCTTAACGAAACAGCCTATTTCGCCGGCCCATATGATTCGTCAAGCCCATTAAGGGCCCAGGACCATTAAAACACGTATATGTTAGACGGAACAACCACTTTCACCACACTTTAGCAAAACAGAAAACCCTAGAACTCCTGTGTGTGTGTGTAACGGCAAACTTGTGTTCCTGAAGTCTCAATTCAACCTTGTTAACATTCCTTTGTCGCGGTTAGTGTTTTCTACTCGTATTGATTGATGGTTTGGGATTGTTATAAACTGATTTCTGATGTATTGATAAATTGTTGTTGTTATGATATAGACTTATAGATTACGGATTTTATGCTAAGATTAGATTGTTGAACGGATTGATCGGTTGATACATAGGGCTTGATGTTCTAGACTAAACCCAACTGATGATTGCGGTTTGATAAATACAGTTGTGAAGCCACCAGTTAGGTCTCAAACGATTGCTAAATGAATGCATGTATTAGCCCTAGTAGTATCAATGAATTCGTGTATTGATTTGATGATGATTTCTGTGTTATATGATTTACTGTATGATGATGATGATGATGATGACGGCTATTAACCATGATTAGGGTTTCTGTGATAAGTTCTGTAATTGACTGCATGATTTCCGGTAACTGACATGTTGACGTAACTGCTGCTTAACGAATGTGAATGTTTGACGAATTGGAAGTCTTGGCGAAACAGAATGTGTTTCGCCAAGGATGTCGACGAATTAGAAAATGTATTTCGCCAAAGGTCTTTAACGAAATAGAACCCCTATTTCGCCAAAGGGTAGTTGACGAAACACAAGTGTTTCGTCAAACATGTGTTTCGCCAAGTATGTGATTCGCCAACTTCTGTTTCGCCAACTTGGATAACCTGCACAGTAAACTGATTTATTTCTGCTAAGTGTTGACTGAGTTAACTAACTGATGTTAAACACTATGCATGACTTGTGTGATGTTGATTGGTGATGTGTACTACTTGGTGATCATTGATTATGCTTATACGTGAACTGTATGAATTCAAACTGATTGTGTACGTGCATACTCTAGGACGTGATTGATTTACTTTGAGCACATACATAGCATACCGAGCAAACCAAGGTGAGTTCACACTCTTACCAAGGCATGGGATTCCCGGGGTGTTGGGAATGGGATTGAAAGGATAAGGTTGAATAGATTCATACGGATACCATTACTAGACTACCATACCATTGTCCTCGATTGTGCAGGATACATACGTAAAACCTACGTATACTTATGCTACTCGCTATCCTCGGTTGTGAAGGATACTCACGTAAAACCTACGTGAACTTATACTCACTACTGCCTCGGTTGTGTCAGGCACTTACGTAAAACCTACGTAAACCCCCGCGTACTCCTATCCTCGGTTGTGAAGGATACTTACGTAAAACCTACGTAAACCTCATATGCGCTACTGTTCTCGGTTGTGAAGAACACTTATGGTTACGCATAGTCTAGTGGATTAGTAACGTGGGAAGCCCCCACCAATAGAAACCTATATTGGCCCAGTAGAGCCACTTGATACTCATGAACTTACTGTACGCATTTACTTTTTGTGAACTCGCTCAACTAGTTGTTGACTCTCAGCTGCATGCCTTGCAGGACCTTAGGTACTAATGGAGCTTGCATAAGGAGGAGCAGGTCGTTGTGGACAGATGGATTGTGATTACTTATTAAACACTTATGACGTTTCAAACATTAATACTTATGTTGGATTTTACATTAATGCTTCCGCTACACTTACTTACATTGGTTTTGATAAACACCTTTCGTATTGATGGATAACATTTACTATTTATTTATATGTTCAATATGATTGGTGGCCTGATCCTGGTCATGTCACGCCTCCAAGCGGTGGTACTCCGCGTGTGGATTTTGGGGGTGTGACAGTTGACCCCTTATAACTCAAGTAACCTTTCTGTGTATCTGCCGAGCAAACCAAGGTGAGTTCACACTCTTCCAAGGCATGGGATTCCCCGGTGGGTAGGGAATGGGATTGAACAATTACTCGTACTTTCACTATTACTAGACTATTTACCATCGTCCTCGGATAGTGAAGGGCACTTACGTAAAACCTACGTAAACTTGTACTTACCACTGTCCTCAGGTTGCGAAGCGCACTTACTTAAAACCTACGTAAACTCATACATACCACTGTCCTCGGGTTGTGAAGGGCACTTACGTAAAACCTACGTAAATCTCACGCGTACCACTGTCCTCGGGTTGAGAAGGGCACTTACGTAAAACCTACGTAAACCTCATACGTACTTCTGTTCTCGGGTTGAGAAGAGCACTTATGGTTACAACTAGTCTAGTACGTACAAACATGGGAAGCCCCCACTAATAGTACATACAACATGGGAAGCCCCCACTAACCGAACATACTGTTGGCCTAGTAGATCCTGCATGAATATGAAACGAACTTACGATACCTGAACGAATACATTAACTGATTAATCAACTGTTAACTCGCTCAACATTGTTGTTGACTCTCTGTTACATGCCTTGCAGGACGGTAGGTGCTCATGGAGTTCGCACGGGAGGCGCGATCGTTGTGGGAACATGGACTGTTGAGTTCCATGTTAAACTTTTACACTTTATGAACTTATTACTTATGTTTGGGATTTCACAATTATGCTTCCGCTAAACACTTAACTATGATTTGTTTTGAACACCTTTTATATTGATGGGTTGAATTTAACTTACTTATAATGTTCAATATGATTGGTGGCTTGATCCTGGTCATGTCATGCCTCCAAGCGGTGGTACTCGGCGTGTGGATTTTGGGGGTGTGACAGATTGGTATCAGAGCCATTGGTTATAGCGAACTTGGTTTTAATAAGGGGAAAAAGTTTTTGTTAAAACCAGACTATAACTAGAACAGCGCTCAACGATCCACAACGACGCTTCGCTCACGTGCAAGACTCAACATCCTAGGTGATATGGTTTATGTTTTATTGCCTACTTGTTAGATTACATAGAAACTTTGCTCATGGTATGTTTAGATAAACGTAACAGCTATTGCTTGAGAACACATACGTGCTTACTCTCTTCTGTCATCGCACTTTCGCGAACCTCTTCTTACCCATATTTTCTTTGGTATGAAGATCATGGCTGGACGTGTTAACTTAACTCAAGCCTAGTTGACGGCTTTGATCAATGAACGAGTTGCTGAGGCACTCGCAGCCGCTCAGGCAGGAGGTATAACCTGCTATGGCAACTTACTCTAGGATCTTCAGATCCTACCCTCTCAAACCAACTCTAGTGTTTAATTTTATTCCCTCTTGTCTACACAACAGGCCAGTTTGCTCAGCAGCCTGCATGCACGTTCAAAACTTTCATGGACTGTCGTCCTAGCACTTTCAGTGGTACAGAAGGAGCAGTTGGACTCCTCCACTGGTTCGAGAAGCTCGAGTCAGTCTTCGAAATGTGTGAATGCCCTTAGGTACGAAGGGTGAAGTATGCCACTGGTACTCTCAAAGGCATTACGTTAACTTGGTGGAACGCGCAAGTGCAAATGTTAGGGCTGGCAGCTGCTAATGCCACCCCATGGAACGATTTCAAGGAACTGATCAAGCGGGAATACTGTACTCGTGATGACATCCACAAGTTGAAAGTGGAGTTCTTTAACCTGAAGATGAGAGGGTCAGAGATAGAGGCGTATACGAAAAGGTCAAACGAGCTGGCCATCTTGTGTCCAACTATGGTGGACCCTCCCATCAAGCGTATCGAACTGTACCTCAAAGGCCTAGTACCAGAGATTCAAAGCCATGTGACCTCTGCTAATCTTGCTACCATCCAGGATATTACTCGTCTTGCTCATCGTCTCACAGACCAGGCGGTGGAACAGAATAAGCTGCCTAAGCGTATCAGTGCTAACACTACCGCTACCACTACTGCTACTCCCAGTGACAACAAGCGAAAATGGGATGGAACCTCCAGCAAGGGTTCAACTTCGGTTCAGTCCCAGGCGCAGCAGCGAAAGACAGATGACTACCAGAGTCCCAGTCAGCAGCCTTCTGGTAGTCACGGGTAGGGTAGATATCGAGGAAATCCCCCAAAGTGCAACAATTGTAACAGACACCACAGTGGTCAGTGCAACAAGGGTCGTTGGCAGTGGTGTCTTAAGATGGGTCAAGAGGCCAAGGATTGCAGGAGCCCATGGCCTACAACTCAGAATCATCAACAGTAGTGGCAAGCACCGCAGAATCAGCAACAGGGCAACAAGGGATGTTTTCATTGTGGCGCTGAAAGTCACTTCAAGAGACACTGCCCCCAGTTAAACCGAAACCAGAACAACAACAACAATGATCAGGGCAATGGGAACAACAATGGGGGAAACAATAATGACAACGGTGCTAGCGGTCGTGCGTTCGTGCTTGGTCAGGGTGATGCTAGGAATGACCCCAACGTAGTGATGGGTAAGTTCCTTCTTGGCGACTTTTACGTTACTGTTTTGTTTGATTCGGGTGCCGATACCGTTATGTGTCCCTAAAAGTTAGTCAAATGCTTAAGCATGCACTAACTCCTTTAAACACTAAACATGTTGTAGAGTTAGCCAATGGTAAAAGTTTAGAGGCCACACACATAGTTTAGGGTTGTGACCTTGTCCTCGTTGGACAGACCTTCTCTATCGACCTCATACCTATAGCTCTAGGTAGTTTCGACATTGTCATTGGGATGGATTGGTTATCCCAACAGCAAGCAGAGATCCTATGCAAAGAATAGATTGTTCGTATTCCCCGTACTGGTAAAGAACCTCTCGAAGTTCAAGGCGACAAGAGTGGTGCCGTGGTGGGCATCATCTCCTTCCTAAAGGCTCAGAAGTGTTTACGAAAGGGATACACCGCTATTTTAGCACTTGTTACTGGCACATCAACGAAAGAGAAGGGATTAGAGGACATTCCAGTAGTACGTGACTTTCCTCAAGTGTTTCCTGAAGATTTACCTGGACTACCGCCTCATCGCCAGGTGGAATTCCAAATCGAGCTAGCCCCTGGAGCAGCGCCCATAGCTCGAGCACCGTATCGCTTAGCTCCGTCAGAACTGGAAGAACTATCTACACAACTACAGGAACTCTTGGATAAGGGTTTCATTCGGCCTAGCTCTTCGCCTTGGGGAGCTCCAGTATTATTTGTGAAGAAGAAAGACGGTACCTTCAGGATGTGCATGGACTACCGCGAACTCAACAGGGTGAACGTGAAGAATCGCTATCCTCTTCCACGCATCGACGACCTGTTCGACCAATTGCAAGGGTCGAGTTAGTATTCGAAAATTAATCTGAGGTCAGGTTACCATCAACTGAGAGTCCGGGACGAGGACGTCTCCAAAACAGCATTCAGAACTCGCTATGGCCACTATGAGTTTCTGGTCATGCCATTCGGGTTAACAAACGCGCCTGCAGTCTTCATGGATCTTATGAATAGGGTGTGCAAGCCCTACCTGGACAAGTTTGTTATTGTTTTCATCGACGACATCCTGATCTATTCTAAGAGTCAGGAGGAGCACGAGCAGCATCTACGACTTATTTTGGAACTCCTCCGAACAGAACAACTGTAGCAAAGTTCTCAAAATGTGACTTCTGGCTTCGTGAAGTCCACTTTCTAGGCCACGTGGTAAACAAGGATGGGATTCATGTTGATCAATCCAAGGTTGACTCGATTAAGAACTGGCCTGCACCGCGTACACCAACAGAAATTCGCCAATTCTTGGGTTTGGCAGGTTACTACAGGAGGTTTATCAAAGACTTCTCAAAGATTGCGCAACCTCTCACCTCACTAACGGAGAAGGGCGTTACTTATCGATGGGTAAATACACAGGAATCAGCATTTCAACACTTAAAGGATAGGCTCTGCAGCGCCCCTATCCTCTCATTGCCTGAAGGCACAGACGATTTTGTGGTTTATTGCGACGCATCCATTCAGGGTCTTGGGTGTGTGTTGATGCAACGTGACAAGGTCATAGCCTACGCATCACGCCAACTTAAAGTTCATGAACGAAACTATACTACGCACGATTTAGAGCTGGGAGCTGTTGTGTTCGCGCTTAAGATATGGAGACATTACCTGTATGGTACCAAGTGCACTATCTACACCGATCACATGAGTCTCGAGCATATCTTCAAGCAAAAGGAATTGAACATGCGACAACGTCGATGGGACGAGCTTTTGAACGATTACGAATGTGCCATCAAGTACCATCTAGGCAAAGCCAATGTTGTGGCTGAGCCCTCAGTCAAAAAGATACTACACCTAGACGCGTGCGAGCATTACAACTTACCATCGAGTCTAGTCTTCCTGCACAGATACGAGATGCTCAGGTGGAAGCATGGAAACCAGAAAACGTTAGGGCTGAAGCCCTACGCGGCTCAAGGCAACGATTAGAACAAAAGGAAGACGGCGCCTACTATGTGGCGGGACGCATCTGGGTTCCACTCTATGGCAACTTACGCGAGCTTGTAATGGATGAAGCTCATAAGTCTCGCTACTCAGTACATCCTTGTTCGGATAAGATGTACCACGACTTGAAAACTATGTATTGGTGGCCTAGCATGAAAGCCCACATAGCGACTTACGTTAGCAAATGTTTGACTTGTGCGAGAGTCAATATCAGAAACCATCAGGCCTACTTCAGCAACCAAAGATACCACAATGGAAATAGGAGGAGATTTCCATGGATTTTGTTACTGGCCTGCCTAGATCTCAACATGGGAATGATACCATTTGGGTGATCATGGATCGACTCACTAAGTCTGCACACTTCCTGGCTATTAAGGAAACAGATAAGTTCTCCACTCTAGCAGATGTATATCTCAAGGAAGTTGTCTCAAGGCACGGGGTGCCGACCTCTATTATCTCTGATCGTGATGCACGTTTTACTTCAGAACTTTGGCAAGCGATGCACAAATCGTTTGGCTCTCGGTTAGACATGAGCACAGCTTACCACCCTCAAACAGATGGGCAGTCTGAGCGCACTATTCAAACCCTCGAAGACATGCTTAGGGCATGTGTGATTGACTTTGGCAACAGCTGGGAAAAGCATCTGCCATTATTAGAGTTTTCATATAATAACAACTACCACACCAGCATTCAAGCCGCTCCATTTGAGGCATTGTACAGGCGTAAATGCCGAACACCTCTTTGTTGGGCAGAGGTGGGTGATAGTCAGATTACTGGTCCAGAACTTGTAGTAGACGCAACAGAAAGAATTGCTCAGATACGGCAACGCATGGCGGTGGCTCGTGACCGTCAGAAAAGCTACGCTGATAAGCGCAGGAAACCACTCGAGTTCCAGGTTGGGGACCGAGTGCTACTCAAAGTCTCACCTTGGAAAGGTGTAGTTCGTTTTGGCAAACGAGGCAAGCTCAATCCGTGATGTGCGTTGGTGTGTATATGTTTTAGGTATATATTTTGAGCCCTTTTTACACTTTAGCCAAGTTTTAAATTTATAAAAACACGATATTTACTAACACTAAACACACATATGGGCAAGTGCACCCATCGTAGACGTAGTATAGTGTTGGTAAGATACCGAGGTCGTCCAAGGACACAAGGGCTTTTAGTACCGGTTTATCCTCAACGTCTAATCAAATCAAAATGTTAGAAAAGATCTTTTATATCTAAGAAAATAAAACTAACTAAATGCTGAAAAATAAAAATAAAAATAAAACAGATAGACAAGATGAATCACTTGGATCCGACTCGTGTATAGTGTAACCTTTGATTATTTTCGCACTTTTGCACTTGTTTAAGAGATTATCTTAGTTATTGTGGTAGGCCCCTCTTTTGAAGGTGATGTTACCCTCAACCCAGTAGTCTGAGTCAGCAGGGATACAATCCTAAAGGATCGGATTATTGAAACATAATGAATTAAGTTATTAATGCAAATTATGGTAGGCCCCTCTTTTGAAGGCGACGTTACCCTCGATTAAGTAGTCTGAGTCAGCAGGGATACAATCCTAAATAGCTGGGTTATAGTATTAATAGTAGTTAACTTATGAAGTGGTCAAAGAGTTTGGATCCCCACCATCTAATACCTTTGGGTATTGAAGGAGATCCTACTAAATTTGACCCAGGTCCCTTGCAGGACCTCTAAACGCTGAACAAGGGCAAGACTCTTACTAAACCGTTCCCTTAACCCCCGACCAGGTAGCCAACATACCTCCATATAGACCGTGGAGATATGAATGGTGAAAATCTTTTATTTTATATAGACAGTAAAATAATGCCAAGACACCACGGACAAACGATAAGGAAGAATCACCCTCAACATAAGAAACTAGTTATTAAAGTCATTAATACAAAACCAAATAAAAAGTGCAAAAGATTAAAGATAAAAAGTATTACACTAGACACTTGTCTTCACTAAGTGATGTAAGAGACTTAGGCAAACATGGCCTTTGATTGTCAAGAACTCTTACGATCAATCTTGGATCACGAGACGACTCACACACTCTATGATGGACAATGGATGATGGTGGTGGATGATGGTGTTGTGATGGTGGTGGGTGGTGGATGAAGTGTGAGAGAGGTGGTGTGCCAAGGGATGAGTTGAAATGTCTCCAATCACTCCTATTTATAGGCTGAACAGAAGCTTGGGCACGACCCCCGTGTCCGCTGGGCATGGCCCCGTGACCGTCTGACACTATCTATCCTCATTAATTGTAATTCGCAATTACAATTAATGCGCCTGTAGTACTTTGGGCACCGCCCCGTGGTGAGAAATAGAAGCTTCTATAGGTTTCTCTTTTCTGCTGCTTCTTGGGCATGGCCCCGTGCTCGCTGAGCACGGGGCGTGTTCAGTCTTCTGTCTTCTCTGTTTTGCTTGGGAGGATGCTGTCGAGGGGTTGGGCAGTCCACTTTTGTTCCCTTTCTTGTATTTATGTTAGATTTAGCTGTCTTTTTTGCTTCTTTTGTTAATTTGAGCTCATTTAATCCTGAAAATACAAAAGGAAGACAAAACTACACTTTTTCCAACATTAGTACTTAAAAAGGGTTAGTTTTATGCCTCATTTGATGTAATTTATATGTTGCATTTTACACACATCAAGTATCCACACACTTGAATTTTTGCTTGTCCTCAAGCAAAACTCTTTAATATGTGGCTTACACTCTCAAATGGAATGGGTAGAAGAGAAGGTTTTGGGCTTGTCATAGAGTGTCGGGAATTTCCAAGATTGTTTAGGTTTTATTTTTACTTATTTACAATCCTATTCGTCATGATTTATTAAAAACTTTTCATAAGGTAAATTATTTATTAAGGCATAACATGCCTTTCTAAAATTCCATTTATATACAGGTTCACATACCTCATGGGAGAAATCACTCACACTCGGCCAAAGGTGTATTTTTACTGAATCACTCAAGAGCGGCATGGAACTTATTTCTACCATAAGCTTGCCAAGCAATCAATCCTCCTCCGTTTTAACTTTATACCTTTGTAAATATCAAGAGGACTTTTTGGGTGAAGTGATAGGCTTGGGCTAAAGGTGGGTAGTTGGGTTAGTGGTTAGTAGAAAAGGGCGAAAGGCGTAAAAAGCGTCGGTTTTCGTAAAACATTTTGTTTTTGTGACTTTTTATTTTTTTAATGAAGTATTTATTCAAACAAGCTTTTGTTTAAGGAGCTTTGTTTGTTTATTTCCAACTTCATTGTAATATATATATATATATATATATATATATATATATATATATATATATATATATATATATATATATATATATATATATATATATATATATATATATATATATATATATATATATATATATATATATATATATATCGATAGTCACACGAAAACCGAGCTTGTTAGTAAAATAAAAGGTAAAAATAAAAAGGGTTTTTGGTGGGTAAAAAGGGTTTTGGGTTAAGAAATGAAAAGGTTTAGGCTCAAAGAGGTTTACTAGGGGGAATTTTTGGGTAGGTGAAAAAAAATAAAAATAATGGTGTTGAAAGAAAAAGGGTTAGTCCTAATGCCTCCATCATCTACTTACTTGGGTTTAAGTTGGTAAGGACCGGGAATGAATTGTCGTGGCAAGTTCTAGAGTCGTAAGAACCAAGCGGCTATTCACACAAGAAACGAAAAATGAGCATTTAGCGTAAAGATGTATATTTGTATGCTCAATAAAGGCTCAAAACTCACTTTTGTGGGAATGGTTTTTATGTGATCAAGTATATATAATCAAATTTTAACTAAGCTTGTCATGTCGTTTCATAATTTTCTTATGTTGGTTCTTTTTATCACGACGCTATCGGTTGTAAACTTATAAAAATATAACCTTGTTAGACTTAGAATTCCCAACTTAGACAAGTAAAAAAAATGAAAATTTTTGAAAAAAATTTGGGGTGATTAGCGGTTCCAATAGAGTTTTGTGTAAGGCTTGTTATTAGGACTTGCAAAATTCAAGGTTTTAGCATCCCCCCCACACTTAAATTACCCATTGTCCTCAATGTGTCCCAAAAATAAATTTTTAGGTTGATTGAATGTGTAAAATGGTATTAAAAGCAAAATTTTAGGTTACTGGCAGTCTGGACACAGCCCCGTGTCCGTTGGACACGACCCCGTGTTTAACTGCCAGTAATGAAAACTTACAGAAGATGGGCACGGGGGCAAGTTGGCTGGACACGACCCCGTGTCTGGCAAAAATCTGCAGAAAAATAAACAAACAGCAGATCTGGGAGGTGGGCACGGGGGCGTGTCGGCTGGACACGTCCCCGTGTGGACTGTCTGCAAGGATGAAAAACAGGTTTCTTCTTCCGGTTTTCCTGTCCTGGCTTTATTAGTGCTAATGATTAGCACTCTAAGCCTCAATTGTACTTGTTTTATCACTAAATACCACACCACGCAATACCAAACGTCCTAAATTACCGTAGTTAATCATCCAAACCATAAAGTAAAAGAAAAATAAAGCAGAAAGTAAAAAGAAGTTAAGGAAAGTAAATTGTCTAACACTCGGCACATAGGCCGTCAATTGTTTTGATAGATAAAAGGGGACTGTAACCTGTGGGCTCGCCATCAACCCGCTCCTGCTTCTTCTTCAACCTCCTAGTCCATATCCTCATCGCTGTCATCACCTCCGTCCCCATGACCCGCCGTTACTCCCGGATGCTTCCGATGTCGTCTTGGATATCGTTGATGTTTCGCTCGATAGCCCCAACCCGGTGGTATGTGTTGTTGGCAAGGTTGTAGGTGTTCCTGGTGCACATGAGGTTTTCCTGCAAAAGATCATGTAAACTTTGAAGGTTAGGAAAACCGCCTCATTGGGAGGAGGATTGGCCCGGATCACCATGGGGTTGATACTGGTAGTGGGGAGGTGGAGCGTGAAGGACTAGGGCCTCCTGTGGGTTCCATGCATGGCCTTGCATCCTTTAAAAGCTCACTGATCCGTCTTCCGCCTCATAAATTAGGTTCATGGTGCGGCAAATGTGTATATCAACTCGTCCCGACCATGGGCTCCTTTCAAAGGACCTAGGTATGCGCGTGAAGTGCTTGAAGAGGCGGTACACCCATCCTCCAAAGAAGATAGGGGTTGGTGCACGAGCAAGACGGTTCAGATGCATATTTCGAAGCAGGAGATATGGAACATCGAGGGCCCTCCGGTTGTGGATGCAGTGAAGGACTACCAAATCTTTTAACCCAACAACACCGCTGCTGTCGTGTCGCTGACTAAGAGAGTAATTGAGGAGCCTATGGATGTAGCGATAAAGCGGATCCCTCAGCTTAGTACTCCTTGTGCTGCTCGGGTTGTAGTGTCCTTCACCGATTTGGGCCCATGCAGCTTGGCGCTCATTTTCATCCAGATCTCGCAATCCCCCGGTGTTTTCCTCATTTCCCGAATCTTCTTCCGTATACAGTCCCACTATTTCCCCAAACTGCGCCATAGAGATCGAGTACCTTGTCCGACCACATCGAAATGCAACCCCCTCATTGTCAAACGGGTCACACCTTGGAGTGAAGGTGAAAGTACTGTAGAATTCCATAGTGTATTGATGTACCGAACGAAGTCGAGTGGTCAAGGCAACTGATGTGTGTAAAATGCAACATATAAATTACATCAAATAAGGCATAAAACTAACCCTTTTTAAGTACTATTGTTGGAAAAAGAGTGTTTTTGTCTTCCTTTTGTATTTTCAGGATGAAATGAGCTCAAATTCGCAAAAGAAGCAAAAAGACAGCTAATCCTAACATAAATACAAGAAAAGGAACAAAAGTAGACTGCCCGAACCCTCAACGGCATCCTCCCAAGCAAAGAAAAGAAAACAGAAGACTGAACACCCCCCGTGCTCAGCCAGCACGGGGCCGTGCCCAAGAAGCAGCAGAAAAGACAAACCTGTAGAAGCTTCTATTGCCCACCACGGGGCCGTGTCCAGTGCCCCCCGAGGGCGTGGCGAAAGTACAGCAGGTGTCTTAATTGTAATTGCGAATTACAATTAATGAAGAGAGAGAGTGTCGGACGAGCACGGGGGCGTGTCCAGCGGACACGGGGCCGTGCCCAGCCTTCTATTCAGCCTATAAATAGGAGTGCTTGATTTCATTCCAACTCATCCCTTGGCACACCACCTCTCTCACACTTCATCCACCACCCACCACCACCATAACACCATCATCCACCACCATCATCCATTGTCCATCGTAGAGTGTGTGAGTCGTCTCGGGATCCAAGATTGATCGTAAGAGTTCTTGACAATCAAGGCCATGTTTGCCTAAGTCTCTTACATCACTTGGTGAAGACAAGTGTTTAGTATGATACTTTTTATTTTTAATCTTTTGCACTTTTTATTTGGTTTTGTATTAATGACTTTAATAACTAGTTGCTTATGTTGAAGGTGATCTTTGCTTATCGTTTGTCTGTGGTGTCTTGGCATTATTTTACTCTCTATATAAAATAAAAGATTTTCACTATTCATATCTCCACGGTCTATATGGAGGTATGTTGGCTACCTGGTCGGGGGTTAAGGGAATGGTTTGGTAAGGGTCTTGCCCTTGTTCAGCGTTTAGAGGTCCTGCAAGGGACCTGGGTCAAATTTAGTAGGATCTCCTTCAATGCCCATAGGTATTGGATTGCGGGGATCCAAACTCTTTGACCCCCTCATAAGTTAACTACCATTAATACTATAACCCGGCTATTTAGGGCTGTATCCCTGCTGACTCAGACTACTTAGCCGAGGGTAACGTCACCGCCAAAAGCGGGGCCTACCACAATTTGCATTAATAACTTAATTCATTATCTTCCAATAATCCAACCCTTTAGGATTATATCCTGGCTGACTGAAACTACTGGGTTGAGGGTAACGTCGCCTTCAAAAGAGGGGCCTACTACAATAACTAAGATAATCTCTTAAACAAGTGCAAAAGTGCAAAAATAATCAAAGGTTATACTAATACACGAGTCGGATCCAAGTGATTCATCTTGTCTATCTGTTTTTATTTTATTTTTATTTTTTAGCATTTAGTTAGTTTTTATTTTCTTAGTTTAAAAACTTTTTCTAACTTTTTTTTGATTTGATTAGACGTTGAGGATAAACCGGTACTAAAAGCTCTTGTGTCCTTGGACGACCTCGGTATCTTACCAACACTATACTACGTCCACAATGGGTGCACTTGCCAATATGTGTGTTTAGTGTTAGTGAATATCGTGTTTTATAAATTTAAAACTTGGCTAAAGGTGTAAAAAGGGCTTAAATATACATCTAAATTATATATACACCGACACACATCAAGTTTTTGGCGCCGTTGCCGGGGACACAAGGATTTTAAGAAAGTTAGGAATCAACGGCCTAATCATATTTTTTTTTTAATTTTTAGGATTTTTCATAATTTTTCAGCTTCTGCAGAGCTCAGCACGGGCCGTGCCCGCTGAACACGCCCCCGTGCTCAATCATTGGAACTGGCAATCCTGTTTTAAGTCAGACAGTAAGCTGAACACGCGGCCGTGCTCACTCAACACGCCCCCGTGCCCAAGATTCTCTTACTGAAAACAGAACCGTTAGATTCCGGCGGTTGGTAATTTCTGACATAAACATGAGTGATAATAATTCTTTTTACTTTCGGCACTCTTATGGTATATGGTGTCAATTATGTGGAGGCGAACATGAAGAATTAAAATGTTATTTTGTAAATTATAGGCCCCACTATATAGACCCACCAATTCCTTATAACCTTAAGAGGGGCGAAAGTAAAAATAAGCACTATCTCTCCATCGAATGCGCCCAGCCAGATATTCTAGGGGATATGCTCCTTGACGAGTTATTTCAACTAGAAGAACTAATTCTAAATTGGGCAAAAGAACTTAGGAAGGATTTTATTGATCCACCCCAAGATGATGACCATGAAGAAATGTTGGAACCGCATTCCGACAACCTCGTTGCTCCCGAAAATACCTTCATACCGAGAAAAGACTTGGACGATAGTCGTCCCTATGCCGATTGTGCCGTGAAGGACTCTCCATCGACTTCGTTCGGTGCATACATAGACCTGAGCGATTCGGCATACACCTTCTTTAATGAGAGCCCGGGAAAAGGGTTGGACTTGTCCACCTAGAATGAAAATAGGAATTACCCTCCCCGACAACCTCTTGCGTTCTCGCCTTAGTATAGGACAATTAAGGTATCTTAGGCACTTTGGGGTTGTTCCATCCAGTAAGGAACCACCCGATATCAATAAGATCCTTAGGGACAAAAAAACTCCATAAGGCAGCCTCCAGACACGGGGCCGTGTCCGGTCAACACGCCCCCGTGCTCACTTAAAAGATTCTCTGCTGATTTTGTCAGAATACGGACAAAATGTGTCAGGATTTTCTCTGCACACGGGGCCGTGTCCAGTGGACACGGGGCCGTGTCCAGCGCGCTGTCGTTTTCTTTAAATGCAGCCTGATTCCTGCTCATTTTTGACCACTTCACTAGACAGAGATTCCTGGGATCTTCACCTATACCATCCTAGGTAAGTGCTAAAAGAAGGTTCCCAAGGACCATCTTGTCCCTTCCACTTTTGTTCATTTCCCATTCTTTCAAAATTTTTCAACATCTCCTCCATGGATGCTTGGAAACTCCATGATTCCAACCTTCTATGTGGAGTTTGTAAGATTATTTGCTGCGGATTCTTGTTTAAAGTTAGCTGTATAAACTTTGTTTTAAATTATCTAAGCTTAAACCACAGTTAAAAATCATGAAAATAATTTAAAACCCCAAGAATCCTTAGCCAAAAATCCTGCAGACAACTTAACACGGGGCCGTGCTCAGCGAGCACGGGGCCGTGTTCGAGGTATTGTTTTGCAAAAATTTAGCTGTCTTCGGTTTCTTTCACAGAAAATGGCCAGCAGAACAAGCAGATCATCTTCAAGAGGTAACCGAAATGGGAGAAGGTCGTCCACAGCAGAAGACTCCCTGGTGAACTACGTTTACGCCTTGAGGGAGGCCATAGACGAAATGACGGGAGTAGAGGAAGCGTTAGTGGACCGTATTAACCATCTGACGGTGGGGTTGGAGGGCTGTCTTCGAGAAGTAAACCTCTTGCACCAGAGGTTAAACCTTCTCGCTTCCCCGCCTTTGGTTCCCATAATAACCCAAAGAGCGTGGAACGTAGTGCCCGAGGTCATCATTCCGGCCGAATGGTATGCCATGCACCAAGAGCCTCCGCAAAGGGTGGTGCAAGGAGTCCCGGTGAATGTTCCTCCTCAAGCCAATGAGGAAAATGAAGCCGCTTTCTTCCTTCCAAGGGAGATAAAAGAATGGCTTTGAACAATATCCGAGGAACCATCGGCTAAAGGTCTTACTACATCGGGAAACTATTCCCGAAATTTTCTCAAGAAGTAGAACCCCTTATGATAACCTCGTGTATCTCCTTACCTATTTAGTTAAGTTTTTATTTTATTTTAATTAGAAACTATATGTATCTCTCTATGGTTACAATGAAATGATGGTTTCTAAAGTTTGATGGTTTATAATAAAATAAAACACACTCACGGTGGTGAAGGATGTAAAAAGGGAACGAGAAAAATGGCCCCATGCACAAGAACAAGGCAACCCGACACAAATCTCCATTACAGAAGGCTCAACACGGGCCGTGCTCAACCAACACGGCCCCGTGCTGAGCCACCTGCAGAAAAATGCCCAGTTCAGGTAAGTGGACATGGGCCGTGTTCACCAGACACGCCCCCGTGTCCAGGCTTCTGTCTTATTTCTTTAATTTCTGTTACTGGCACCTGAACACGGGGCCGTGTCCGGTCCCCACGGGGCCGTGTCCAGACTACCAGTAACATAAATCTTTGCTTTTTTTACACCACATTACACATCCAATCAACCTAGAAATTTATTTTTGAGACACATTGAGGACAATGTGTAATTTAAGTGTGTGTGTGGGGGGGGGGGGGGGGAAGCTAACACCTTGAAATTTTGCAAGTTCTAACAACAAGCCTTACACAAAACTCTATTGGAACCGCTAAACACCCCAAATTTTTTCAAAAATTTTCATTTTTTTTACTTGTCTAAAGTTTAAGTTAGGAATCCCAAGATTAATAAGGTTATATTTTTACAAATTTTACAACCGAGAGCGTCGTGATAATAAGAACCAACATAAGAAAATTATGAAACGACATAACAAGTCTAGTTAAAATTTGATTATATATACTTGATCACATTAAAAACCCATTCCCACAAAAGTGAGTTTTGAGCCTTTATTGAGCATACAAATTTACATCCTTATACTAAATGCTCATTTTCGTTTCTTGTGTGAATAGCCGCTTGGTTCTTAAAACTCTAGAACTTGCCACGACGATTCATTCTCGGTCCGTACCAACTTAAACCCAAGTAAGTAAATGATGGAGGCATTAGGACTAACCATTTTTCTTTCCACACCATTATTTTTCATTTTGTTACCACCTACCCAAAATCCCCCTAGTTAACCCCTTTGAGCCTAAACCTTTCGTTTCTTTACCCTAAACCCTTTTCACCCACCAAAAAACCCTTTTTATTTTCACCCTTTATTTTCAGTAACAAGCTCGGTTTTTCGCAGGCTCGTTCTTTTATGTGACTAAAAAAAAACTAATTTTTAAATAATGAAGTTAAAAACAAACAAAGCTATGCAAACAAAAGCTTGTTTGGAGAAATACTTCAAAATAAAAAGTCACTAAAAACAAAGTGTTTTACGAAAACCGACGCTTTTTATGCTTTTCGCCCTTTTACTAACCACTAACCCAACCACCCACCTTTAGCCCAAGCCTAACCCTTCACCCGAAAAGTCCTCTTGATATTTACAAAGGTATAAAGTTAAAAAGGAGGAGGATTGATTGCTTGGCAAGCCTATAGTAGGCGTAAGTTCCATGCCGCTCTCGAGTGATTCACTAAAAAAATACACCTTCGGCCGAGTGTTGAGTGATTTCTCCCGTGAGGTATGTGAACTTGTATATAAATGAAATTTTAAAAAGGCATGTTATGCCCAAATAAGTAATTTATCTTATGAAACGTTCTAAATAAATCATAACGAATAGGATTGTAAATAAATAAAAATAAAACCCAAAAAGATCTTGGATTCCCGACACTCAATGACAAGCCAAAAACCTTCTCTTCTACCCATTCCATTTGGGAGTGTAAGCCACATTTAAAGAATTTTGCTTGAGGACAAGCAAAAGTTCAAGTGTGGGGGTATTTGATGTGTGTAAAATGCAACATATAAATTACATCAAATAAGGCATAAAACTAACCCTTTTTAAGTACTAATGTTGGAAAAAGAGTGTTTTTGTCTTCCTTTTGTATTTTCAGGATGAAATGAGCTCAAATTCACAAAAGAAGCAAAAAGACAGCTAATTCTAACATAAATACAAGAAAAGGAACAAAAGTAGACTGCCCGAACCCTCAACGGCATCCTCCCAAGCAAAGAAAAGAAAACAGAAGACTGAACACGCCCCATGCTCAGCCAGCACGGGGCCGTGCCCAAGAAGCAGCAGAAAAGACAAACCTGTAGAAGCTTCTATTGCCCACCACGGGGTCGTGTCCAGTGAGCACGGGGGCGTGGCGAAAGTACAGCAGGCGCATTAATTGTAATTGCGAATTACAATTAATGAAGAGAGAGAGAGAGTGTCAGACGGGCACGGGGGCGTGTCCAGCGGACACGGGGCCGTGCCCAGCCTTCTGTTCAGCCTATAAATAGGAGTGCTTGATTTCATTCCAACTCATCCCTTGGCACACCACCTCTCTCATACTTCATCCACCACCCACCACCACGATAACACCATCATCCACCACCATCATCCATTGTCCATCGTAGAGTGTGTGAGTCGTCTCGGGATCCAACATTGATCGTAAGATTTCTTGACAATCAAGCCCATGTTTGCCTAAGTCTCTTACACCACTTGGTGAAGACAAGTGTTTAGTATAATACTCTTTATTTTTAATCTTTTGCACTTTTTATTTGGTTTTGTATTAATGACTTTAATAACTAGTTGCTTATGTTGAAGGTGATCTTTCCTTATCGTTTGTCCGTGGTGTCTTGGCATTATTTTACTGTCTATATAAAATAAAAGATTTTCACCATTCATATCTCCACGGTCTATATGGAGGTATGTTGGCTACCTGGTCGGGGGTTAAGGGAATAGTTTGGTAAGGGTCTTGCCCTTGTTCAGCGTTTAGAAGTCCTGCAAGGGACCTGGGTCAAATTTAGTAGGATCTCCTTCAATGCCCATAGGTATTGGATGGCGGGGATCCAAATTCTTTGACCCTCTCATAAGTTAACTACCATTAATACTATAACCCGGCTATTTAGGACTGTATCCCTGCTGACTCAGACTACTTAGCCGAGGGTAACGTCACCGCCAAAAGCGGGGCCTACCACAATTTGCATTAATAACTTAATTCATTATCTTCCAATAATCCAACCCTTTAGGATTGTATCCTTGCTGACTGAAACTACTGGGTTGAGGGTAACGTCGCCTTCAAAAGAGGGGCCTACTACAATAACTAAGATAATCTCTTAAACAAGTGCAAAAGTGCAAAAATAATCAAAGGTTATACTAATACACGAGTCGGATCCAAGTGATTCATCTTGTCTATCTGTTTTTATTTTATTTTTATTTTTCAGCATTTAGTTAGTTTTTATTTTCTTAGTTTAAAAACCTTTTCTAACTTTTTTTTGATTTGATTAGACGTTGAGGATAAACCGGTACTAAAAGCTCTTGTGTCCTTGGACGACCTCGGTATCTTACCAACACTATACTACGTCCACGATGGGTGCACTTGCCCATATGTGTGTTTAGTGTTAGTGAATATCGTGTTTTATAAATTTAAAACTTGGCTAAAGGTGTGAAAAGGGCTTAAATATACATCAAAATTATATATACACCGACACACATCAGCAACCCTTAGTGGTCCGGTAACAACGTTGTTGAATCGGTCGAGCTGGTTCACCAAGGTTAATAGGTCCGTGCACGCTTGCCTCAGGTATTCCTCGGGCCTTGTTTGAAGTATCTCATATCTAGCCCTAGCATCGAGCTCTGTGGCATTAAATCTTGGGAACTTCGCCATCTGCAAGAATACACAAAAAGTTAGCGTGAAACGATAAGATTTTTGGAAAAAACTGCAAACAGTTAGCTGGACACGGCCCCGTGCTCAGCGGGCACGACCCCGTGTCCAGGCGTCTGTTACTCAAAAACTTCATTTTTCGACCCGGTCACGAAAATCTGAAAATTTTTGGCCAAGTAGGTGTGGTTTCCCCCGAAAATGAAACCCCAAGTGCCGTTTTTCCCAAAACAACCCGTTTACCCCTTCAATTTTATCTTTTTCGGTTCAAAAACAAGGGTTTGAGGTTTTTGTTAGAAATCGGGCAAATCTATCAACAATACAAGTGTATTTACTTCCCATTATACTAATCTAAACTAATGCTAACAAATTACTTCAAAAATTTGAGGTTCGATCCGGATGAACTTCAAGAACCCTAGATTTTCCCCAAATTTTTGATGTTTTAACTACATGCAAGTAACTAATCTAACTACTAATGATGATAGAATCATACCTTGATGTTGTTAGATCTAGTGGTAACGTTGGAAATCTGCAGAAAATCGCCTCGGACCAGAGCTTTTTTGGGGAAACGGGGCGTGTGGAATGATGTAACTGTCATGAAAAGAGGGTTTTATCCCGACAGTTGCATCGACACGGCCCCATGTCCAGCGGACACGGCCCCGTGTCGAGCAAAGTTCTTTTAAATTTTTTTTTTTGTGTGCTCGTGTGAGTGCCCGTTTTTCCCAAAATCATGGTTAGAAGACTTACCGGTTACGATGTATACTCACTTGTTCGTAACATAGCAAGTATGATTTGGGTGATTTTTATTCGTCGACCGTTTGAAAGGAGATCTCTTCTTCCTCATCCTCAATGGATCCACGATAGAGCTTTAGCCGTTGGCCATTGATTTTGAATGGAATTCCATTTCGAGATTTAATTTCTACTGCACAGTGAGGAAAAATATGGGTGACGAAAAAAGGTCCTGACCACCTAGATTTCAGTTTACCCGGAAATAATCGAAGTCGTGAATTAAACAATAGAACTTGGTCTCCTACTCGAAATTCATTAGGCTTAATGTATTTGTCATGTAAATTTTTCATTCTTTCCTTATAAATTTCAGAGTTAGAATATGCATAATTCCTTAGTTCGTCTAATTCATTCATTTGACAAAATCGATTTTTACCTGCAGTTTCTAAGTCTAGGTTTACATTTTTTATTGCCCAGTAGGCTCTGTGAGCTATTTCTACTGGCAAATGATAACTTTTTCCATAGACAAGCTTATACGGGGTTGTGCCTATAGTGGTTTTATAAGCAGTTCGAAAGGCCCATAAAGCATCATCTAGTTTTTCAGCCCATTCCTTTTTATTTAAACCTACGGTTTTTTCAAGTATTCGTTTAAACCTCTGTTAGTCACTTCGGCATGTCCATTTGTTTGAGGGTGATATGCCGTCGAGACCCGGTGATAGACCCCATATCTTGTTAAGATTTTTTCGAGTTGGTGGTTACAAAAATGGGTACCTTTATCACTTATTAATGCTTTGGGTGTTACGAAACGAGAGAATAATTTTTTCATAAATTTTAGCACTACTCTTCCATCGTTTGTTGGAAGAGCTTTGGCTTCGGCCCATTTAGACAAGTAATCAACTGCCACAAGTATATATTTGTTTCCTTTTGACGGTGGGAAGGGTCCCATGAAATCGAGTCCCCACACATCAAAAATTTCACAAACGAGAATGCCATTTTGAGGCATTTCGTTTTTAGAAGAAATATTACCTGATCTTTGGCAAGCATCACATGTCCTTACAAGATCTTGCGCATCTTTGTAAATAGTTGGCCAATAAAATCCTGAATCAAATACCTTTCGTGCGGTACTAGCGGCACCATGATGTCCTCCATATGGACCTTCATGACAATGGCGGAGAATTCTTCATGCTTCACCACCATGGACACACCTTAGGATGAGTTGGTCAGCACTCATTTTGAAAAGATAAGGGTCTTCCCAAAAGTAATGCTTTACATCGGCAAAGAACTTATTTCTTTGATGATGTGGCCAATCTTTGGTGACTATACCGCTAGCTAAGTAATTAGCGTAGTCGGCATACCATGGTTCTTGTCTGCTTTCCACCATTTCCAAGGATTCTTTTGGAAATTTTTCGTTGATTTGTTCGTCCCTGGTTGCCTCCAAAGCTGGGTCTTCTAAGCGTGAAAGATGATCTGCAGCAGTGTTTTCTGCCCCTCTTTTGTCTTTGATTTCAATATTAAATTCTTGGAGGAGTAGAATCCATCTGATCAAGCGTGGTTTTGCGTCTTGTTTCTTGAAAAGGTATCGGATAGCTGCATGATCTGTATAGACTACAGTTTTAGAAAGAACAAGGTAAGAACAGAATTTATCAAAAGCAAATACCATAGCTAGTAACTCTTTTTCAGTAGTTGTGTAATTTTCTTGTGCATCATTAAGTGTTTTACTAGCATAATAAATTGGGTGGAAATGCTTGTCTTTTCTTTGTCCCAAGACTGCTCCAACAGCAAAGTCACTTGCATCACACATGATTTCGAAAGGTAATTTCCAATCAGGTGCTATCATGATAGGTGCATTGACTAGTATTTCCTTGGAGGGTTAGAAATGCTTGATTGCAATCCTTGTTAAAGATGAAAGGTGCATCTCTTTCAAGTAATTTTGTTAGAGGTCTTGAAATTTTTGAAAAGTCCTTGATAAACCTTCTATAAAATCCGGCATGCCCTAGGAAACTTCTGATCGCTCTCACGGAGGAGGGTGGAGGTAATCGAGAAATAGTGTCTACTTTTGCTCGATCAACTTCCATTCCTTCGCTCGAGATTTTGTGACCGAGTACTATTCCCTCTGTTACCATGAAATGGCATTTTTCCCAGTTAAGGGCGAGGTTAGTTTCCTCACATCGGGATAGCATTCGTTTGAGGTTATCGAGGCATTGGTCATATGAATCTCCAAAGATAGAAAAGTCGTCCATGAAGACTTCCATTGTCTTTTCTATCATATCATGGAAAATGGCCACCATACAACGTTGGAATGTTGCAGGTGCATTACATAGACCGAACGACATGCGTCGATAGGCGAAAGTTCCGTAGGGACATGTGAAAGTCGTCTTTTCTTAGTCTTCAGGTGCTATTGGAATTTGAAAGTAACCTGAAAAACCATCCAAGAAACAGTAAAATTTATGACCGGATAGTCGTTCTAACATTTGATCAATGAAGGGCAAAGGAAAGTGATCTTTCCTTGTTGCTTCATTTAATCGTCTATAGTCTATACAAACTCTCCAACAGCAAAGTCACTTGCATCACACATGATCTTTCTTCGGGACTACTTGGACGTGACTTACCCATGGACTATCGGAAATAGGATAGATTAGTCCGGCGTGAAGTAGTTTGATGACCTCATTTTTAACCACTTCTTGCACATTGGGATTTACTCTACGTTGCGGTTGTATTACTGTTTTGTAGTCATCGTTCATTAAAATTTTGTGCGTGCACATGGAAGGACTTATTCCTATGATATCTACAAGCTTCCACGCGATCGCATTTTTGTATTTTTTTAGAAGATTAATTAATTTCTCTTTTTCTACACTACTTAATTTAGATGAAATAATTACAGGTAAATTACCATCTTTGTCTAGAAAAGCATATTACAAACCTTTCGGAAGTTCCTTGAGCTCAATGGGTGGTTCTTTAGGAGACACCTTATTTTGTGGCTCATCTAGATCAAGAACTTTAAAGGTTTGTTCTATGGCGACCTCTTCTTCAACAAAGTGGTCGACTAATTCACTTGTATCGGGTGGCTCATCTTCATCTTCAATTAGGGGGTCATTATTACCAAAAGGATATTTCATTGAACGCTCAAGATCTATGCTCCTTTTGAATGCCCCTAATTGAAGAGGTAGATTGTTAAATTTCCGGTTTTTCAAAGCTTCATGAGTTTTTACAAAAGGTTTTCCCAAGACTAGAGGAGCGTCATCGAGGATGACAAAGTCGGTTGGAATAACTATTTGATTTGTTTGAACCAAAACATCCTCAACCATATCGATTGATTTTATTAATTTCCGATTGGATAGAAAAATGGGTATTTGAAGTGGAGAAAAATCACTAATACTTAATTTTTCAAAAATGTAGTTAGGCATTATGTTAACACAAAGATCTTTATCAATGGTGACAATACTAATAAATGAATTTTGAAAAAAAAACACGGAACCGGTGTAATGTTAATTTCAAAAGGATCCTCTTTTATTAGTGAAGTTTGATCATTAGTTAACTTAACACTTACCATTTCCTCAATTTTAGTGTTAGTGTTTAACTCTTTTAAAAACTTAGCATGAGTGGTTACTAAACAATGATTTTCAAAAGAAGGTGACAAGAGATTAATTTCTTCAAAATTAGACTCTTCTTGAATTTTAACGTTATTGGCCTCACCTCTTTCGTTGTTTAGCTCATCTGTCGGTTTTTCACTTATTCGTTCTTCCATTTTTAATTCCTCGTTTATCGTTTCTTCCTTTTTTAATTCTTCTCTTGCGCGGGACTCCTCTTCCCTTGCGCGAGATTCTTTTATGCATCTTTCGATAAATTTGAGTTTTTCTATTATCCTATCGGCTATTTCGGTGATAGAGTAAGGATCGGGATTCTCAAAGCTTGAATCCGGTTGTTTGATCCTTGGTTCCTCATAGTACCCATCTGAAGTAGATGGTTCACACCATTGTTCTTCATTGTAAGCATATGATGGATAAGGGTCGAAATTTTGTTCTTCATAGTACTCATATGAGGTGGGTTGTTCACGCCATGGTTCCTCATAATAAGTGTATGAAGGTGGTGGCTCATATCTTGAGTCCTCAAAGTATGAGTATGAAGGTTCATACCTTGGTTCATCAAAATATGAGTATGAGGGAGAAGTTCATACCTTTGGTCTTCATAGGATGTGTATGAAGTTGATGGCTAGTACCTAGGCTCCTCATAATAGTTGTATGAAGTGGATGGTTGGAATGAGTTACAATATTGTGCCGAGTGCGGGTTACCACAATTAGTGCAATAGTCTCTCATATAATCATCCTCCTCACAGGTGTAGTTGTAGCCTCCTGAGTATTGATCCATAAGAATCACTCAACAGACCACAACTTAGTCTCGGGACCAGAAAACAAAAACAAAGACGGAAACAGAAGCTGGACACGGCCCCGTGTTGGGTGAACACGGCCCCGTGTTCAGGGTCTGTATCTGAGCGTTTTAATTAAAGTTACTGGTCTTGTTGAGCACGGGGGCGTGTTCAGTGGACACGACCCCGTGTTCAGACTCTGTATCTGGGTATCTAACTAAAAATATGCAGCACGGGGGCGTGTTCAGTGAGCACGGCCCCGTGTTCAGGCTACTGTAAATGCAAACTAAACTAAAATGCAGAAAAATGTGCGCGCGTTTTAAAAAGGTTTTGAAAAACTGATTATGCCATCGATTTTAAGCTTTCATAAAATCCTTGTGTCCCCGGCAACGGCGCCAAAAACTTGATGTGCGTTGGTGTGTATATGTTTTAGGTATATATTTTAAGCCCTTTTTACACTTTAGCCAAGTTTTAAATTTATAAAACACGATATTTACAAACACTAAACACACATATGGGCAAGTGCACCCATCGTGGACGTATTATAGTGTTGGTAAGATACCGAGGTCGTCCAAGGACACAAGAGCTTTTAGTACCGGTTTATCCTCAACGTCTAATCAAATCAAAATGTTAGAAAAGATTTTTTAAAACTAAGAAAATAAAACTAACTAAATGCTGAAAAATAAAAATAAAAATAAAACAGATAGACAAGATGAATCACTTGGATCCGACTAGTGTATAGTGTAACCTTTGATTATTTTCGCACTTTTGCACTTGTTTAAGAGATTATCTTAGTTATTGTGGTAGGCACCTCTTTTGAAGGTGACGTTACCCTCAACCCAGTAGTCTGAGTCCGCAGGGATACTGTCCTAAAGGATCGGATTATTGAAAGATTATGAAATTAAGTTAATAATGCAAATTATGGTAGGCCCCTCTTTTGAAGGCGACGTTACCCTCGACTAAGTAGTCTGAGTCAGCAGGGATACAGTCCTAAATAGCCGGGTTATAGTATTAATAGTAGTTAACTTATGAGGGGGTCAAAGAGTTTGGATCCCCGCCATCCAATACCTTTGGGTATTGAAGGAGATCCTACTAAATTTGACCCAGGTCCCTTGCAGGACCTCTAAACGCTGAACAAGGGCAAGACTCTTACCAAACCGTTCCCTTAACCCCCGACCAGGTAGCCAACATACCTCCATATAGACCGTGGAGATATAAATGGTGAAAATCTTTTATTTTATATAGACAGTAAAATAATGTCAAGACACCACGGACAAACGATAACGAAGAATCACCTTCAACATAAGAAACTAGTTATTAAAGTCATTAATACAAAACCAAATAAAAAGTGCAAAAGATTAAAGATAAAAAGTATTACACTAGACACTTGGCTTCACCAAGTGATGTAAGAGATTTAGGCAAACATGGCCTTTGATTGTCAAGAACTCTTACGATCAATCTTGGATCCCGAGACGACTCACTCACTCTATGATGGACAATGGATGATGGTGGTGGATGATGTTTTTTTGATGGTGGTGGGTGGTGGATGAAGTGTGAGAGAGGTGGTGTGCCAAGGGATGAGTTGAAATGTCTCCAAGCACTCCTATTTATAGGCTGAACAGAAGCCTGGGCACGGCCCTGTGTCCGCTGGGCACGGCCCCGTGCCCGTCTGACACTATCTCTCCTCATTAATTGTAATTCGCAATTACAATTAATGCGCTTGCAGTACTTTGGGCACGCCCCCGTGTTCACTGGGTACGGCCCCGTGGTGAGCAATAGAAGCTTCTACAGGTTTGTCTTTTCTGCTGCTTCTTGGGCACGGCCCCGTGCTCGCTGAGCACGGGGCGTGTTCAGTCTTCTGTCTTCTCTGTTTTGCTTGGGAGGATGCTGTCGAGGGGTCGGGCAATCGACTTTTGTTCCCTTTCTTGTATTTATGTTAGATTTAGCTGTCTTTTTGCTTCTTTTGTTAATTTGAGCTCATTTAATCCTGAAAATACAAAAGGAAGACAAAAATACACTTTTTCCAACATTAGTACTTAAAAAGGGTTAGTTTTATGCCTCATTTGATGTAATTTATATGTTGCATTATACACACATTAATCCGCGATATGTCGGACCGTTCGAAATCATTGAGAAAATAGGCAAAGTGGCCTACAAAATGAACCTACCAGTAGAACTTGGTGGAGTTCACAATGTTTTTCACGTGTCAGATGAGACCCTCATCGTTCCTTTGAAGGAGCTCACGATCGATGATCAGCTGCGATTCGTCAAGGAACCAGTTGAAATCACGGACTGGGATGTTAAGGTCCTCAAGCACACCAGAATACCGCTCGTTCGAGTTCGTTGGAACTCCCGTCGTTGCCCTGAGTTCACCTGAGAACGACAAGACCAAATGAAACTCAAGTACCCCCAATTGTTCGCAAACAGTACAACCACTACTGAGGCTGAAGCTACTGCGGAATTTCGGGACGAAATTCCAAACCAACGGGTGAAGGATGTGACACCCCAGGAAAACCAGGAAACCATGCAACTCAACTAGCTTCCTCAGTGAGTACGTACCAAATTTCGGGACGAAATTTCTTTTAACTTGGGGATAATGTGACAACTCGTATTTCAAACCCTTCATTGTACTTTGATGTGACTAGTTGATCAATGTGTGATTACGTGATTATGTGAACTTTGATAATTAATTGAATGTTATGTTATATGTTTATGTATATTAAACGAGCCCAAGCGGACAAATCAAACCGACCGCACAAGCCCATTCGGGCCATGTTCTTTGTATTCGGATCAAGGGCAGCCCATGATGGGTTCGGCCCACTCCCTTTTGCACGCATAACACTATGGAGTAAGGGTATACTCCTCATAACTTGCAAACCACAACACACCTTAAACCCTAGTTCTCTCCTCTCTCTCCCTTGTTCGACGGCAATCTTCATAGCCGAAGCCCCATCTCGTGAAGCTTCCTTGTTCGGATCAATCTTTGATCTACTTTCTAACCGGTTAGTGTTGCACTGTTATTGTTTTGATAAGAGGATATTATGGATGCCATGATTTTATGTGATAACTAGAATAGTTTGTGTGAATGATGATGTTCTAGTGAATCGGATTTGTATGATGTTAATCGGCTATCATGTCTTGTTTTCGGATTGTTTGCATGATGATTTAGTATCGAATGTATGTAATCGGTTGCATGTTCATGTAATCGAACCAAGTAATATGATTTGATAAGTTATTGTTTATGCTTTGAATGTGAATAGGGTTCTTATGAATTAGATGATAATTGCTTGGTTTGATCGAGATATGCATGATGAAAACTGTTAGTGTTGTTAATTGATAAATCTCATAAATGGAAACCATGTAACTGATTGCAAGATTTTAGGAATAAAGTAACTAATCACACCAACCTCTCAATCGCACAAGTTTTTCCCTCTCGGTCGCACAAGATCAGGCCACACAGGACCTGATCTGATCGCACAAGGCAGTCGCACAAGGTAGGGTGCAACTGCTGATACACTACGTACATCTTAGGAGTGCATGATCGCACAAGACCTGTGGATCGCACAAGACCTGTGGATCGCACAAGACAGTGCCGATCGCACAAGTCTTGGGCTACACACTGTTTGGGCTTAATATATGTTGTTGGGCCGAATGGCCCAACCCAGTCGCACAACTTAACTGAATCGCATAAGTCGTCCGGATCGCACAAGTCCATCCATACCGCACAAGGTTATTGACTGTTAACTATTTGGGCCACACAAGTCTTTGGATTGTATTATCATCTTGGGCCGGATTTGGATCAGATCGCACAACCCATTGTGGATCGCACAAGCTATGCAGATCGCACAATAGGTTGTGCCGGTTATCTTTGGGCTTCATTATTAAACCCACAAGATGATTGGGCTCACAAAGGTTCACCAGCCCAATCATCCGAGTTGCACAGTGTGGGTATCATGTGTAATTGACTGTTAATATGCTCTACGTGTTTGCCATGATCAAAACATGTTCGAAACCTGTTAGTTTATGTGTAAACATACGTGCATTACTCGAACCTAGACCTAACTTGTATGGTAACCATGTTAGGACATGGTTGACCCCTTATAACTCAAGTAACCTTTCTGTGTATCTGCCGAGCAAACCAAGGTGAGTTCACACTCTTCCAAGGCATGGGATTCCCCGGTGGGTAGGGAATGGGATTGAACAATTACTCGTACTTTCACTATTACTAGACTATTTACCATCGTCCTCGGATAGCGAAGGGCACTTACGTAAAACCTACCTAAACTTGTACTTACCACTGTCCTCAGGTTGCGAAGGGCACTTACGTAAAACCTACGTAAACTCATACATACTACTGTCCTCGGGTTGTGAAGGGCACTTACGTAAAACCTACGTAAATCTCACGTGTACCACTGTCCTCGGGTTGAGAAGGGCACTTACGTAAAACCTACGTAAACCTCGTACGTACTTTTGTTCTCGGGTTGAGAAGAGCACTTATGGTTATAACTAGTCTAGTATGTACAAACATGGGAAGCCCCCACTAACCGAACATACTATTGGCCTAGTAGATCCTGCATGAATCTGAAACGAACTTACGATACCTAAACGAATACATTAACTGATTAATCAACTGTGAACTCGCTTAACTTTGATGTTGACTCTCTGTTACATGCCTTGCAGGACGATAGGTGCTCATGGAGTTTGCACGGGAGGCTCGATCGTTGTGGGAACATGGACTGTTAGTTCCATGTTAAACTTTTACACTTTATGAACTTATTACTTATGTTTGGGATTTCACAATTATGCTTCCGCTAAACACTTAACTATGATTTGTTTTGAACACCTTTTATATTGATGGGTTGAATTTTACTTACTTATAATGTTCAATATGATTGGTGGCTTGATCCTGGTCATGTCACGCCTCCAAGCGGTGGTACTCCGCGTGTGGATTTTGGGGGTGTGACAATTCAGCATGAAGGTTTTGTCGATCCAAAACATCCTAACAAAGTATGCAAGGTAAAGAAATCAATTTATGGATTGAAACTGTCACACCCCGACCACGTAGAACATACAAAACGTGGCGGAAACATCGGGGAGTGTTGTAACAGAATCAATTGTTTCAAATCCATGGCGAATGAAGTTTCGTTTTATAAATCAAACATGAAGGTTTACATTGTCTAAACAAGAATCAAAGTGTACATAACATAAATTAACTAGTTCTTGTCTCGTTTTAAGTCACTAAGGCACAGGTCCGCCTAAGTATGTCTTGAAAAGTCCTATGCATCATCTCCTGAAAACACATGTGAAAATAGGTACGTCAGCATAAAAATGCCTGTTAGATACATTGGTTTTGTGAAAACGGAATTCATGACTTGAGTTTGAGAAAATGTTTAGTCATGAACCTCGTATTTTGCTTTGTCTTGTAAATCATTTGAAAAACGGTAAGATCAAATGATATGTATAAATAAGAGAACAATGCATGGTTAACTGAATAACCATGTAAAAAGAGTTTGTATAAGATTTGTTGTTTGTAAATCAATGTCTTGTGAAAAGCGTGTTATTTGTATAAAATGTTCTATGTTTCAAATTGAAATGATGCAAATAACGCTACGATATGTAATACCATACAAACACTTATATATAGGAAGTACCAGCGGCGTATCCACCATGCTTGTATCATATTACACATGCCTCGTTACTTAAATCACTTACTCAAACCAAACCATCAAGATGAAATGTTTAACAACGGTAGAAATGTTCATGTATAGTCAAATGTCTATTGTCAAATGTAATCCATGTCAACGGATACAACTGGTTTACACGGTTCAATGGTTACAGACGGTTCACGAAATTGAAGGGTTAAGACGGTTCACATAGTCAAATGGTTATAATGTGTTCATATGCTGGATGAGCATATGCAACAGTAATGCAATGTGAAACAATGTACTACGTATGCACACAATGGGCGTACGTAGCATGTAATGTATTGTAGAGTACAACGGTTCAAAATGTAGTGTGATGTGTTCATATGCTGGATGAGCATATGCAACAGTAATGCAATGTGCAACAATGTACTAAGTATGCACACAATGGGCATACATAGCATGTAATGTAAAACAATGTACTAAGTACGCACACAATGGGCATACATAGCATGTGATGTAAAACGATGTACTGAGTACGCACACAATGGGCATACATAGCATGAAAATGTAATGTAAAGTGTTGTGCTAAGTATGCACACGATGGACATACATAGCATAAACACAATGAAATCATGTACTATATATGTACTATTGAACATAGCAAATATATGATGTGAAAACAGGAAAGCATGAAAGTAACAGATAGGCACATGTGTTTCACCCCAAAACAGTTTAGAAAACAGTAAAAGAGGGGTTCAATGTACTCACCTGAGATTGCTTTGGAGTTCTTGTATAATAACCAGATAATGCTATGTCACACCCCCAAAATCCACACGCGGAGTATCACCGCTTGGGAGCGTGACTGACCAGGATCAAGCCACCAATCATACAGAACATTGTATAAAGTAAAAGTAGATGCAATATAAACCAAACCAATTCCATATGAAAGGTGTTTCCAAAACATAAGTAAGTTGTCATTGTTTAGCGGAAGCGTATTATTGTAAAACTCATAGCAAATAAATGTCAAATATCAAAAGTGTTCAATAAGATGATCAAGATCCAAGCCCCACAACGACCTGCTCCTTCCTTGTGCAAGCTCCAATATGTACCTAAGGTCCTGCAAGGCATGCAGCAGATAATCAACAAACTAGTTGAGCGAGTTCACAGTTTATAGTTTAGTTTGGGTAATAGTGCGTTCGTTCAGTTAAGTTTCATATCGTATCAGTTCCATCGCGGCCTCCCAGGCATGTGTGCGAAGATTAGGTTCGTTAGTTCGCGACCATAGTCTTTACCGACCAGGGTGTGTGCGAAGGCAATTTATCAGTTCGTTCGCGACCATAGTCTTTACCGACCAGGGTGGGTGCGAAGGCAGTTGAGTAGTTCGTAAGCATCAACAGTTTAATCGTTCGTTACAGTATCAAAGTATGCACAAGTAATCATCCAACCCATTCCCACCCTGGGAACCCATGCCTTGGCTGTGTGAACTCACCTTGGTTTGCTCGGTATGCTAGGTTATGCACTCACAAGTAATTTATTCACGTCCTATCGTATGCACGTATAACAAATCAGTTCATGTTCACAACGATACGCATGCAATTTAATGTTCACATAACAGTCAGTTTGCATATCGACACAACACGTATTATTTCACAGTAGAACATCAGCTATCATTCAATTCATGGTCATCTTTCGACACATTAGAGATCTTTCGACTAACAGGTATCATAGCTATCTTTCGAACAGAATGTTATGTTTCGAACTTAATGTTATCATTCGGTCATTGCTATCCTTCGGTCAACACTATGTTTCGAACATCTAGTATCTTTCGGTATCTTTCGGTTACTACCATGTTTCGAGTAACTGATATCTTTCGATGGATATCAGTTACGTTACAAGTTTCCAAGTTTTGCTGTGATTATCAATTAACACCAATATCACAAATCAGTTAACATCAACCAGATCAAACAAGCATAATTCCCATGTTTATCAAGAACCCTAATCTGAATAACAAGATTATTTAAACTATCCAACTTACACATAGGTGTCGATTACATGAACATGTCCGATTACCATATTTAGCCGATTATCAACCTGATTAACATACATATCCAATTCGTATACAAACAATCCGGCCGATTAATCAAACAAGTTTGACCGATTTGCTAACCGATCAACAACAACATCCTAGTAATCATGACTATTCAATCCAATTATATTTGCTAAACCTAGCTTATCCGATTCATGACAACATATAAACAACATATTGCAAGACCATTGATCAATCATGAAATCATACATCATAAACAACATCACACACTAACCGGAAATCGGGGTTGCGGAAATAAAATCCTTCGAACAGGGACTAAGTCTGCTTTGCCGTCGCACACACACAAAGGAACTAGGGTTTTTCTTAGAAAATAACCATCAGTTTACATGCATCCTTATATATACGTATCACAGTAATGGGCCAAGCCCATTGGAAAGACTGGGCCGAAACATATCGAAGGATATGTTTCGTGCTCGAAGGATATGTTTCGTGCTCGAAGGATATGTTTCGAGGTCTTCGAATCGAAGGTCATCCTTCGTGGTCCTTCGAATCCTTCGAACTGTATGACATGTTCCGATCTAGACTAAGTGTTTTAATAATAATCCTAACATTATTTTCTACCACAGCAAGTAATCACATATAGGCCAAATGACAATCGTTTCATTAAAACACAACACGTACAACTTCCAATTCACAATACAAACAACTAAACAGTCAAAGTCAACACGCATCAAGTGCGAAAGTGAAAATCAGAAACTCGAGTTGTCACATTATCCCCAACTTAAAAGAAATTTCGTCCCGAAATTTGGTACGCACTCACTGAGGAAGCTGGGTAAGTTACGTTGTTCACTGGTTTTCCTGGGGTGTCACATCATCCCCCCGTTGATTTGGAATTTCGTCCCGAAATTCAGTAGTAGTAGCTTCAGCCTCAGAAGTGGATGCATTGGTTTCGAATAACTGGGGATACTTTTCTTTCATCTGGTCTTCGCGTTCCCATGTATACTCCGGGCCACGCTGGGAGTTCCAACGAACTCGAACAAGAGGGATTCTCTTGTGTTTGAGGACCTTAACATCCCGGTCCGTGATTTCAACTGGTTCCTCGACGAACTGCAACCGCTCGTCGATAGTGAGTTCCTTAAAAGGAACTATAAGGGTCTCATCTGATAGGCATTTCTTCAGATTGGACACGTGAAATACATTGTGAACTGCACCGAGTTCAGGAGGTAGGTTTAATCTGTAGGCTACTTTGCCAATCTTTTCTAAGATTTCGAACGGTCCGACGTACCGCGGATTGAGTTTGCCCCGTTTACCAAAACGTACCACACCCTTCCAGGGTGAAACTTTCAATAAAACCCGGTCCCCGACCTCAAATTCCAATGGCTTTCTACGCTTGTCCGCGTAGGCTTTCTGACGGTCGCGTGCTGCCGCCATGCGTTGCCGTATCTGTGCTATCTTTTCTGTGGCGTCCACAACAATCTCTGGACCCGTAATTTGACTATCCCCCACCTCTGCCCAACAGAGAGGTGACCGGCATTTACGTCCGTACAATGCCTCGAATGGAGCGGCTTGAATGCTGGTATGGTAACTGTTATTGTACGAGAACTCCACCAAAGGGAGGTGCTTTTCCCAGCCGTTGCCGAAATCGATGACACACGCTCGAAGCATGTCTTCTAGAGTTTGAATAGTTCGCTCAGACTGCCCATCCGTCTGAGGATGATATGCTGTGCTCATGTCTAATCGTGAGCCGAAAGATTTGTGCATCGCTTGCCAAAGTTCTGACGTGAATCGTGCATCGCGATCCGAAATAATAGAGATGGGCACTCCGTGCCTCGAAACAACTTCTTTCATGTAGATGTCTGCTAGGGTAGAAAACTTATCCTTTTCTTTGATAGCCAAGAAGTGAGCAGACTTTGTGAGCCGATCAACGACCACCCAGATAGTGTCATTCCCACGCTGGGATCTAGGTAGGCCAGTAACAAAATCCATGGAAATTTGCTCCCATTTCCATTGTGGTATTTCTGGTTGCTGAAGTAGGCCTGATGGTTTCTGGTACTCGATTTTAACCCTTGCACAAGTTAAACACTTGCTGACGTAAGTTGCGATAAGAGCTTTCATGTTTGGCCACCAGTAAGTTGTTCTGATATCGTGGTACATCTTATCCGACCCTGGATGTACCGAGTAGCGAGACTTGTGCGCTTCATCCATCACAAGTTCGCGTAAGCCGCCATAAAGTGGGACCCAAATACGCCCCGTTACATAGTAGGCGCCGTCTTCCTTTTGTTCCATTTGTTGCCTTGAACCGCGCAAGGCTTCAGCCTTGACGTTTTCGGGTTTTAGTGCTTCTATCTGAGCAGCTCGTATCTGTGCAGGAAGACTGGACTGAATGGTAAGCTGTAGCGCTCGCACGCGCTAAGGTAAAGTGTCTTTCCGACTGAGGGCATCAGCCACAACATTGGCCTTCCCTGGATGATACTTGATGGCACATTCGTAGTCGTTCAGTAGTTCAACCCATCTTCGTTGACGCATATTCAAATCTTTTTGCTTAAGGATATGCTCGAGACTCCTGTGATCGGTGTAAATCGTGCACCTGGTACCGTACAGGTAGTGTCGCCATATCTTAAGCGCGAAAACAACAGCTCCCAGCTCTAAATCGTGCGTCGTGTAGTTCCGTTCATGAACCTTGAGTTGCCGAGAAGCGTAGGCTATCACTTTATCACGTTGCATCAATACACAACCAAGCCCCTGTATCGATGCGTCACAATAGACCACGAAGTCATCCGTGCCCTCTGGCAATGAAAGAATAGGTGCGCTGCAAAGCCTATCCTTTAAGTACTGGAAAGCGGTCTCTTGCGTATTACCCCATCTGTAAACGACACCTTTCTGTGTAAGCATAGTGAGTGGTTGCGCGATCTTGGAGAAGTCTTTAATAAATCGCCTGTAGTAACCCGCCAAACCCAAGAATTGGCGTATTTCTGTTGGTGTACGTGGTGCTGGCCAGTTTCTGATCGAATCAACCTTGGATGGATCGACATGAATCCCATCCTTGTTCACCACATGGCCTAAGAAGTGGACTTCACGAAGCCAGAAGTCGCATTTTGAAAACTTTGCATACAGTTGCTCCTTTCGAAGAAGTTCCAAGATAAGGCGTAAGTGCTGCTCGTGCTCCTCCTGACTCTTGGAGTAAATCAAAATGTCGTCGATGAAAACGATAACAAACTTGTCGAGATAGGGTTTGCACACCCTGTTCATAAGATCCATGAAGACTGCAGGTGCGTTTGTAAGCCCGAATGGCATGACAAGAAACTCGTAATGACCGTAGCGAGTTCTGAAAGCGGTTTTGGAGACGTCCTCATCCCGGACTCTCAGCTGATGATACCCTGACCTTAAATCAATCTTGGAATAGTAACACGACCCTTGCAACTGGTCGAATAAGTCGTCGATGCGCGGAAGAGGATAACGGTTCTTCACTGTCACCTTGTTGAGTTCACGGTAGTCTATACACATTCTGAACGTACCGTCTTTCTTCTTCACAAATAACACTGGAGCTCCCCAAGGCGAAGAGCTTGGACGAATAAAGCCCTTTTCCAAGAGCTCTTGCAGCTGCTTCGACAGTTCTTCCAGTTCGGTTGGAGCTAAACGATACGGTGCGCGGGCTATTGGTGCTGCTCCTGGAGCTAATTCAATCTGAAACTCAACTTGACGATGAGGAGGTAAACCAGGTAAATCTTCAGGAAACACTTGAGGAAAATCACGCACAACTGGTATATCCTCCAGCTTCTTTTCCTTTGCTGATGCGTCAGTGACAAGTGCCAGAATGGCGGTATGTCCCTTTCGTAAACATTTCTGCGCCTTTAAGTAAGAGATGATGCCAACCACAGCACCACTCTTGTCACCTTGTACTTCGAGAGGTTCCTGACTGGAGCGAGGAATACGAATAACTTTTTCTTTGCATAAGATCTCCGCATGATGTTGGGATAACCAATCCATACCGATGACGACGTCGAAACTACCCAAAACTATGGGTATGAGATCAATCGAGAAAGTCTGACCCGCTAGAACAATACTACAACCCTTGACTACCTGCGTGGCTTCTACACTTTTACCATTTGCTAGTTCTACGACGTGTTTAGTGTCTAGGGGTGTTGGTGTACGTTTTAATAATTTACCCATTTTCAGTGACATATAACTTGTATCAGCACCCGTATCAAATAAAACAGTAACATAAATATCGTCGAGAAGAAACTTACCCATAACCACATTGGGATCATTCACTGCATCTCCTCGACCCAACACAAAAGCACGACCTCGAGCTTCATTGCCGTTGTTGTTGTTACCATTACCCTGATTGTTGTTATTCCCGTTGCCCTGGTTGTTGTTATTATTGCGATTCTGGTTCAACTGAGGGCAATCGCGTTTGTAGTGACCTTCAGCCCCACACTGGAAACACCCCCGGTTTCCACGCTGTGGCTGCTGCTGCTGATTCTGTGGAGCTGGCGGTGGAAGTTGCTGGTTCTGATTCACTGGTCGCGCGCTTCTACAATCTTTGGCCTCATGGCCCATCTTGTGGCATCTTTGACATTGACTCCTGCGACATCTTCCACTGTGGTGTTTGTTGCACCTGTTACACCACGGGTGATTTCCCTTATAACCACTATGTCCCTGACTGCCCGATGACTGCTGACTCGGACTCTGGTAATCGTTGGTGCGACGTTGCTGAGTTTGGGACTGAACAGACGCTGATCCCCTGCTGGAATCCCCGTCCCACTTTCTTTTATTCTCGCTGGGTGTGGCAGAAGTAGCAGCTGTTGGAGTGACTGAAGTAACAGCTGTAGCAGTAGCGCCGACACGCTTTGGCAGTTTATTCTGATCCACTGCCTGATCAGTGATGCGATGAGCGAGACGCTGGATCTCCTGAATGTTGTTGAGGTTAGCCGAGGTAACGTGGCTCTGAATCTCTGGTACAAGCCCCTTGAGATACAACTCAATGCGCTTGTATGGTGGGTCTACCATGGTTGGACATAGCACAGCCAACTCGTTCGACCTCTTGGTGTAAGCTTCAATCTCTGAACCCACCATCTTCAAGTTGTACAACTCATCCTCCAACTTGTGAATGTCTTCTCTAGTGCAGTATTCTCTCTTGATCAGTTCCTTGAATTCATTCCAGGGTGTGGCGTTAGCAGCTGCCAACCCTAAGATCTGCACTTGTGCATTCCACCAAGTGAGCGCAATCCCTTCAAGTGTGCCAGTGGCGAACTTCACCCTGCGAGCCTCAGGGCATTCACACATTTCAAAAACCGACTCGAGCTTTTCAAACCAGTGGAGGAGTCCAACTGCCCCCTCCGTGCCACTGAACGAGCTAGGGCGACAGTCCATGAAATTCTTGAATGTGCACCCAGGTTGTTGCTGAGCGGGTTGACCTATTGTGTACGAATAGGGCAAAGTTAAGTACGAGAATTAATGTAGGATCTAAAGATCCTAGTGTCTATACTGCAGGGTGTACTACCTGCTTGGGCGGCTGCAACTGCCGCAGCAACGAGAGCCTCTAGCTGGGCTTGAGTCATGGTAATTCGTGCGGCCATTGATCTTCACATCAAAGGCAACATAAGTGAGAGAGGTTCGCGAATAGTGCGATGACAGAAGAGTGTAAGCACATAAGTATTCTCATGCAATGTCAAGTTGTGAGCAAGGTAATGTAAGCATACTACGAGCAAAGTTCTATGCAAATTCTAGCATGTAGGCAATAAACATAAACCTTATTACCTAGGAAGTTGAGTCTTGCACGTGGAGCGAAGCGTCGTTGTGGATCATTGAGAGCACTGTTCTGGTTATAGTCTGGTTTTAATAAAAACGTTTTTCCCATATTAAAACCAAGTTCTCTATAACCAATGGCTCTGATACCAATCTGTCACACCCCCAAAATCCACACGCGGAGTATCACCGCTTGGGAGCGTGACTGACCAGGATCAAGCCACCAATCATACAGAACATTGTATAAAGTAAAAGTAGATGCAATATAAACCAAACCAATTCCATATGAAAGGTGTTTCCAAAACATAAGTAAGTTGTCATTGTTTAGCGGAAGCGTATTATTGTAAAACTCATAGCAAATAAATGTCAAATATCAAAAGTGTTCAATAAGATGATCAAGATCCAAGCCCCACAACGACCTGCTCCTTCCTTGTGCAAGCTCCAATATGTACCTAAGGTCCTGCAAGGCATGCAGCAGATAATCAACAAACTAGTTGAGCGAGTTCACAGTTTATAGTTTAGTTTGGGTAATAGTGCGTTCGTTCAGTTAAGTTTCATATCGTATCAGTTCCATCGCGGCCTCCCAGGCATGTGTGCGAAGATTAGGTTCGTTAGTTCGCGACCATAGTCTTTACCGACCAGGGTGTGTGCGAAGGCAATTTATCAGTTCGTTCGCGACCATAGTCTTTACCGACCAGGGTGGGTGCGAAGGCAGTTGAGTAGTTCGTAAGCATCAACAGTTTAATCGTTCGTTACAGTATCAAAGTATGCACAAGTAATCATCCAACCCATTCCCACCCTGGGAACCCATGCCTTGGCTGTGTGAACTCACCTTGGTTTGCTCGGTATGCTAGGTTATGCACTCACAAGTAATTTATTCACGTCCTATCGTATGCACGTATAACAAATCAGTTCATGTTCACAACGATACGCATGCAATTTAATGTTCACATAACAGTCAGTTTGCATATCGACACAACACGTATTATTTCACAGTAGAACATCAGCTATCATTCAATTCATGGTCATCTTTCGACACATTAGAGATCTTTCGACTAACAGGTATCATAGCTATCTTTCGAACAGAATGTTATGTTTCGAACTTAATGTTATCATTCGGTCATTGCTATCCTTCGGTCAACACTATGTTTCGAACATCTAGTATCTTTCGGTATCTTTCGGTTACTACCATGTTTCGAGTAACTGATATCTTTCGATGGATATCAGTTACGTTACAAGTTTCCAAGTTTTGCTGTGATTATCAATTAACACCAATATCACAAATCAGTTAACATCAACCAGATCAAACAAGCATAATTCCCATGTTTATCAAGAACCCTAATCTGAATAACAAGATTATTTAAACTATCCAACTTACACATAGGTGTCGATTACATGAACATGTCCGATTACCATATTTAGCCGATTATCAACCTGATTAACATACATATCCAATTCGTATACAAACAATCCGGCCGATTAATCAAACAAGTTTGACCGATTTGCTAACCGATCAACAACAACATCCTAGTAATCATGACTATTCAATCCAATTATATTTGCTAAACCTAGCTTATCCGATTCATGACAACATATAAACAACATATTGCAAGACCATTGATCAATCATGAAATCATACATCATAAACAACATCACACACTAACCGGAAATCGGGGTTGCGGAAATAAAATCCTTCGAACAGGGACTAAGTCTGCTTTGCCGTCGCACACACACAAAGGAACTAGGGTTTTTCTTAGAAAATAACCATCAGTTTACATGCATCCTTATATATACGTATCACAGTAATGGGCCAAGCCCATTGGAAAGACTGGGCCGAAACATATCGAAGGATATGTTTCGTGCTCGAAGGATATGTTTCGTGCTCGAAGGATATGTTTCGAGGTCTTCGAATCGAAGGTCATCCTTCGTGGTCCTTCGAATCCTTCGAACTGTATGACATGTTCCGATCTAGACTAAGTGTTTTAATAATAATCCTAACATTATTTTCTACCACAGCAAGTAATCACATATAGGCCAAATGACAATCGTTTCATTAAAACACAACACGTACAACTTCCAATTCACAATACAAACAACTAAACAGTCAAAGTCAACACGCATCAAGTGCGAAAGTGAAAATCAGAAACTCGAGTTGTCACATGCTAAAGATCACGGGATATCAAACGGCACCTAATAGGTAGCTATGTTAATATACCGGACCAAATCGGAAGGATCGGACAGTACGCGGGTTCGAAAACCAAACGAGTATGGAGACTCGTGTAATATGGTTTAACAAAGCCTACATACTAAAATGAAACTTAACCTAAGTGCTTACGGTCCATCACGACCCGTTTAGGTAGCTTATGCTACCTTACGCGTCGTTCGCGTAGAACGCATCTGGAACGCCTAACATCGTGACCACAAGGTATAACCTCGGAAGGTTATAGCTATGGTCACCTAATGTGTTTGGTCAGGTCCTAATGACCGACCAAATGGGTCGGGTTCGAAAGTATAAGCGATGGTTTAGATCGCTTACCTTACGACCCTATATAAGCACTAAACTAAAAGTGACGAGCTAAGCATGTTAGAACATGCTTAACTAAGTTTGAAAACAGGTTTGACATCAAAACAAACGGCTTTGATGCTCACGAGTAGTTTGGTTACAAAATATGCAAGAATGCACATTCTGGCCGAAACTACGACTCGTCACTGAGCCTAGATAACGGGGTAATCAGTAGGTATGGTCACTACGGACCATAACCATCGTGATCACGCTCACGTTATGAAGTTCCATGAACTTCGCACCGACCATAAGCTGGTCAATGCAGAAAGTCAACAAAACGTTGACTTTCGGACTCGAAAAGCGAATAAAAGAGCGAAAGAAGACTTACGGAGGGTCCCCGAGTGCTAATCTAGATCAAATAGCTCAGGTATGAAACAATGGTTTCAACTTAGAGCTTCAAGATCAGATTGTTGTGATTTTTACACTAAGGGGGGGGGGGGGGGTATTTATAGGAAAAGTGGAACCGTTAGGATCGTTTTATCGAATATCGTGCCTTGATCTTGTGCGTACATGTGTCCAGGGGTTAAATTCACTGAACTTGGCTCTTGGCCCTTCATTGGGTGAAAAGGCATTGCCTCTTGATCGAACGAAAGGCCAGATTCTGCATTTAATGCAAAATCTTTCTGTCAGACATCCTCACGCGGCCCGCATCAGGATATGCAAAAACTCAGGCGGGCCGCCTGAGCCCGTCTGATCTGCACATACTTTGAAAAATGACAGTTTTGGTCCCTGTTGCGTGTTTAAGCCATTTCCGACACTTCTAAGGCCCGTAAAGCCAACTTTAAGGCCCTAAAATGATGCCTAAACATTGTGGACATGAAACATGCTCAAAAATGTGTCGGATGTTGGTTCGTTTGGCCGTACGATCGCGGTGTTCGCTTAATTACGACGGAATGCGCATAAGTGTGAAAGACGATCCAAATGACGCGACGAATGGATTTTTCTCATGCCAAACACTAAGGCATAATATAAGGATGCTTACATAAATTTTTGGATGTCCGGATGTATTCAGAACGTAAGTTATGCGCGAAAGTGCAAACTTGTGCACTTTTTGACACTTTTAGTCCCTGAATGACCCAGAAGTTTATTTTAGCATACCAAACCCCTCAAAGCCTATTTCTAAGCCATGTAAAGGATATTTATGGTATGTTTAACTTATGGACATGTTCCAGAATGTTCGTTATAGTTCAGATTGGCATACTTTCGCAGTTTGTCAAGTTTAGTCCCTGTAAGCGAATTAACTTGTTTTTGCTATACCAAAGCCTTCAAAACTTATTTCTAAGTTATGTAAAGGTTATTTAAGGTACGTTGAGTGTATGTTGATGTTCCGGAGTATTTGTCGCAATAAACTGAGTACGTTTACGCACCAGTTTGCGTATAATGCTCCAGAAAGCGATGTAGAGTTTGAATTTGAACAATAATTGATATGTGCAAAACATACACATATTTATACAAGATCCCAAGTATGAAATACAATATTTCATCGGCTTGGTATTTGTTTGATGGTCGCGGTGACACAGGTGTCACAGAAACAAGCATCTAGAAGTTGGAATCATCGTTTTGATGAAGAAATTGGGAATCTGGATTCATCAAGAATGTCGATGAAGCTTGTATGTATAAGAAAGCTAGTGGGAGCATTATTACTTTCTTAGTATTGTATGTCGATGACATTCTACTATTTGGAAAAGACATTCCAACCATGGAAGGTGTAAAGACTTGGCTTGGAAGTTGTTTTTCCATTACGGATCTTGATGAAGTCACGTTTATTTTGGGAATAAAGATCTATATGGATAGATCAAGGCGCCTGATAGGTTTAAACCAAAGTGCATACATTGACAAAATCTTGAAAAGGTTCAAATTATAGAATTTATGAAAGGTTTGGTACCTATTCAAAGAAGGACAATATTGAATGCATTTCAATGTCCAAACTCAAAGGATGAGCAAGAAAGAATGAAAGGAATCCCATATACGTCTGCTATAGGATTCATTATGTATGTAATGATATGCACTAGACCGGACATGTCATGCGCATTAAGCATGACGAGAAGATACCAGCGAGTAACGGTCATTTGGTGACTGTTAAAAATATATATTGAAATACCTTAGAGGGACTAAGGATATGTTTCTAATATATGGGTCTGGTGAAAAGAACTCGTTGTAAAAGGTTACAAGGATGCGAGTTTCGGAATTCGTTGTAAAGGGTTACATGGATACGAGTTTCCAAACTGATCAAGATGGTTCTCGATCACAATCAGGGTAGCATTGTGCACTACAGAATCAGAATACATCGCCGCTTTATTGATTGAGATAATTCATATGGATCTGCCACTTGAATTATTGCCGATCTAGGGGTAGTCCCTACCATTCAGGACCCTAGAGATCTTTGTGATAACGATGGTGCGATTGTTCAAATCAAGGAACCTCGTGTACATCAAAAGACTAGGCGCATTGAGCGGAGTTTCAACTACATAAGGGATGAAGTTGAAAAAGGGAAAGATATGTATTCGCAAAGTTCACACTGATCAAAATATTGCGGATCCACTCACGAAGCTCCTTGAATGGGCAAAGCATGAAAGGGTCATACTTGTGCCTTAGGACTTCGATATTCTAGTGATTGGATTTGATCTATATTGTATTTGGATATTGGAACAATTGTTATTATAACTCTTTATGGTATGTTGAGTTATGTTCCATTTTAGCATGTTTAAATCCGTGAATAAGTTACTTATTCTAAATGTCCGTAGTCGATCATACTTGTGGGAACAAATATGAATGTAAGACTATTATGAACTTGGATTGGTGGATATTCATTAGGTATGAATATAGAGCAAAGTGTTGCTGCCAAGGTTCATAGATATTTGTGGGATACAAATATTGGACTGACTCGCTCTCAAATATTACTGCATGGAATAATCTGTGATTGATCATAAGTAAATTTGAGTAAAGGAGAATATCATAGTATCCTCAGACATGAGATACATATTGGGTCTTGATATTCACCAAATATTGTACCTTGACTTATTTCTTCGCTGTTAGTAATATGACAGTACACAAGGCTAAGCTCAGGTGTGGTACAAGGTGACTGTGAGAGACGTATGTAGTTAAGAAGGGATTTGTTCCTCTTATTCGTTGAGAGTAAGATGTCTAAATCAATTTCAAGTAAGGGACTTGAAGGGGATGATGTTATTGAATGGGACATATAGTCATACGTATTAGGGGTAGTAAACTATAGTTAGGTGGTCTTTACTACTTGCATCAATCTTCTATGTATCTTGTGCAAGTGGGAGATTGTTGGACTCTGTATGCCCAAGACACATATTAAATTGATGTGGCTAGTACGTTATGATCTAAGTCGAGTCATACCCAAATACAAGCTAGACAAACACTTAGAATATTTAGAAATTGGTTTTCTAAATAATTGCACTTGACAAACTAATAAATTATATGGATAATTTATTTTGAGAGAATATTTTATTTTGTTATTTAATGGGTTAAATAACTTAATAAAAGTTGTATAAGTCTTAAAACATGTGATGTTATAATTTTATAAAAGTTATAAAATTATATAAGACTTAAATTGTTATTATAAGAAAATTTTTGAAATTTTTTATAAAAATAAAAGCTAGGCCGCCCACCCCCCCCCCCCCCCATTGTCTTCCCAAGATTGTTGGTCCAATGAGAAGGCATGCAAGTTGTCATATTTGCATGAAACTTGATTGGGTGGTCTTCCCAAGCATATTTTGGTCCAATCACCCTTCATGCACTTGCATGTGTTAGATGCTATCTCATTAGGCAAGATTGGTGGCATTCTCTCTCATGCTTTTAATAAGCATTTTGTAAGACAAAAATTGTTACAACACTTAGAAATCCATGATCATTTTTCAAGTAGAAGACTTGTAATGCTCTCTCTAAAAAATCGGCCAACATGAGATTGTCCAAGAGGGTTTCATGTTTGTAAAATCAAGTGCAAGAACTCCATAATATTCTCTAGAAAAATCGGCCATGGTGGTTGTTTAGAGGGAATCTTAGTGAGTTCATAAGTGTAGAAATCATAGCTAAACATAAGGTGTTTGTTGGAAGGCTTGGGGTATACAAGCTTGAAGTCTTCTACAATTGAAGACAACCATTCAAGAAGCATCATCATCTTCACGTCCTCTACTCCTTGGAAGGTAGTATTCTAAACACTCTATGGTTGTCTTTTATTTTTGATAGCATGCATGTAAGTAACATGTTTTAAATAATAATTTCCGCTGCGTTTTTATTTTATAAGGATAAAATACTTTGATAAACATGTGAAAACCCAATAGTCACATGGCTCTGAATCTCTGGCACTAAACCCTTGAGGTACAGCTCGATACGTTTGATAGGAGGATCCACCATAGTAGGGCACAATACAGCTAATTCGTTCGATCTCTTCGTATATGCCTCGATTTCAGACCCCGTCATATTCAAATTGTAAAACTCCACCTCTAGCTTGTGAATGTCGTCGCGATGACAGTACTCCTCTTTGATCAGGTCTTTGAAGTCGTTCCATGGTGCGGCATTAGCAGCTGTCAACCCTAGCATTTGAACCTGTGCGTTCCAGCAAGTTAACGCATCACCTTCAAGTGTTCCAGTAGCAAATTTCACCCTACGAGCTTCAGGGCATTCACACATCTCAAAAACGGATTCGATCTTCTCGAACTAGTGTAGAAGACCTAAAACTCCTTCTGTACCACTGAAGGTACTAGGTCGATAGTCCATAAAGTTCTTGAACGTACAGACGGGAGGCTAAGCATGTTGACCTCCTGCAGGGGCTGCTGCGAGTGCCTTAGCAACTCATTCGTTGATTAGAGCTATCAGCTGGGCTTGAGTCAAGTTCAGACGTCCACTCATGATCTTCATGTCAAAGGAAACACAAGTGAGAGAAGTGTTGCGAAAGTGCATAAGTATGGGATAAAAGAAGAGAGTAAGCACACAGGGTTTCAAACAATAATCGTTACATCGACTAAGTATACCATGAACAATGCATTATGCAAACTAATAGAAAGGCAATATAAATATAAACCGTATCACTTATAGTGTTGAGTCTTGCACGTAGAGCAAAGCGTCGTTGTGGATCATTGAGCACTGTACAGGTTATAGTCTGGTTTTGTCAAAAAGCTTTTCCCTTTATAAAACCAAGTTCACTATAACCAATGGCTCTGATACCAATCTGTCACACCCGCAAAATCCACAAGCGAAGTATCAACGCAGGAGGCGTGACTGACCGGGATCCAGCCACCAATCATATTGAACAACGTAAGAAAATAAATAAAAGTCCAACCACACAATATAATTGGTGTTCAAAACAAATTAATCAAGTTCAGGTTATCAGCGGAAGCATAAAGTTTAAAACCAAAGTATAAGTTTAAAAGTTCAAATGTTTAACATGGAACTCAACAGTCCATGTCCCACAACGACTCTTGCTCCCATGCAAGCTCCAGCTAAGCATCTAACGACCTGCAAGGCATGTAACAACGAGTCAACAATAAAGTTCAACGAGTTCCCAGTTGATGTTCATTTTAAAGTTGTTCCAAAACCATAAGTTCATTCGTAAACCATGAGTTAACCAATTTCTTGTTTCCCAAATCATAACTAGTGGGGGCTACCACATGTTAACCACTAGACCTGTTACCATATCGACAACTGACCGGAGTCATGTATATGTACCCTACGTCAATGTCTATCATCATTGACTAAGTGCCTAGATCCATTAGTCCACTTCCGTCCTCTGCGGCACGGTGCGAGGCTTGTCAAACCTAATAGCGTTATTTAACTAATGACCCGCTCGCCATTGGCCCGACGATTAAGTCGATATAAAAATGAGGGACTTTATGATAGAGTTTTGTCTAGTACGTTATATGTTGTCATCCTTCCCACGAAGGAATGGAGGTACGTAATCTGCCCAAGGAGAATACGCAGGTTTAATGTTGTCATCCTTCCCATGGAGGATGGAGGTACATATTTTACCCAAGGAGAATATGCAGGTTCCGTTTTAGTTTCTTAACCCATTCCCAAACCACTGGGAATCTCATGCCTTATAGAAAGTGTGAACTCACCTTGGTTTGCTCGGTTTGTTAAGCTACTTGTTCACAGTTAATCAGTCAAAGCCTATAGTATGCATACATACGTAATCAGTTTACATTCACAAGGTTCACGTATAATATACAGTCACAGTGTGCATTCGAACATCTTAACAGTTATTCAAGTTCATATGACTCCACTATTCTCATGCATGATTTACAATAGAAATCAATAGTTAAGTGTGCTATTCAAATCAACTCAGGTTTCCACAGTCATAACTAACAGACAGTAACAGTCAGTAACAGACAACAACAGACAGTAACAGAGTTATACAATACCACGCACATTCTAGATCACAGTCTGTTGATGTGGTGACATTCATGGCGACGAAACCTTAAAGTCTTTCGTTAATCAATTGGGTGACGAAACAACATGGTGTTTCGTTGACATAAAGATGTCGAAACTCCCAAGGGTTTCGTCGACAATACAAGTGGCAAAACTCCCAAGAGTTTCGTCGGCATGATGACAGTTTCATACATAGCCTTAACTACTCCCGTAATTCCCGTAAACACTTCCCAATTTCCCAAAACAGAACAAACAAGCTGTCACACCCTGACTTTTGCGGAAGCGTGATTATGGTGTGACTTTCTTAATATCATTGCATTCAATCATAACATCAACTATATGAGAAAACCATAGGTTTGTCATCCATTAAATAAGTTTAAAACATAACAACATCGTTTGAAACGTAGACTTCAAATTCAAGTTTTACAAATCATACAAATTGTTTATGAGTTCATTAAGGATTCGTCAAAAGACATTGAATAACACCAAGGTTTGGAAGACATGTCTCCTCCAGGAATAAGACACACTAACCAAACTCAAAGACCATGGATGACATCTTTATTCTTAACGCAGCATAAAAACTTCCAACGCCCGCCAGATCCACTTTACAATTTCCCTGAAATACATGTAGTTTGCAAAACATCAACAAAAGTTGAGCGAGTTCATGTGTTCGTTTGTGTGTATGTATAAACCTTTGAAACGTTGTAAGTATGTATGTATGTAGCAATAAGGAAAAAGAGATCACCAATGGTTTGCAAGGCTATTGATATGTGTGAAGTGATGCAGGAAGACACAAACCTAGCAGACTTGTACCAGGCTTCCGGCTGTAAGACATAGTCACCACATGGTCCACTCGATGGACTCACAGGTGGGGCTCGCTACACCTAAATAGATCTATCACTCATGCCCCTCGGTCCTACAACGAGGATTGATGGCCTTAATCGCCCTACCCATTCACATGATCTAGTAGTAACCCTCCTTAGCTAACCATACCATGTATAAAACGTTTGTAATAATCGTAACATGTATTTCACCCCCGAAGTATAAAACTGAAAACAGTTAAAAAAAGGGGGGGGGGGACATGAACTCACTGTATTGCGTCTTCGGTACTCGTAACTCAAATCTCCTCAGCAACCACGACTACCTACAATGTTCTAATGTATATTAGACGAACGGGTCGTGCCTTGCCTTAGTATTTACGTTTTTTGAGTTACGCTTACTTCATGTCTTCAATATTATTCCAAGTTATAATTATTTGTTAAAATAATGATTATTTTAACTTTAAATTACATATGATTTTGGAATAATTGTTAAACGATATTTTGTAACAATACTTCTCACGTATTTCCTTCCCAGGGATGGGGGTATCTTATACATGTATATCCGTATTCTTGTATTGGTATATCTTGCCATGTGTGGGCGTCGTATTCCAGTGCGTACATATTTTCTACATGAATATTCAATATATTCCCAAAACAATGTACTTTCAAGTCTTACTTAGAAAATATATTTAAACTTATCTTGTCCAAAAACACTGTATCTCCCGAAAATATACATTTTTCCCAAAAATCATATATCTTCTAAATATACTAGGAAAAATATATTTTTACTTTCCAAAAACAATACATTTTCTCTTCTTGTCAAAATATGATCTAATTTTGTAATATGTTCAGATATCATACTTTCACTTCTTTCGTTTCCAAAATAATATTTTCCAAATATATATTGTAACGGTATTTTCCGGAATATTTTGTAAGTTATGTTTCAGCGTTCGGTTTCACAATATCAAGTGTGTAACTTATATTTTATTCCTTTTGATTTTTGGTATTATTTGGAGTTGTAAGTTCTTGGTATTTGTAAGTTATATTATTTTACCCTAAAATAATATAACTATTCCACAAATTACACAAATATTCATCCAGGTGTCTTTAATATAAAAGATATATTCTAAATATATATTTATCCATTTTTATTTACAAAACCAACCTCCAATACTTTGTATTTTCGTTACAAAAATTATGGCAAAGTTTGTATTGAAAAACATGGTTTAAGACATACTTGTAAACACTTGTTTAGAAAATATTTTCTAAGTGTTTGTATTTTTAGAAAATTTTGCCATAGTTCTCTTTGAAAATGGAGGTGTCCATGCTATTTAGCATATCATTTTCTTTTCAAAATCAACACACAATGATCAACAATCAAACCCTAAACATCTTGCACTTACCAAGTGCAAAAACTATACCATTTACATGACAACACGAACTTGATCTTTCACAAAACTTGTAGTGACTTGGTAAAGTGTTTAGTGGGTTTAGTTATCCTTCAAAATATATTTACTTCTTGATAAACCTCATTCTTGGATGTTTTAGATGTTTACAACTTGTAAGCATGTTTTACAAAAAATGTTTATTTATAATATCTTCTTGCTTTTCTAGTATTTCTTCACTTGTTTTTCCACTAAAAATAGTGTAAGATTAGTAAAAACCATGATCTATTAGAAATCATATTTTGAACTTGGTTTTCTTGGAAAATCATTCACAAGTCTTAGATTCACAAGTCTACTAGCTTACTTTGTTTATTGTTTTACAAAAAAAAAACATTTTTATTCATCAAGTTCATGTTCATACAAGAAGATGATCATCATATGTTACATGATCATCCTACCACTTGCTAGATTATGTGTTTAATCACTATCCAGCAAGCTCCATGTGATGATTAACATCATCTCTCAAGAAATCAACAAGCAAATATCATTCATATACTAAACAACCTTGTTTCAACAAGATTTCATCATATTTCATCTTATGTTTCAAGATTCAAGTGTATGTCTTTTAGTGATCTTGTGATTTTCAACATGTTGGTGCATGCGTCTGTCGACTTCGTCTTGTATCGAGTCTTGTTTGTATTTAGATAGATCTGGGCACGTTATTCGAGGAAAATGTCAAATATAGGTGAACAGTTTCAAGCGAAATCACATCTTGTAATTCCGCTTGAAATGATCATATCCAGTTCAAGCGAAATCATATATGTTAATTCTGCTTGAAGCTGATTTCGCTTGAAGGTGATTCCGCTTGAGACGTGTTCAAGCAAAATCACATCCCCTAAATATACCTTATGTCTTGATTTCATCAGATAACAGTTTTCCGGTTGAGCCACGAAGTGCTGCCGAAGTGTCGCCACGCTGTAAAACGTCATTATATCAATAATATCGACAGTTAAAGTGTAAATCCAGCTGAATTGACCTCGATACGTCTGTTTCTGCCTTTCGTATTGAGAAAAACTCTTCTAATCGACTCGTGCGGGTCTGAAAACGATTCTACAAGTGGTATCAGAGCTCAGGAAGAAGAGTTCTTACCAATTCAGCTGCATATTCTGATTTCTACAACTTCTTTTTCAAAATTCAAAAATTTTAACGGTTAAAATTGGCTAAATTTCTCACCGAATGTGCGAAATCATGTTTTAACAAAGCCTTGAAAGTTTCAGGCCTAAAATCGATCTAAAACTGATAAATTTTGTGATTCCGCTTGAAAACCAGCGCGAGATGATGACATCAGCAGCTCTTCAGACGGAATTAGTCTGTTGATTCCGCTTGAAAACCATATTCCGCTTGAATTAGTCTGTTGATTCCACTTGAAAACCATATTCCGCTTGAAAATTCTGTTGATTCCGCTTGAATCTGGTTTTCCGTTTGAAAAAGGTGTTAGTTCAAGCGAAATTAGTTATTCCGCTTGAAAAGATATTTCGCTTGAAAGGAGATTTTGCTTGAACGTACTAATTTCGTTTGAATCAGAGATTCCGCTTCAAAGAGTAATTTCGCTTGAACTTGTTATCCCGCTTGAACAAGTAATTTCGCTTGAAAGACAGTTTTGAGAATTTCTTGAAATCCGAGTCATGGAAGAGGAATTTTATAACGCATTCGCTACCCCGGTTACCCCGATCACTTTTGCACAGAACACGATGTTGGAAAATGGAACGGGGACTATGCAAAAACCGCCTAAGCTCATGAACATCGAGGAGTATAAGGGTTGGGAAGGACGTTTTGAGAACTGGGTACAAGCAAACTATTTAGATGCTTGGGAATGTGTTGAGACAAAATACGTTAGACCAACAAATGATGATGAAGAGGAGATTGCTATCAAGGATATGAGTGCTGATGATAAAAAGAAATATAAGAATGAAAAAATGATGCTAAGTCTGCTACAACAAGCTGTGAAAGAAGACATCTTGGTCTCGTTGCAACACAATGGTAGTGCTTATTCAATCTGGAAAGCTTTAAGATCAAAGTTTGTTGGTAGTCAAGAAATGATAAAGAACAAAAAATCACTTTTGAAGAAAGAGTTTGATCTATTTAGAGGTTTGAAAAATGAGAGCATAAAGCAGATTATTGAAAGGTACTGCAATTTGTTGGTAAACATGAGGAGAGTGAGCATCAACAAAGACAATGAAGAGTTGATTGAGAAACTAGCTGATGCATTGCCACACGAAACTTGGGGCACATACTTGATGATACTAAGGAACAAGAAAAGTTTTAGCAATCTGACACTTAGCAAATTCATTGAAAAGATTGAGGCACAGGAAATGGAACAGATAAAGATTTCAAGAATGAAAGTGTTTGATGGTGAACAAGACATCGTTTTGTACTACAAAGCAGGATTGACTGATAAGACAAACATGTCACCGAAAGTTGAAACTGCATTCAATGCAAAGGGTTCATCAGGTGGTTCATCTAAAGGATCAAGCAACAAAACGAGTTTTTCTTCATATCCATCATTTGATCCGAATTTGGCAACAACAAAGAATGGCCGGAAATTACAATGCAATATTGTTTTGAATCTTGAGGATGATCAAGATTACACAGAAGAAGTTGCAAAAAGCCACATGTCTTTGATGGGGACGGTTTTAGAATCATATGGAAGTTTTGTTGCAGGTCGGATCGGGAATCCAATGCTAATCAAGGAGGATTACGATCAGATCGATGCTGAAGAGATGGAGTTAATGGATATAAAATGGTGTTTGGCTAGTGTGTTGAGGAGAGCTGAGAAATTCAAGCATATCACAGGAAGAGATGATCTTCGTGAGGCTAATGTTTCTACTTTAGGTTTTGACAAATCTAAAGTCACTTGTTTTCGTTGCAGGGAAAAAGGACACTTCAAGAGGGAGTGCACCAATCGCAGGGCAAGTGGAGCTCAAAACCCATTTAGCAACAATGATTACTACCGGAAGGCCATCTACCATCAAGTTGCTCAACAACCAATTCAGCAACAGGCACAAATAGCACATGGAAGGAATGTGATTAAAGAATCTTCAAAGAGAGCTTATATGGTGAATCAAGATGAAAAGAAGCCATCAATAGGATTCAACTGGGACAAATATGTACCAGCTGATGGTAAAGCATGTGTGATTGATCAAGATGATGAAAAGTTACCTGAAGGGTTTAGCTGGGAGAATTTCAATTGGGATGATTATGATCCTAACAAAGCTCCAGTTCACACAACTTCTGTTGCCTGAATTGAAGAAGATAGTGATGATGACACTGAATATTATGCAAAAAGAATGAGAGATCATTTGAAAATGCTGGCTGAAAGTGACAGTGAAGAGGAAAAAGCTAAACAGAAAAAGAAAAAGGTCAAAACACCGGTCAGCAGTGATGATGAAGATGTTCCGGTGGTCAGAAGAAAAGTGAAACAAGTTCCAAAGTTCAAGATTAGTGAAGAGGTTGATACCAGAGAGATTCCTATGAATTGCGAAACCTGTGAGATTATAAAGAAGAAAAATAGTGAGTTGATCAACAACATGAACAAGTTAAAGGAATCTTATGATGTGTTGAACAAAGTGTTACACCCCGACCGCGTATAACATGCAACCGCGGCGGAAACGTCGGGGAGTGTTGGGACAGAATTAATTGTTTCATAACCATGGAAATTAAAGTTACATTTTATTTGTCAAACAAGCGTATTACATTGTCTTTAAACAGGAAATAAAGAGTTTATAACATAATTAAACTAGTCTATCTTCGTTTTATGTCTCTAAGGCACAGGTCCGTCCTAGTATCACAGTCATCATCCTAAGCAACAGCTCCTGAAAACACATGTGAAGTTAGGTACGTCAGCATAAAAATGCCTGTGAGATACATAGGTTTTGTGAAAATGGGATTCATGACTTGAGTTTAAAGAAAACGTTTAATAACAGTCAGTCATGAACCTTGTAAATTGTTTAGTCTTGTAAATCATATGAGAAATGATAAGATCAGATGATATGTATAAATAAAATGTAAGGTTTAAGGAGAGTAAAAATGAGTTTGTATAAGATAAGTTTGTTTGTAAAACAATGTCTTGTGAAGAATATGTTATTTATGAAAAAGGTAACATGTCTATACTGAAATGATTTAAATAATGCTACGATAGGTAATATTATACAAACATTTATATATAGGAAGTACCAGCGGCGTATCCACCATGTTTGTATCATATTACATACGCCACGTTACTCAAACCATTTACCCAAACCAACCACCATGTAAATTGTTCATGTATAAATCAATTGTTAATGCATAAACCATATCGAAATGTCTATGTTCAATGTAAACCACCAAATGTGTATATCAATGTCAAAATGTTTATGTTTAATGTAGATCATGTAATGTGCACCCAAAATATATCATGTATGGTAAGTGAAATGTATCAACTAAACCATATGTAAAATGCACAAAAACAAGGTATTGAAGTAAAACATGGTTTAAATCAAAGTTATGTTTTATGGAACAAATGCATGCTATACTGATACAAACATTTATGCGGTATTGTGAAAATGCATACATCCAAGCCTTGAGACTGTGGCGATAAACCCTTAAACAAATTAAAGGTTTATCTAAGTTATGTATATCGAATTCGGTCATTCCTTTCATCCAAACCAACCTAGGATGTCCGGAACGGGAGTTGTCAATTCCTATGGTACCACTACCTACTAACGAACGGCGTAGCTAATGTTAATGAATGTATTGTTCCATGTTAAACAAACCAAATGTCATACCAAAATGAAGGCATGTGATGTAAACAATTGTACTAAGTATGCACACAATGGGCATAAATAGCATAGAATGTAATGTGAAACAATGTACTAAGTACGCACACAATGGGCATACATAGCATGAAATGTAATGTAAAACAATGTACTAAGTACGCACACAATGGGCATACATAGCAAGAAATGTAATGTAAAACAATGTACAAAGTACGCACACAATGGGCATAGATAGCATAGAATGTAATGAAATCATTTACTATAATGTACTGACGAACATAGCAGGTATATGATGTGAAAGTAACAAGTAGGCACATGTGTTTCACCCCAAAATGTTTGGAAAACAGTAAAAGAGGGGTTTAATGTACTCACGTGAGATTGCTTTGAAGTTCTTGTATAACAACCAAATAATGCTAGAGATCACGGATATCAAACGGCACCTAATAGGTAGCTATTAATATACCGGACCAAAATCGGAAGGATCGGATAGTATGCGGGTTCGTAAACCAAACGAGTATGGAGACTCGTGTAATATGGTTTAACAAAGCCTACATACTAAAATGAAACCTAACCTAAGTGCTTACGACCCATTACGACCCGTTTAGGTAGCTTATGCTACCTTAACGCATCGTTCGCGTAGAACGCGTTTGGAACGCCTAACATCATGACCATAAGGTATAATCTCGGAAGGTTATAGCTATGGTCACCTAATGTGTTTGGCCGGATCCTAATGATTGACCAAATGGGTCGGGTTCGAAAGTATAAGCGATTGTTTAGATCGCTTACCTTACGACCCTATATAAGCACTAAACTAAAAGTGACGAGCTAAGCATGTTAGAACATGCTTAACTAAGTTTAGAAAACAGGTTTGGTATCAAAACAAACGGTTTTGATACTTACGAGTAGTTTGGTTACAAAATACACAAGAACGCGCATTTTGGCCGAAACTACGACTCGTCACTGAGCCTTGATAACGTGGTAATCAGTAGGTATAGTCACTACGGACTATAACCATCATGAACACGCTCACGTTATGAAGTTCAAACGAACTTCGGGTTGACCATAGGCTGGTCAACGCAGAAGGTCAAATATAGTTTGACTTTAGGACTAGAAAGCGATAAAAGAACGAAAGAACACTTACGAAGGGTCCCCGAAAGCTAAACTTGATCCAAGAGCTCAGGTATGAAGCAATGGCATCAACTTAGAGCTCTTTGATCAGTTTTGTGGGTTTTAACACAAATGGGGGGGGTATTTATAGGAAAAGCAAAACCGTTAGGATCTTTTCTTGAATATCGTGCCACGATCTCATGCGTACACTTGTCAAGATGTTGTGGTATCATATAGTGACCTTAACTCCAGAGATTGTGAAAGGGCATTGCCCTTTGGAGTGATTGAAAGGCCAAAATGATCAAAAAAACGAGTTTCTGCATCTACAGGGCTCACCCGGCCCGCGTCAGCATACAGACAAAACCCAGGCGGGCTGCCTGGCCATGTCTGATCAGCACAAGTTTTCAGAAATGACAGTTTTAGTCCCTGTTGCATATTTAAGCCATTTCCGACACTTCTAAGGCCCGTAAAGCCAACTCTAAGGCCCTAAAATGATGCCTAAACATTGTGGACATGAAATATGCTTAAAAATATGTTGGATGTTGGTTCGTTTGGCTGTACGATCGCGATGTTCGCTTAATTACGATGGAATGCGCATAAGCGTGAAAAACGATCCAAAATGCGTGACGAATGGATTTTTCTCATGCCAAACACTAAGGCATAATATAAGGATGCTTACATAAATTTTTGGATGTCCGGATGTATTCAGAACGTAAGTTATGCGCGAAAGTGCAAACTTTTGCACTTTTGACACTTTTAGCCCCTGAATGATCCAAAAGTTTATTTTAGCATACTAAACCCCTTAAAGCCTATTTCTAAGCTATGTAAAGGATATTTATGGTATTTTTAACTTATGGACATGTTCCGGAATGTCTGTTTTAGTTCAAATTGGCATACTTTTGCAGTTTGTCAAATTTAGTCCCTGTAAGCGAATTAACTTGTTTTTGCCATACCAAGGCCTTCAAAACTTATTTCTAAGTTATGTATAGGTTATTTAAGGTATGTTGAGTATATGTTGATGCTCCGGAGTATTTGTCGCATTAAACTGAGTACGTTTATGCTCCAGTTTGCGTATAATTCTCTAGAAAGCGATGTAGAGTTTGAAATTGAGCAAAAGTCAAAACATGAAAAATGTAAAACACAACCAAACAAACATTGGGATTAAATAACATTGTTTTATTGATAATTGAACTGTTCATAATGATTTCGAGCACAAATGTTACAGTCTCCCCTACTTGTGGAAATTTCGTCCCGAAATTTATTTAGAGGAAACTCGGGGAAAAAGATGCGGATATTTTTCCTTCATTTGATCTTCGTGTTCCCAAGTAAACTTGGGTCCACGTTTAGATTCCCAGCGAACCTTGACCAAAGGAATGCGCTTGCGTTTAAGCCACTTGACTTCACGTTCCATGATTTCCACCGGTTTCTCAACAAATTTCAGTGTTTTGTCAACACGAATTTCGTCAAGCGGTATGTGGAGGTTCTCGTCAGCTAAACACCTCTTGAGATTTGACACGTGAAAGGTTGGATGATCATTTCCAAGTTCTGGAGGTAACTTAAGTCTGTAGGCTACCTTACCGATTCTTTTGACGATCTTGAATGGTCCAACGTATCTAGGTGCAAGTTTTCCTTTCTTTCCAAATCTGATCACACCTTTCCAAGGTGAGACCTTAAGTAATACACGATCACCGACTTGAAAATTCAAGGGCTTGCGTTTTAGGTCCGTGTAACTCTTTTGACGGCTTCTAGCTGTCTGAAGGTTATCACGAATGTCACACCCCCAAAATCCACCCGCGGAGTATCACCGCTTGGAGGCGTGACTGACCAGGATCCTAACCACCAATCATATTGAACATGTAATATAGTTAAGTATAGCGGAAGCATTTAAGTAACCCAAACAATAATATTAATGTATAAATCATCATAAGTGTTGAATTAGCATTCACGATCCTTTGCCCACAACGACCTGCTCCTCCCTGTGCAAGCTCCATAATGTACCTAAGGCCCTGCAAGGCATGCAGCAGAGAGTCAACAACTAGTTGAGCGAGTTCACAGAAAGTAAGTTCAGTAATGGAAATGGTATAGCAAGCATTGCGTTCGTTTATCTAATCATGCATCGTATTGGTTCGTTCAATGTTCATGTATAGTATTGGTTCGTATCGCGGGCCCTTTCGGCATGTATGCGAAGATTGGGGAAAGTTCTCAAGTATTCTAGACTATGTATATTTGTATCGCTGGCCACCCTGGCATGTGTGCGAAGTTTTAGTATGTGTAGTTCGCAGCCTTCCTGAGGCATGTGTGCGAAGATTAGTCATAATATCGCAGCCAACCCCTGGCGTGTGTGCGAAGATCTGTTCAAGTAGGTATACTAGTCTAGCCGTATCTTATCATTCAACACCCTCACCCTGAGGTCTCATATCATCAAGTTCCGTTATCTAAGTATGTACGTATATTTCATTCAATCCCATTCCCACCCTGGGAACCCCATGCCTTGGCTGTGTGAACTCACCTTGGGTTGCTCGGCAGATACACAAAGAGAAAGAGAGTTCTTGAACTAACAGTGGTCAACCACGTCCGATTCTAGAGTGTGCACGAGGGATGATCCGATTACAAGAAACTTCAAGACTTGAGAGGGTCGGCTGCCTTGAGTTCCGATCGAGAGAGAGTATGTGTGTGCTCTTGGTTGCAAAGATTGTAAAAACTAAAACCCTATGATGTGCATGTGTATATATATACGTGCAAGGGATGTGGGCCGAAACCCCACATGGGTTTTCTCATGGTCTCGAGTCCACTAAATGGACCGAGTGGGTTTGTGTTCGGTTGGGCATTCGGTTCAAGTAGTAGCATACACATTCTTATGAAATCATATAGACATAACATTCGATCACACAACGAAATCACATAATTCACATTAGTTCAATGGTTACACGTAATGTACGAGACGGTAAAGTACGAGTTGTCACATTATCTCCTACTAATTGGAAATTTCGTCCCGAAATTTGGTATGCACTCACTGAGGAAGCTAGGTAAGTTCAATCGTTCACTGGTTTTTCCTGGGGTGTCACATCCTCCCCCCGTTGATCTGGAATTTCGTCCCGAAATTCCGAAGTAGTAGCTTCAGCCTCAGTAGTGGTAGCATTGGTTTCGAATAACTGGGGGTACTTTTCTGTCATCCTGTCTCCGCGTTCCCAGGTGTACTCTGGGCCACGTTTGGAGTTCCAACGAACTCGAACAAGAGGGATTCTCTTGTGTTTGAGGACCTTCACATCCCGGTCCGTGATTTCAACTGGTTTCCCGACGAACTGCAACCGCTCGTCGATAGTGAGTTCCTTAAACGAAGTGATGAGGATTTCATCTGATAGGCACTTCTTTAGGTTCGACACATGAAAGACATTGTGAACTGCCCCGCGTTCAGCTGGTACGTTCAATCTATAGGCTACCCTGCCTATGCGTTCTATGATCTCGAATGGTCCGACATACCGCGGATTCAGCTTGCCCCGTTGCCAAAACGAACTACACCCTTCCAGGGTGAAACTTTTAGTAAAACCCGGTCCCCGACCTGAAATTCCAAAGGCTTTCTACGCTTGTCCGCGTAGGCTTTCTGACGGTCGCGTGCTGCCACCGTGCGTTGTCGTATTTGTGCAATCTTTTCTGTGGCGTCCACTACAATCTCTGGACCCGTGATCTGACTATCCCCCACCTCTGCCCAACAGAGAGGTGACCGGCATTTACGCCCGTACAATGCCTCGAATGGAGCGGCTTGTATGCTGCTGTGCTCATGTTTAATCGTGAGTCGAATGGTTTGTGCATCGCTTGCCAAAGCTCTGACGTGAATCGTGCTTCGCGATCCGAAATGATGGATGTGGGCACCCCGTGCCTCGAAACAACTTCTGTAAGGTAGACGTCTGCGAGAGTGGAGAACTTGTCCGTTTCCTTAATCGGTAGGAAGTGTGCAGACTTGGTGAGTCGATCCATGATCACCCATATGGTATCGTTCCCATGCTGGGATCGAGGTAGGCCTGTAACAAAATCGATGGAAATTTCTTCCCATTTCCACTGAGGTATCTTAGGCTGTTGAAGTAGACCAGTTGGTTTCTGATATTCAACCTTGACTCCCGCACAGGTCAAACCTTTTCCAACGTACGTAGCGATGTGGGCCTTCATGCTAGGCCACCAGTATGTAGTGCTGATGTTGTGGTACATTTTGTCCGACCCTGGATGTACCGAGTAGCGAGACTTGTGTGCTTCGTCCATCACAAGTTCACGTAGACCGCCATAAAGTGGGACCCAAATACGCCCCGTTACATAGTAGGCGCCGTCTGCCTTCTGTTCCATCTGCTGTCGTGAGTCGCGTAAGGCTTCAGCCTTGACATTTTCAGGCTTCAGTGCTTCTATCTGAGCAGTTCGTATCTGTGCTGGAAGGCTAGACTGAATCGTAAGCTGTAGCGCTCGCACGCGCTGAGGTAGAGTGTCCTTCCGACTGAGGGCGTCCGCCACAACATTGGCCTTGCCTGGATGGTACTTGATGGCGCATTCGTAGTCGCTAAGTAGTTCAACCCATCGTCGTTGACGCATGTTCAAATCCTTCTGCTTAAGAATATGCTCGAGACTCCTGTGATCGGTGTAAATCGTGCACCTGGTACCGTACAGGTAGTGTCGCCATATCTTAAGCGCGAACACATCAGCTCCCAGCCCTAAGTCGTGCGTCATGTAGTTGCGTTCGTGAATCTTGAGTTGACGAGAGGCGAAAGCGATAACCTTGTCGCGCTGAAAAGCAGTCTCCTGGGGCTCTCCCCAGCAATAGGTGACACCCTTCTGTGTCAGTAGCGTAAGTGGCTGAGCAATCTTCGAGAGATCCCTGCGTAAACCGTCTGTAGTACGTGGTGCAGGCCAGTTTCGGGTCGAGTCTACCTTGGATGGATCGACACGGATCCCATCCTTGTTCACTACGTGGTCTAAGAAGTGGACTTCACGAATACTATGACAAACTTGTCTGGGTAGGGTTTTGCACACCCTGTTCATAAGGTCCTTAAATACGGCAGGAGCGTTCAAATAATATCAAACCATCCATCATATCAAACATAAAGTATAGTAGTTAAAATAATCCATAAAACCCAATACGATTTATGTTCCAACCAAACTTCGTTTGAGTAACAGAGACATAATAAAGAAAATCCCAAAACGAGTTATAAGTTCAAACAGCGTCTCCTTGTCCTAGCATGAAAGCTCGACCCCTTGCCTCGTTGCCATTGTTGTTGTTGTTGTTCCCATTGCCCTGGTTATTGTTGTTGTTCTGATTATGGTTCAACTGCGGGCAATCGCGCTTGTAATGACCTTCTGCCCCACACTGGAAACATCCCCGATTTCCATGCTGTGGCTGCTGCTGCTGTGGGTTCTGAGGAACTGGTGGTGGAAGTTGCTGATTCTGGTTTGCAGGTCGTGAGCTCCTGCAATCTTTGGCTTCGTGCCCTATTTTGAAACATCTCTGGCAACGTTCCTTGCGACACCTTCCACTGTGGTGCCTGTTACACTTGTTACATAGTGGGTGTACTCCCCTGTATTCACCCTGCTCCTGATTGCCAGAAGATTGCTGACTCGGATTCTGGTAGTCATTCGTCCTGCGCTGCTGTGCTTGAGACTGATCGGGAACTGATCCCCTGCTGGAATCCCCATCCCATTTCCGTTTGTTGTCGTTGGGTGTAGCAGAAGTAGCAGCTGGAGTGACTGTAGCAGTAGTGCTGACGCGCTTAGGCAGTTTATTCTGATCCACTGCCTGGTCGGTGATGCGATGAGCGAGGCGCTGAATTTCCTGTATGTTGTCGAGGTTAGCCGACGTCACGTGGCTCTGAATCTCTGGCGCCAATCCCTTGAGATACATCTCAATGCGCTTGTATGGAGGGTCCACCATAGTTGGACACAGAACGGCCAGCTCATTCGACCGTTTCGTATATGCTTCGATCTCTGACCCAACCATTTTCAGATTATACAGCTCGTCTTCCAGCTTGTGAATGTCTTCACGCGTACAGTACTCCCTCTTAATGAGTTCCTTAAAGTCGTTCCAGGGTGTGGCGTTAGCAGCTGCCAACCCTAAGATCTGAACTTGGGCGTTCCACCAAGTCAGTGCTATTCCCTCCAAGGTGCCGGTGGCAAACTTGACCTTGCGAGCCTCAGGGCACTCGCACATTTCGAATACGGATTCTAGCTTCTCAAACCAGTGGAGGAGTCCCACTGCCCCCTCTGTGCCGCTGAAGGAATTTGGACGACAGTCCATGAAATTCTTAAAGGTGCAAACTTGCTGCGCTGGTTGACCTATTGTGTACGAATAGGGCAAAGTTTAAATACAAGGGCTAGTTTAGGAATGTAGGATCTAAAGATCCTAGTGTAAGCTATGACTACAGGATATACTACCTGCTTGAGCAGCTGCAAGTGCCGCAGCAACTTGAGCTTGAACGAGAGCCTCTAGCTGGGCTTGAGTCATGTTAATTCGTCCAGACATGATCTTCATAGTAAAAGTAATGTAAGCGAGAGTGGTTCGCGAGTAGGGCGATGACAGAAAAGTGTAAGCACGTAGGTGTTCTCATTGTAATAAAGTCGTGTGTATCTAAGCGTAATGCGAGCAAAGTTCTAAGCAGTTCTAGCAAACAGGTAATAGCATAAACCTTATTACCTAAGATGTCGAGTTCTTGCACGTGGAGCGAAGCGTCGTTGTGGATCGTTGGGAGCACTGTTCTGGTTATAGTCCGGTTTTAATAAAAACGTTTTCCCATATTAAAACCAAGTTCTCTATAACCAATGGCTCTGATACCAATCTGTCACACCCCCAAAATCCACCCGCGGAGTATCACCGCTTGGAGGCGTGACTGACCAGGATCCTAACCACCAATCATATTGAACATGTAATATAGTTAAGTATAGCGGAAGCATTTAAGTAACCCAAACAATAATATTAATGTATAAATCATCATAAGTGTTGAATTAGCATTCACGATCCTTTGCCCACAACGACCTGCTCCTCCCTGTGCAAGCTCCATAATGTACCTAAGGCCCTGCAAGGCATGCAGCAGAGAGTCAACAACTAGTTGAGCGAGTTCACAGAAAGTAAGTTCAGTAATGGAAATGGTATAGCAAGCATTGCGTTCGTTTATCTAATCATGCATCGTATTGGTTCGTTCAATGTTCATGTATAGTATTGGTTCGTATCGCGGGCCCTTTCGGCATGTATGCGAAGATTGGGGAAAGGTCTCAAGTATTCTAGACTATGTATATTTGTATCGCTGGCCCCCCTGGCATGTGTGCGAAGTTTTAGTATGTGTAGTTCGCAGCCTTCCTGAGGCATGTGTGCGAAGATTAGTCATAATATCGCAGCCAACCCCTGGCGTGTGTGCGAAGATCTGTTCAAGTAGGTATACTAGTCTAGCCGTATCTTATCATTCAACACCCTCACCCTGAGGTCTCATATCATTCAATCCCATTCCCACCCTGGGAACCCCATGCCTTGGCTGTGTGAACTCACCTTGGGTTGCTCGGCAGATACACAAAGAGAAAGAGAGTTCTTGAACTAACAGTGGTCAACCACGTCCGATTCTAGAGTGTGCACGAGGGATGATCCGATTACAAGAAACTTCAAGACTTGAGAGGGTCGGCTGCCTTGAGTTCCGATCGAGAGAGAGTATGTGTGTGCTCTTGGTTGCAAAGATTGTAAAAACTAAAACCCTATGATGTGCATGTGTATATATATACGTGCAAGGGATGTGGGCCGAAACCCCACATGGGTCTTCTCATGGTCTCGAGTCCACTAAATGGACCGAGTGGGTTTGTGTTCGGTTGGGCATTCGGTTCAAGTAGTAGCATACACATTCTTATGAAATCATATAGACATAACATTCGATCACACAACGAAATCACATAATTCACATTAGTTCAATGGTTACACGTAATGTACGAGACGGTAAAGTACGAGTTGTCACATTATCCCCTACTAATTGGAAATTTCGTCCCGAAATTTGGTATGCACTCACTGAGGAAGCTAGGTAAGTTCAATCGTTCACTGGTTTTTCCTGGGGTGTCACAACGAACTTTCTTTACCTTATTTGTTGTCTCTAAAATGAGGGCAGGTCCAGTAAGTTGAGCCTCGCCGATCTCATTCCAGCAGACTGGTGAACGACATTTTCGACCATAGAGAGCCTCGAAAGGAGCCATGTTGATGAGTGATAACTGTTGTTGTAGGAGAATTCAATCAACGGAAGATGTGAATCCCAACTACCACCAAAATCGATCACACAAGCTCTAAGCATATCCTCCAGTGTCTGGATTGTTCTTTCAGATTGACCATCCGTTTGTGGATGATAAGCTGTGCTCAGATTAAGTTGGGACCCCATAGCAGATTGCATGGTTCTCCAAAAATGAGAAGTGAAACGAGCATCTCTGTCAGAAATGATGTTCATAGGAACACCATGTCGAGCTACAATTTCATCCACGTAGATTTGAGCAAGTTTGTCAGCCGAAAAATCCTCACGGATTGGCAAGAAATGCGCTGATTTAGTAAGACGATAAACAACTACCCAGATGGCATCGTGACCTTTCTTTGTGCGCGGGAGTTTAGTAATGAGATCCATGGTAATGTTTTCCCATTTCCAAACTGGGATCTCTGTTTGCTCCAATAAACCAGAAGGACGCTGATGTTCAGCCTTAACCTTAAGACAAGTAAGGCATTTTGATACATATAAGGCAATGTCTTTCTTCATACCAGGCCACCAATACTGAATACGAAGGTCCTTATACATCTTATCTGAGCCAGGATGAATAGAATAACGAGACTTATGGGCTTCATCCATAAGCAAGGTACGAAGATTATCTTGGCTCGGGACCCACAAACGGTCCATGAATAATACGATCCATTGTCCTTCAATTCTAGAGCAGGTGTTATGTGATAAGGAAATTCCTTATCTATCAAGCCTTGTGAAACACAAGATTGTTGAGCCTGAGAAATACGGGCTTGGATATCGGATTGAGCTTGAATAATAGATTAGACACGAACACAATGAAGCTTAGTACGTTCCTTGCGACTCAAAGCATCGGCCACGACATTCGCCTTACCAGGATGGTAGCGAATTTCGCAGTTATAGTCGTTTAGAAGCTCCACCCAACGCCTTTGCCTCATGTTGAGCTCTTTTTTATTGAAGATATGCTGAAGACTTTTGTGGTCCGTGAAAACCACACATTTTGTATCGTACAAATAGTGTCTCCAAATCTTAAGAGCGAAGACAACTGCACCCAACTCAAGATCATGAGTGGTGTAGTTCTTCTCATGTACCTTCAACTGCCTCGATGCGTATGCTATGACTTTGTTTCTTTGCATCAGGACGCAGCCAAGACCTAATTTAGATGCGTCGCAATAAACGACGAAATCATTATTGCCCTCGGGCAAAGTTAGAACAGGCGCGTCGCAAAGTTTTTGCTTCAAAGTCAGAAACGCTTCCTCTTGCTTGAATCCCCAATCAAAGGGTTTGTTCTTCTGAGTTAGAGCAGTTAGAGGAACTGCAATCTTCGAGAAGTTTTCAATGAAGCGGCGATAATAACCCGCTAGACCAAGAAAAGAACGAACTTCAGTAGGAGTAGTAGGTGTATCCCAATCCTTAATCGCACTGATCTTGGAGGGATCTACATGAATACCTTGTTCGTTGACAATATGTCCTAAGAATTGAACCTCTTTAAGCCAAAATTCACACTTGGAGAATTTGGCGAAAAGTTGCTCTTTGTTTAGGAGTTCCAACGTGAGACGAAGATGTTGCTCATGCTCAGCTCGCGTCTTTTTTTTTTTGGGTAAAGGGTTACCCCGGTGATTCTATTAAAATGCAACCGCAAATAAGTACAAGTAGTGAGGATGTGTTCCACACTAGTTCATATACAGGACATGCCCCATATATGTAAATCAAAAACAGAAACCAACGACCTATAATACCCCATAACCTAGTCTACTATACATCATGACACGACATCTAGTAGACAAACAATGCAAAACATAAAACAAAATCCTCAACCGCCATCATCAAAGATAAAGTAGCCACAAAACCGCAGCCCCTTCAGACGAAAAGCAGATAGCCTATCCATTAGAGATCTTGGTAGAAGAGGTGCTTGCCCCTGCTTTCGAAGAGAAAGGATGAGTACCCGATGTCATAAATGCACTAGTTTCATTGTAGACTTCTTCAACCTCTTCCTCATCCGACACCTGCCTGTCATTCGACTGTTTCTTCTCCACTCGACCCACAGTGGTACCTCCCTGATTACCAGTATCATCCTTCAGAATGTCAAACGGGTTAGACGTTGAAACCTGATTCTGCATCGGACTCTTTGAGGACGATTTTGGTTTAGGGTTGACGACTGGCCTGTAGACTACCTTAGGCTTCTGATTTTTCATATGAACGCCTTGGTTGTTCACTTTCTTCTTCTTGGCCCCTACAACCTGGAATTCATCATTGATCTGCGATCTGCTCAGCTCGCGTCTTAGAATATATTAAAATGTCATCAATGAAAACGATGATGAACTTATCCAAATGAGGCTTGCAGACCCTATTCATCAAGTCCATGAAAACAGCAGGAGCATTAGTCAAACCGAATGGCATGACTGTGAACTCATAATGTCCATAGCGAGTGCGGAACGCTGTCTTGGGATTATCTTCTTCATGCACACGAAGTTGATGATATCCAGATCGCAGATCAATCTTTGAAAAATAAGAAGCGCCTTGCAATTGATCAAAGAGATCATCAATGCGAGGTAGGGGATATCGATTCTTGATAGTAAGCTTGTTAAGCTCACGATAATCGATACACATCCTAAAAGATCCATCCTTCTTCTTTACAAAGAGAACGGGAGCACCCCAAGGTGAAAAGCTAGGACGGATGAAACCTTTGTCAGAAAGTTCCTGCAGCTGCTTAGACAACTCTTGCATCTCAGACGGTGCAAGACGATATGGAGCTCTGGAAATGGGATTTGCACCAGGTACGAGATCAATACGGAACTCGACTTGGCGTGCTGGGGGTAGACCAGGTAACTCTTCAGGGAAAACCTCTGAATAATCCCGAATGACAGGAATATCTTGAATAGACTTACCTTTGCCCTTATCTGCTACAACATGTGCCAAAAAGGCCATATAGTTCTTCCGCAGATACTTCCGAGCTTTAAAACAGGACATGAGTTTGAGACCACCAGCAGGTTTCTCACCACGAACCTGTAGGATCTCACCTGACGAAAGCGGCATGCGTATGATCTTCTCAAAAGAAACTATCTCTGCGTGATACTTGGCTAACCAATCCATACCCACAATAACGTCGAAGCTTCCAAGTTGCATAGGCGTGAGGTCAATAGGAAAAAGTTGTTTGTTAAGGTTCAACTGGCAGTTGCGGAGAACATAATCAAGAATAATGGGTTCACCGCTCGCCACTTCTACGGTTAATGGTTTACCTAGTTTCGTTCTAGACACTCGAAGCAATGGTTCAAAAGATAATGACACAAAACTCTTATCAGCACCCGAATCAAAAAGAACAGATGCTGGCTGATTATTAATAAAGAACGTACCGTTCACCACATTATCATCTGCTTGTGCCTCTTGTGCGTTCATGTTGAAGACTCGACCTCGAGCCTGAGCCTGATTCTGGTTGGCATTCTGATTCTGGTTGGCTAGCCTTGGGCACCGATTTCTGTAGTGGGTCAGATCCCCACAGTTATAACAAGCACCTGGTAGGTAGTGTGGTCGTGCAGCTTGACCCTGTTGCTGAGCAGGAGGCTGAGCAACTTGTTGAGCCGGGTTCTGAACTGCGCGATTTTGAGAAAACCGACAAACATTGGCAAGATGAACTGACTTCCCACAGGTAGTACAGAAACGGCACTGATGTTGCGGCTGATGGTGACTGTTGCATCTATTGCACAAAGGTGCATTCCCTGAATAGGGCTTCTTCGCTGGAGGCTGTGCGGGTTGGTTGGGAGCTGCCTGGTTAGCTTGGGCAGTGATAGCATAGTTTTGGGAAGCCTTACGCTTCCTTGCTCTTTTCGATGAACCAGAATCCTTCCCATTCTTGTTTTGACCTTTCTTGCTATCTTCCTTGTCAAACGACTGTTTCTTGCCCTTGTCACCCTTCCTGTGTAATTTATTCTTCCGAATCTGCGACTCAGTCAATGTCGCTGATAACTCGATCGCCTGACGGAGTGTGGTAGGGTTACTACCAGTAATGATGTCTTGCACTGAGTCAGGTAGGCCGTCGATGTACCTTTCGATGGCCTTGTCGAGTGGGGCAACCATAGTCGGGCAAAGCAGACTTAACTCCTCAAACCTATCAGTATATGCCATGTGCTCGCCACTATCTTGTTTCAAGTCATCAAACTCCTTCTCCAACGCTCGTTGTTCATGACGAGGACAAAACTCCCTCATCATAAGAGCTCTAAGTTCAGCCCATGTCTGAGCTAGAGCAACTTCTGCACCACGGTCTCTCATTACCCCATTCCACCATGTAAGAGCCCTCTTTTGAAACATGCTCAAAGAAAACTCGACCTTGCGATTATCCGGAAACTGAACGTGGCGAAAAGTATTCTCAATGCTCTCGAACCATTGAAGAAGCCCAGTTGCTCCTTCGGAACCACTAAACTTGAGTGGTTTAGCCGAGTTAAAATTCTTGAAATTGCATGGAGCATTGTTGTTGTTGTTGGCTTGATTCCATTGAGCAAAGAGATTTGGGAATTGAGCAGCCATCTGCTGCGCAATAATTTCTGCCAGCTCGGTAGTAGCTATCTGGCTTTCGCGTCGAGGAGGCATTCTAAAAGAGGAAAACATGAAAGGAAACGAGTGAGATGATTGGATGAAGAGGATGAAATGAAACACAATCAACAAAAGCAAAGATGGTGGTTACGCATCGCAAAGCAAACAAGCGACACAAAATGTCTAGTCAAAGTAAGTGGGTCAAAAATAATGTATCGCGAAGACATGTTCGCCTATAAGTGAACACTCACCCCAAGAGTTCCCAGGTAAGAGTGACTGGTCCGATTATGTGGATTTGTACGAACACTCTAGCCTTAGACAGAAAACTCAAGGTACAGGCATTCACTCTTCCAGTTCGCATGTGTTCACACTATTAAAGCCCAAAACTTTGACGAGACTTTTGAAAATTCAAAAGGGTTCAAAACCATATAACAGAGGGTTCAAAACCTAGTAATCAATCATCCTCGAACAGACGATTAATTTTCAAAGCGGATTCAGAACCGATGTTCTCGTTGTGGTTATCACCTAAGGATAGGTGAAGTGCATGTTTTAAAATCAAAACACAAGATAACTAGTGTTAGGGTCCTAGAAAGTTATAGTCTAGGTCAAAGCATTACTAATAACCTAATTCCCTATAACCATTGGCTCTGATACCAACTCTTCTGTCACACCCCGACCGCGTATAACATGCAACCGCGGCGGAAACGTCGGGGAGTGTTGGGACAGAATTAATTGTTTCATAACCATGGAAATTAAAGTTACATTTTATTTATCAAACAAGCGTATTACATTGTCTTTAAATAGGAAATAAAGAGTTTATAACATAATTAAACTAGTCTATCTTCTTTTTATGTCTCTAAGGCACAGGTCCGCCCTAGTATCACAATCATCATCCTAAGCAACAGCTCCTGAAAACACATGTGAAAGTAGGTACGTCAGCATAAAAATGCCTGTGAGATACATAGGTTTTGTGAAAATGGGATTCATGACTTGAGTTTAAAGAAAACGTCTAATAACAGTCAGTCATGAACCTTGTAAATTGTTTAGTCTTGTAAATCATATGAGAAATGATAAGATCAGATGATATGTATAAATAAAATTTAAGGTTAAAGGAGAGTAAAAATGAGTTTGTATAAGATAAGTTTGTTTGTAAAACAATGTCTTGTGAAGAATATGTTATTTGTGAAAAAGGTAACATGTCTATACTGAAATGATTTAAATAATGCTACGATAGGTAATATTATACAAACATTTATATATAGGAAGTACCAGCGGCGTATCCACCATGTTTGTATCATATTACATACGCCACGTTACTCAAACCATTTACCCAAACCAACCACCATGTAAATTGTTCATGTATAAATCAATTGTTAATGCATAAACCATATCGAAATGTCTATGTTCAATGTAAACCACCAAATGTGTATATCAATGTCAAAATGTTTATGTTTAATGTAGATCATGTAATGTGCACCCAAAATATATCATGTATGGTAAGTGAAATGTATCAACTAAACCATATGTAAAATGCACAAAAACAAGGTATTGAAGTAAAACATGGTTTAAATCAAAGTTATGTTTTATGGAACAAATGCATGCTATACTGATACAAACATTTATGCGGTATTGTGAAAATGCATACATCCAAGCCTTGAGACTGTGGCGATAAACCCTTAAACAAATTAAAGGTTTATCTAAGTTATGTATATCGAATTCGGTCATTCCTTTCATCCAAACCAACCTAGGATGTCCGGAACGGGAGTTGTCAATTCCTATGGTACCACTACCTACTAACGAACGGCGTAGCTAATGTTAATGAATGTATTGTTCCATGTTAAACAAACCAAATATCATACCAAAATGAAGGCATGTGATGTAAACAATTGTACTAAGTATGCACACAATGGGCATAAATAGCATAGAATGTAATGTGAAACAATGTACTAAGTACGCACACAATGGGCATACATAGCATGAAATGTAATGTAAAACAATATACTAAGTACGCACATAATGGGCATACATAGCATGAAATGTAATGTAAAACAATGTACAAAGTACGCACACAATGGGCATAGATAGCATAGAATGTAATGAAATCATGTACTATAATGTACTAACGAACATAGCAGGTATATGATGTGAAAGCATGGAAAGCATGAAAGTAACAAGTAGGCACATGTGTTTCACCCCAAAATGTTTGGAAAACAGTAAAAGAGGGGTTCAATGTACTCACGTGAGATTGCTTTGAAGTTCTTGTATAACAACCAAATAATGCTAGAGATCACGGATATCAAACGACACCTAATAGGTAGGTATTAATATACCGGACCAAAATCGGAAGGATCGGATAGTATGCGGGTTCATAAACCAAACGAGTATGGAGACTCGTGTAGTATGGTTTAACAAAGCCTACATACTAAAATGAAACCTAACCTAAGTGCTTACGACCCATTACGACCCGTTTAGGTAACTTATGCTACCTTAACGCATCGTTCGCGTAGAACGCGTTTGGAACGCCTAACATCGTGACCATAAGCTATAATCTCGGAAGGTTATAGCTATGGTCACCTAATGTGTTTGGCCGTATCCTAATGATCGACCAAATGGGTCGGGTTCGAAAGTATAAGCGATTGTTTAGATCGCTTACCTTACGACCCTATATAAGCAGTAAACTAAAATTGACGAGCTAAGCATGTTAGAACATGCTTAACTAAGTTTAGAAAACAGGTTTGGTATCAAAACAAACGGTTTTGATACTTACGAGTAGTTTGGTTACAAAATACACAAGAATGCGCATTTTGGCCGAAACTACGACTCGTCACTGAGCCTTGATAATGTGGTAATCAGTAGGTATAGTCACTACGGACTATAACCATCGTGATCACACTCACGTTATGAAGTTCAAACGAACTTCGGGTTGACCATAGGCTGGTCAACGCAGAAGGTCAAACATAGTTTGACTTTAGGACTAGAAAGCGATAAAAGAACAAAAGAACACTTACGAAGGGTCCCCGAAAGCTAAACTTGATCAAGGAGTTTAGTTATGAAGCAATGGCATCAACTTAGAGCTCTTTGATCAGTTTTGTGGGTTTTAACACAAATGGGGGGGGGTATTTATAGGAAAAGCAACACCGTTAGGATCGTTTCTTGAATATCGTGCCACGATCTCATGCGTACACTTGTCAAGATGTTGTGGTATCATATAGTGACCTTAACTCCAGAGATTGTGAAAGGGCATTGCCCTTTGGAGTGATTGAAAGGCCAAAATGATCAAAAAAACGAGTTTCTGCATCTGCAGGGCTCACGCGGCCCGCATCAGCATACAGACAAAACCCAGGCGGGCCGCCTGGCCATGTCTGATCAGCACAAGTTTTCATAAATGACAGTTTTAGTCCCTGTTGCATATTTAAGCCATTTCCGACACTTCTAAGGCCCGTAAAGCCAACTTTAAGGCCCTAAAATGATGCCTAAACATTGTGGACATGAAACATGCTTAAAAATATGCCGGATGTTGGTTCGTTTGGCCGTACGATCGCGATGTTCGCTTAATTACGACGGAATGCGCATAAGCGCGAAAAACGATCCAAAATGCGTGACGAATGGATTTTTCTCATGCCAAACACTATGGCATAATATAAGGATGCTAACATAAATTTTTGGATGTCCGGATGTATTCAGAACGTAAGTTATGCACGAAAGTGCAAACTTGTGCACTTTTTGACACTTTTAGCCCCTGAATGATCCAAAAGTTTATTTTAGCATACCAAACCCCTCAAAGCCTATTTCTAAGCTACGTAAAGGATATTTATGGTATGTTTAACTTTTGGACATGTTCCGGAATGTCTGTTTTAGTTCAAATTGCCATACCAAGGCCTTCAAAACTTATTTCTAAGTTATGTAAAGGTTATTTAAGGTATGTTGAGTATATGTTGATGCTCCGGAGTATTTGTCGCATTAAACTGAGTACGTTTACGCTCCAGTTTGCGTATAATTCTCCAGAAAGCGATGTAGAGTTTGAAATTGAGCAAAAGTCAAAACATGAAAAATGTAAAACACAACCAAACAAACATTGGGATTAAATAACATTGTTTTATTGATAATTGAACTGTTCATAATGATTTCGAGCACAAATGTTACACAAAGCAATGAATATGTACAATGATACAAGTGAAGAACAGGCAACAGCAATGAAGACACTTCAAGGAGCGTTTATGATCAAACAGAAAGTTGTGAACAACTACATTGAGAAGTGTGCTGTTTTAGAACAGAAACTGGAGGCTCAAAGAATTGAAACTGAAAGAGTTAATCGTTTGTTGAAAAGTTACTCATGTACTTCTTATGTCATTGACAGGATTTATCCAACTGTTGAAGGCATGAAGGCATTTGAAGAGGATGAAGTGACAAAAGAACAAACTGAAGAAAAGACTCCAGAGAAGAAGAACGAAAAGAAGAATGACACAAAGAAAAAGGATGACAAAAAGAATTCTGGTAAGAAACAAGGTGTCAGTTATAACAAGTGTCCACCCCCGCTGGAAAATGGATATTTGCCTAGAAATCCAAATTCTGAAAGAGTCCAAAAAGCTATAAACTTACAGTGGGAGTCGGAGTCATCAGTAAATTTGCCAGAAAGTATTGATGTCACGTTTACATCGTCTGACACTGATCAACAATCTCAATTGATGAAGAAAGTGGTGGATCATGTGTTAGATAACGATGGAATAGAGGAGTCAAAGTCGGAGTCTATGTCGGAGTCAAAGTCTGAGTCCAGCACTCCGGGTCAAAATGAAAAACAGGGTAAAAGAGTTTATGATAAAGACTTCCTGTTATCAAAATCTAATTTGAATGATGAAACATTTAAAGTGGCATATACTTTGAATGATTTGGACAAATTATATTTTGATGAGGAATTTCCAATAAGAGGTGTCAAAACAAAAATGATCAAAAAGTTTTTCAAATTAACAGAAATCAATATTTCTGAAATAAAAGATATAAATCTTACTGATAAACCTAAAAAATACACCTCAAGAGTTCAGCAAAGATTAAACAAGAAAAAGGGTTACAGTTCTGGTTCTGGTTTTCAAAAGAAACCAAATCATAACGGTAATTTCAAAAAGAAAGGTCTTGGTTTTAATCCAACAGAAAAATGAAAAATATGTTCAAGATTTTAAATCAAAGATAACATTTGTTTCAGGTACATCTTCTGAAGAAGAAAAAGAAAAGTTGTTCAGAAAGCAGTCAAACAGAGATTTCCTTGCAATGAAGCAAGATGAGATGAAGACTGTTGATCTGAAGAAGAAAACTCGAACCTGTTTCAAGTGTGGAAAAAGTGGTCATATTGCCATGAACTGTTTTCAGGCAATTCAAACCAAACAAGAAGTTTTTAAAATGAAAGAGAAAGTAATTGAGTTTGAACCACCAATTGATAGAACCAAACTATTCAAAAATTCAAAATTTGAAATTGGTGAATGTTCAAATAGATTTTACAAGAAAAGAGCTAAATCTGACAACCAGAAATGGGTTGTCAAGAAGTCTGTTGATAGTTCTAGCGATGATTCTGATAGATCAAAATCAGAGGAGCTATCTTCTGGCGATGAATCTGATTCCACAAAATCAGATGAGCCACAGGTTGAAGAAAAAGGTGAAAAATCAGTTCCGACTGTGGATAATGAGGATTTTCCACCACTTTGGTCTGAAAATTTTAAGAAGAAAATTGGTAAAGTTGAAATCTCAAACCAATTCTATTCTGACAAAAAGGTTTTTGATGTTGAAAAGGCCTTTAACCCCAAAGTTAAACACATCTTTGGAAAAATAATTGACCGAAAAGTCAAAGGGGTTAAAGAGTTCTATGAGAAGAAAATGAGAGGTAAGAAACCGAGTGTAGGTAACTCGGTCACACCCAAGGCTGGTCAAGCTTGGGTGGATATATTCTTTGAATGAAAAACCTGACTTGCCGGAGAACCCAACTTTGTAATCGCAGATCAGCAATCGGCATCATTCTTAAAAATTGATTTTCTGAATGAATCTTAAAATGGTTAAATTTTACAGGTTGTGACTTGTCGGAGCTTCCAGGTTGGTAAGTGTGAAGCATGAATCGGCATTTTTATTGGTAAAATGAATTTGTGTACATGTTTTATTCCTACAAGTGGTAAATAGGTTTGGATAAACTTACAAGTGGTAAGAGATTTGATTTTACAAAAGTGATTCATCAAGGTCATTAGGTTGAACTTGATGTAATCCTCATATAAATGGTTGAAAACAATTTGATGAATTGATCCCCATTTTTTACAAGTGGTAAAACCAACAAAACTTATTTTCCGAAAAACCATTTTGATTAAAACAAACTTAAGTGTTTTGGAATCTTAATGGGAAAATAGTTTGTTGAGAGGGGGAGTTCTGATTGTTTATGCCGAATGGATGGCGATTTGAAGCTATTCATAACAGTTGTCAAATTTCTTGTACAGTTTGTTTTCAAACTTCCTTTAAATGTGTTTGCATTTTAGGGGGAGTAAAAGTTTCAGAAAATTCAAAAACATTAGAAAAATTAAAAAATACAAAAACATGATAAAATCAATAATGAGTTTGGTTGTGAAAATAGGAAATGATAGTACATCAGTGAACTATCACAACATGCTAAAGAATTGGAAAGTCGAAAATGTGATAAACAATCTCACTGTGGATGTGCCAGTAGGTTTTTACACATTTAGTAGATTGTTTTCGAGATATAAACTTAAATTTCAAACTTGCTTATCTCGTGGGTAACTTTTCTTGGATATATGGGTAACCCCCGAAATCTTGTTTGAAAGGTCCCTTTTTCTGAGATACGAGGTCTTTATACTCAGTGATATTTGGGATATTATCCCGGGACTTCTGATTGCGGCAGCAATGGCCTAGTCCCCGTATAATACTTTGCAAATTGCTTGAAATATAGCGCCGCCCTCAGCATAAAAATGATAAAACATTGCAAAATGCTAAATCATATGCTGTTGAAGAAAAGATCCTCTAAAGGGGACACACCAAAAGTCGAGCCGTCATCTCTCTGCTGAACGGAAGTTCTGACCTGAGCTCTCACGGTTTCGCACCTAACCCCTTACAGATATCATCTAGGTATACTCACCTGTAAGACTGAATATTGGGATCTGGATACGGGAGTATATTCAAGTGGTGGGACACGCGAATAAGTTTATGTTCTTAAAACATTAATCTCGTATCTCGAAACATTTGAACTTTGTGTGAAATTTAAAGTGGATCAGTATACTGACAATCTAGGTGAATTGTTTAGAACTTAAAATGAAATAAAGCTTAACGGTGTTGGTGATTTGTCTCAGAAACTGATATGATCCTCTTACACAAACTAACAAAAAGATTGTCTGTAAATATTTCTTTACTGCATTTCTTTTATATAAAAATTTCAAAAAGATTTTTAGTGTGTTTTAGCATAAATTTTTGAAAAATCCAAAAAGATTTTCGACAACTGGTGTTGGAAAGCTGATTTTCAAAATTCCAGGTGCTAAACATGATGATCATTTTGAGGAGAAGTTTGGGACAAAAATGAGAGAAGATTTTAAAACTTTTTGTTCGTACATGTGGTCATGTGTCATATGAAAATGTTTTTAAATCTATCGTGCAAATGATTCATCAAATATCTGCAAGTGGTGTCTAAGATTGCAAAATCTTTATGGTACAGAACTTATAATTGTGGAAGAGACTGTGCAGGTTTGAGTAAGAGCTGGGATAATCGATCCTGAGAAGCTTGTGATTGAAGAAAGCCAGGTTTCGATTTTGAGCAGAGTGTTGATCCAGGCAATGATCTTGAATCTGTGAAAGCCAAACTGCGATCCCAGTTTATTGAAAGAGGGAGTCTGAAGTTGCTAAGAGCCAGGTCTTTAATTCTGGAAGATTGTAGATACGAAAGTTGCTGATAAATTTAAAGATTCAACATTCGAAAGGGAGAGTATTTGTTCAAAGGGAGTCTGATGGTACTAATTGAAGAAAAGAGAGAGATTGAAGGATGCTTTACAGTGTAAAGATACTTTGAAGAGAAGCCCGAAGACTGATAAAGACTGAAGATGCGAAGACTCGACACTGAAGACTCGTCAACATTCGAGGGGGAGTCTGTTGGTGCATGCGTCTGTCGACTTCGTCTTGTATCGAGTCTTGTTTGTATTTAGATAGATCAGGGCACGTTATTCGAGGAAAATGTCAAATATAGGGTGAATAGCAGTTTCAAGCGAAATCACATCTTGTAATTCCGCTTGAAATGATCATATCCAGTTAAAGCGAAATCATATATGTTAATTCCGCTTGAAGTTGATTTCGCTTGAAGGTGATTCCGCTTGAGACGTGTTCAAGCGAAATCACATCCCCCATATATACCTTGTGTCTTGACTTCATCAGATAACAGTTTTCCGGTTGAGCCATGAAGTGCTGCCGAAGTGTCGTCACGCTGTAAAACGTCATTATATCAATAATATCGATAGTTAAAGTGTAAATCTAGCTGAATTGACCTCGATACGTCTGTTTCCGCCTTTCGTATTGAGAAAAACTCTTCTGATCGACTCATTCGGGTCTGAAAACGATCCTACACAACATAACATATCTTTTAACCACTAAAAAGTTAGAAGTAAACGAGAGTGGTGAGAGCCTTACTACTAGCTTTAAGCTAGGGAAGATCAATGATGAAAATGGAGTGGTTAAAAGCAAACGGAAGAGGTCCTTGATGATCCACAAGCTCCAAGCTTCGTTAGTGACCTTCTTACAACTCAAGATGATCTTGGAATGGCTAGATGTTGGATGAAAAATGCTGATGATGGTGGGGTTACATACGGCCGAAGTGAGGGAGAGAGAGAAGGAGAGTTGAAGTGTGGAGAAGATGGTGATACTTATGTCTACTTATAATCCTTATTCTCCTTTGTCCATTGGTTTATATGTTTCAATAAGTACACAAAAATCTTTTCAAATCTTAAGAAAGATCATATGGAGATTTAGGAAGATTAGATAAATCTTGAGTGTGGGGGCCACCTTGGGCCGTAAATAAGAGAAGGGGGGTTAATGTAACTTTTGATGGTAAGTAGGTAAATTAGTGGAGGTTAAGTGTAATATCTAGTGTTTTAAGTGTATGATGCATTATGTAGTATGTTAGGGTGTTCGGGAACCATAACTAGCCAAGAAAGATAAAATAAATGCTTATAGCAATATTTTGGTGTTCCGGGTAATGTCCGGTTGTTCGGTTAGATACCGGTTCGTTAAAGTGTCAAGTTATTCCGTATAGTTTCCTTTATGTAACTTTTTGTGACACTTTTAATTCCCGACACTTAGGAAAGCATACAGGACTATTTTGCCATATTTTTGCATGTTACTAGCATGTTAAAATGCTGATTTTTGCTGATTAATGCGGAATTCTGCACTTTGAGTGGGTTTTAGGCACTTTCCGGTATTTAAACTATCACCTAGTGACGCAGTTTTATGGTCCTTACTTCCCTACACTCCATACTAGTGTAGTACCTTGTCTCTGGCCCTTACGGGGTCTCAAAACATTGTCTGTCTATGTACTGACATTGTCAGCATGTTTCTGAGCTATCCGCTAACGGTGCTAACTGTGCTTTGTGCGTCGTTTATGTCACTAAAGTTTGTATGTGATAAATGGTGTGACAGCATGAAATATGATGCACATGTATGTATGATACAGAGATCATAAAGCAGTTTAAGTTATCAGTTGTAATTAAGCACAATCATTAAGCACTAATCAAGATTAATTAATTGTACGGATACATGCAAATTTGACAGTTGTCACATTCTCCCCCTGTTAAGAAAATTTCGTCCTCGAAATTTATACTACCTTATCTCCTTAGGGTTATATTATGCGTATATGTATATGGATAATATTGAGGTAGATAATCACAAAACTAAATCAGACTTTATTCACATCCGCTGAATCCAAGAATATATAACAACACGAATCCAATGGTTAAAAGGTATGTGCTTTAAGCATTTGATGTCAAAGGACACGAGACGTATAGACGTATAGTCTAGTGTAATCTAGTTAACAGGGGTTCCGTAAAAGAGGAGTTTTGACCAATAGGATTCTCAAACAATCGGTCACAATATGCAAACGAGTTTTCACAAACCATAGCATCCGCTATATGAACTCAAAATCAACAACTTGAATATGGAAATGATCTGTCAACTTTCGAATAAATAAATGGTAAGGATTAGTGTGTTGACATTCTTGAATTGCGGAAATACACCTAATGAAGTACAAGCGAACCTGGTGTATCATTGTCTTAATTCGTAGTTGCATCAGAAATGTTTAAATGACAAGTCAAAGGTATATGTATTTTTGTGTGAAACAGTTGACCATGATTAGCACAAGCTACAAATTTGCAATGACACCACAAGGTGTCGTAGTGACAAGATTCAAATTTAGTGGTGACTAAACAAGTTCACCGTGTTTGAAATCAAATAAAAGTATACTGAAACAATCCGAAGATTCGATTTACATAATGTCATAAAGTTTTCAGTTGAATATGGAACATCAAAGAGTCACTATTTTTGATCGAAGATGAAAATGTATTAAGTACCGCAAGGCATTCGATTGACAATGAAAGAATCTTTAGGAGGTACATTGTGATATGAAATGAATCTATGTAGCATTGTCTTAACACACAACTGTGTTGAGACCACTTTGAATCGGGATAAACAAAACGGACTTAGAACAATTAAATAGACAATTAAATCCGTATATAGGGTGCGTAACTAAATTAGCGCAAGCTTCAATTCTGTGAAAGTATCACCGCAAGGTATCGAAATCAGTCAACCGATTTAGTGGAGTCGTAGACCAACCAAGTCTACTACGACTCGAAATGAAAGAATCATTGCAACACTATTTGAATATGATGCTCTCAATACATCATATGACGTCTTAAACTGAATATGTGAAATGGGTAAGTTTAAGAAATTGAACTTGGTTCTAGCGTAATCCGAGAACAAACGTATGTATCAACAAGGGGAATCTCGGCATGGTTACAAAAATTAAACCATGAATGTGACTTGAAAGAAAAGAAGTTTCAAGAAAGTGTGTTGACTTGATAGCAAAAGAGCCAACAATTACAATAATGTAGGTCATTCGAATCACAAACCAGTAATTAGATTTAGCAACATAATATTTGAATTTCAATGAAGCGTTTGTTCGAAATGAAACCACATGCGTAGAAAATGGTGCATGTGTGACATATAAGTTTTCGAGTACTGAAACAATGAGTATTTGCTAAAATGAAGAAATGACCAAGTATCGAAACAAATGTGTGTTCGCTTTCAGCGAAGAAAATCGACGCGATGCAACTACCATCAAGGGGAGTAGAGATGCAAACATCTACTTGCTAGAAGCAAAAGTGAAGATTTCAACAAAAGAAATTTAAGTACTTTCTGTTTGGTTAACTGAAATGGCATATATGTCAGGTTAATGGTGTTTGCTTGAGTTAACAAATGTGGTTCTTAAGTAATAACCTTTGCGAGTTTGGACCTGGGTTCCCAAGACCCTAAGTACATGTTGTCTAGATTCTTAGAGTTTCGTATTGTTCTGCGCATCGTGTAGGAAACACCATTTGTGTATACGTTTAAAATAAGTTATTGTCCCACAATTTCTCTGGTATACTTTCTTCCTGAACTCACAGCTAAAGGCACTCGATCATTGATCAGTAGTGAAATAGTAGTTGGATCCTCTTAGTTAGTTAAATAGGTAATTTGTTAATTCTTAGCAAGAGTCACCGACTCTTGTTGGTTGGCTTGTTCGGCTCCTGGTAGTTTGATGTTTGTATGGAGCTATCGTCCTTCTTCTTGACGAGCAAAACTGAGGTTACCCCAAGCGGGAAACTTGGTCTGTTATCTTCCTTCTCTATGAACTACTGAAGTTACATTGACAATCCTTGTCTCTCCGAAGGTGTAAGTCGCTAAGGTGCATTAACAGCAGGCGCGGCGCCCGAAATCAAATCGATGCGAAGTTCGTATTGTCGTTGAGGAGATAATTCTTGCAAGTCTTCGGGGAAGACTTTAGGGTATTCCCTTATCACAGGAACATCTTCATGTTTTGGTCCTTCGACTCCCTTGTCCATGACATGAGCTAAGAAAACAACACATCCTTTACGCAACAACTTCCGTGCCTTCAAGCAATTAGTAATTTGTAGAGGCGTATCCTGTTTCCTGAGTCACGATCATTTCCTCATTCGTCATCGAGATGCGGGTATCAATCTCTACTCGATCACTCGTCAACTAATCCATCCCACTTACCTCTTTGAAGCTTCCTAATTCTGCTGGCAGTAGATCAAGCGTAAACTCACGCGCTCCGAGTTCTATCTTGTCGTTTCCAAATACTTCGTTGGCTTCCACTAGCTTCCCATTAGCTAGTTCTATCGAGTGCGGGTTATATAACTTACTTACTACTAAACCAAGCATACTTTCAAATTCTAGAAATGCAAAACTAAAATTGGCAATAGTATCTAGCAGCACGGATGCATAACGTTGAGTAATATGGGACGAATGGATAACCTTGTTTAGATTCTGGCGTGTTTCTCTAGCTTCGCTATTGAGCTTTCAGCCTTGTGCCTGATTCTCCGTAGGGCAGTATTTTCTGAAATGCTTCTTGCTTCCACAGTTAAAACAACCTTGAGCCCGTTTTTGTTTGTCACTCGTCCTACCTTGATAATTGTCGTTGTCGTTGTTTCCTTCGTGATTCTTGCTGTCTCCATTTCTACATTCAGTATTGATGTGCGTGAAGTGCGTTATTTTTTAGGTATATATTTTAAGCCCTTTTACACTTTTTAGCCAAGTTTTAAATTTATAAAACACGATACTTACTAACACTAAACACACATATGGGCAAGTGCACCCATCGTGGACGTAGTATAGTGTTGGTAAGATACCTAGGTCGTCCAAGGACACAAGAGCTTTTAGTACGAGTTTATCCTCAACGTCTAATCAAATCAAAAAGTTAGAAAAAGGTTTTTTAAACTAAGAAAATAAAACTAACTAAAATGCTGAAAAATAAAATAAAAATAAAAACAGATAGACAAGATGAATCACTTGGATCCGACTCGTGTGTAGTGTAACCTTTGATTATTTTCGCACTTTTGCACTTGTTTAAGAGATTATCTTAGTTATTGTAGTAGGCCCCTCTCTTGAAGGCGACGTTACCTTCAACCCAGTAGTTTGAGTCAGCAAGGATACAATCCTAAAGGGTCGGATTATTGAAAGATAATTAATTAAGTTATTAATGCATAATGTGGTAGGCCCCTCTTTTGAAGGCGGCGTTACTCTCAGCTAAGTAGTATGAGTCAGCAGGGATACAGTCCTAAATAGCTGGGTTAAAGTTTTAATAGTAGTTTAACTTATGAGGGGATCAAAGAGTTTGGACCCCCGCCATCCAATACCTTTTGGGTATTGAAGGAGGTCCTACTAAATTTGATCCAGGTCCTTTGCAGGATCTATACACTGAACAATGGCAAGACTCTTACCAAACAGTTCCCTTAACCCCCGACCAGGTAGCCAACATACCTCCATATAGACCGTGGAGATATGAATGGTGAAAATCTTTTATTTTATATAGACAGTCAGATAATGTCAAGACACCACGGACAAACGATAAGGAAGAATCACCTTCAACATAAGAAACTAGTAATTAAAGTCATTAATACAAAACCATTTAAAAAGTGCAAAAGATTAAAAATAAAAAGTATTACACTAAACACTTATCTTCACCAAGTGATGTAAGAGACTTAGGCAAACATGGCCTTTGATTGTCAAGAACTCTTACGATCAATCTTGGATCCCGAGACGACTCACACACTCTACGATGGACAATGGATGATGGTGGTGGATGATGGTGTTATGGTGGTGGTGGGTGAAGTGTGAGAGAGGTGATGTGCCAAGGGATGAGTTGCAAGAGCTCCAAACACTCCTATTTATAGGCTGAACAGAAGCTCGGGCACGGCCCCGTGTCTGCTGGGCACGGCCCCGTGTCTGCTGGGCACGGCCCCGTGTCTGCTGGGCACGGCCCCGTGTCCATCTGACTCTCTCTCTTCATTAATTGTAATTCGCAATTACAATAAATGCGCCTGCAGGAAGTTGACCACGCCCCCGTGTCCGCTGGGCATGGCCCCGTGGTGGGCAAACATGGCCTTTGATTGTCAAGAACTCTTACGATCAATCTTGGATCCCGAGACGACTCACACACTCTACGATGGACAATGGATGATGGTGGTGGATGACGGTGTTATGGTGGTGGTGGGTGGTGGGTGAAGTGTGAGAGAGGTGGTGTGCCAAGGGATGAGTTGCAAGAGCTCCAAACACTCCTATTTATAGGCTGAACAGAAGCTTGGGCACGGCCCCGTGTCTGCTGGGCATGGCCCCGTGTCCATCTGACTCTCTCTCTTCATTAATTGTAATTCGCAATTACAATAAATGCGCCTGCAGGAAGTTGACCACGCCCCCGTGTTCGCTGGGCACGGCCCCGTGGTGGGCAATAGAAGCTTGTATGAGTTTGTCTTTTCTGCTGGCACTTGGGCACGGCCCCGTGCTCACTGAGCACGGGGCGTGTTCAGTCTTCTGTCTTCTCCGTTTTGCTTGGGGAGATGCGGTCGGGAGGTCGGGCATGCCACTTTTGTTCCTTTTCTTGTATTTATGTTAGATTTAGCTGTCCTTTTGCTTCTTTTGTTACTTTGAGCTCATTTAATCCTAAAAATACAAAAGGAAGACAAAAGCACACTTTTTCCAACATTAGTACTAAAAAGGGTTAGTTTTATGCCACAATTGATGTAATTTATATGTTACATTTTGTGCACATCAAATACCCCCACACTTGAATCTTTGCTTGTCCTCAAGCAAAACTCTTTATAATGTGGCTTTATTCATTCCCAAATGGAATGGGTAGAAGAGAAGGTTTTTGGGCTTGTCATAAAGTGCCGGGATTTCCAAGATTATTTAGGTTTTATTTTTATTTATTTACAATCCTATTCGTCATGATTTATTGAAAACGTTTCTTCAGATAAATTACTTATTAGGGCATAACATACCTCTTTAAAATTCCATTTATATACAAGTTCACATACCTCACGGGGAATCACTCAACACTCGGCCGAAGGTGTATTTTTAGTGAATCACTCGATAGCGGCGTGGAACTTACTCCTACCATAAGCTTGTCAAGCAATCAATCCTCCTCCTTTTTAACTATATACCTTTGTAAATATCAAGAGGAATTTTTGGGTGAAGGGTTAGGCTTGGGCTAAAGGTGGGTGGTTGGGTTAGTGGTTAGTAAAAAGGGCGAAAAGCGTAACAAACGTCGGTTTTTGAAAGACTTTCTATTTTTTTTTTCATTTTTATTTATTTTGATGAACCATTTATTTCAAACAAAGTTATTTTTGGTGAACTTGTTTGTTTATTTGGTTTCATCAAAATATTATATATATATTTTTTTTAAGGAAGAGTCATTAGAAAACCGAACGTTGTTACTAAAAGAAAGGGTTAAAAATAAAAAGGTTTAGGTGGGTAAAAAGGGTGATTGTTTTGGGTTAAGAAATAAAAAGGTTTAGGCTCAAAGGGGTTAACTAGGGGGATTTTGGGTAGGTGGTAAAAAAAATGAAAAATAATGGTGTAGAAAGAAAAAGAGTTAGTCCTAATGCCTCCATCATTTACTTACTCGGGTTTAAGTTGGTAAGGACCGGGAATGTATTGTTGTGGCAAGTTCTAGAGTCGTACGAACCAAGCGGCTATTCACACAAGAAACGAAAAATGAGCATTTAGTGTAAAGATATGTATTTGTATACTCGATAAAGGCTCAAAACTCACTTTTGTAGGAAAGGTTTTTTTATGTTATCAAGTATATATAATCAAATTTTAACAAAGTTTGTCATGCCTTTTCATAATTTTCTTATGTTGGTTCTTTTTATCACGACGCTATCGGTTGTAAACTTGTAAAAATATAACCTTGTTAGAACTTGAATTCTCAACTTAAACTTAGACAAGTAAAAAAAAATGAAATTTTTTTTTTGAAAACAAATTTGGGGTGATTAGCGGTTCCAATAGAGTTTTGTGTAAGGCTTATTATTAGGACTTGCAAGATTCAAGATTATAGCATCCCCCCCCCACACTTAAGTTACACATTGTCCTTAATGTGTCCCAAAAATAAGTTTTTAGGCTGATTGAATGTGTAAAATGGTGTTTAAAGCAAAGTTTTATATGTTACTGGCATCCTGGACACGGCACCATGGTGACCGGTCACGGCCCCGTGTTCAGGTGCCAGTGACAAAAATTAAAGAAAAGAAACAGAAGCCTGAACACGGGGGCGTGTTCAGCGAACACGGCCCGTGTCCAGTTACCTAAACTGGGCAATTTTCTGCAGAATGTGCAGCACGGGGCCGTGCTGGGCGGACATGGCCCGTGCTGAGCTTACTGTAATGAAGAAATTGTCGTCGGATGGCCCTGTTTTCGTGCATGGGGCGATGTTTCTCGTTTCCCTTATTATCCTTCACCATCACGAGTGTGTTTTATTTATTACAACATCATCCAAACCTTAAAACCATCATTTCATTAAAAACCGTCATAGAGAGAATTACATAGTCCTAAAATGCTAGTAAGTTAGATAAGTAAGCACAAGAAGCTTAAACCAAGGAGTTCTAGCCTACAAGTTATTTTAATTAGCAAAATTTCCAAAAAGATAATATTCTTGGTTGGATGCGGCTTCATAGAACTCCTTCCTCCGGGCATGGACTCCTCATATGTCGGCGATCCATTCCTCTATCTCCCTCGGGTGGAGGAAGGAGGGCTCGTTGGCGTCGGTTTGAGGAGGTACAACTTCCACCAGGACTTCTTATAAATTTTCAAGGGGAGGCTCCGCTGGAATGTCATCCCATCCGGTAGGGTTGTTGACTCCAAGTGCTAGGTTCCAATCCTCTTGAGGGAGGACGGGTTCCATGGGAGGTGTTACAAGAAAATTTAACCTCTGTTGCAAGAGGTTAATTTCTTGAAAACTATTTTCCAGCCCCACCGTAAGATAGTTTATACGGTCTATTAGGACCTCCTCTACCGAAGTCTTTTCATCGAGAGCTTCCCGTAGCGCCATGACGTAGTGTACAAGGGTAGCTTCAATGGAAGGCCTCCTTCCAATTCTACTGTTTCTTGAATGCACGGACGATGTTCCACTGTTTTCACTTGACATTCTACGAAAATAAACCGAAAACAGCTTATTTTAATGAAACAGCACCTTGGATACGGCCCCGTGCTCAATGAGCACGGCCCCGTGTTCACCTTTCTGCAGAATTTTGAAACAAGGAATCTTGAAGTTTTAAGTTATTTTTCTAACTCGTGAAGCCTTTTTAAACAATAGTAACTTAAAAAAATGTTATACAACTTATTTTTAACAAGATTCTTTGAACAAAACTCAATAATCCTTGCAATAAAGCTTGAAATCTCAAGCTTTAATGGAGGTTTTTGGAGAAAGATGAAGAAGAAGGAAATGGATAAAAGAGGAAAGGACAAGATGGTTGTTGGAACCTTCTTTTAGAACATACCTAGGATGGTAGGAGAGAAGATCCCTTCAAATCTCTGTCCCAGGATGGTCCAAATGTGCAGGATTCTTGGCTGCATTTATAGAAAACGACAGCATGCTGGACACGGCCCCGTGTCGGCTGGACACGACCCCGTGTGCAGACAGAATCCTGACACAGTTTGTCTGTTTTCTGACACGAAGTCAGAAAGGAATCTTTTGGTGGACACGGGGGCGTGTTGGCTGGGCACGGCCCCGTGTCAAAAGGCTGATTTATGAAGTTTGTCTATTTTTAAGGAACTTATCCGGATCGGGTGGTTCCTTACTGGATGGAACAACCCCAAAGTGCCTAAGATAGCTTAATTGATCTAGATTAAGACGAGAACGCAAGAGGTTGTCGGTGAGGGTGATTCCTATGCTAAATGTAGGTGGAAAAGTCCAACCCTTTTCCGGGCTCTTGTTAAAGAATGTGTATGCCGAATCGCTCAGGTCTATGTATGCATTGAACGAAGTCGATGGGGGAGTCCTTCACGGTACAATCGGCATAGGGACGACTATCGTCCAAGTCTTCGCTAGAGTTGAAGGTATTATCAGGAGCAGCGAGGTTGTTTGAATGCGACCCCAACATTTCTTCTTGGTCATCGTCTTGAGATGAATTAAGGAAATCCATCTTAAGTTCTTTTAACCAATTAAGAACTAGATCTTCTAGTTGAAATAGTTCATCAAGAAGCATTTCTCCTAGAATATCTGGTTGGGCGCCTTCGAGGGAGAGATAAGGATTATTTTTACTTTCGCCCCTCTTAAGGCTACAGGCAAACGATGGGTCTATATAGTGGGGCTTATAATTTAGAAAATAACATTCTAATTCTTTATGACCGCCTCCACATAATTGACACCATGTACCATAAGAGTACCGAAAGTAAAACAGATCATTATCACTCATTTTTGTGTCAGAAATTACCAACCGTTGGGATCTTACGGTTCTGTTTTCAGTAACTGAATCTTGGGTACGGGGGCGTGTTGAGTGGGCACGGCCCCGTGTTCAGCTTACTGTCTGACTTAAAACAAGATTGCCAGTTCCAATGATTGGGCACGGGGCGTGTTCAGCGGGCACGGCCCGTGCTGAGTTCTGCAAAAGCTGAAAACTTAAGAAAATCCTAAAAAAACAAAAAGAAAATAAAAAATGATTAGGCCGTTGATTCCTAACTTTCTTAAAATCCTTGTGTCCCCGGCAACGGCGCCAAAAACTTGATGTGCGTGAAGTGTGTTATATTTTAGGTATATATTTTAAGCCCTTTTACACTTTTTAGCCAAGTTTTAAATTTATAAAACACGATATTTACTAACGCTAAACACATATATGGGCAAGTGCACCCATCATGGACGTAGTATAGTGTTGGTAAGATACCGAGGTCGTCCAAGGACACAAGACCGTTTAGTACCGGTATATCCTCAACGTCTAATTAAATCAAAAAGTTAGAAAAAGGTTTTTTAAACTAAGAAAATAAAACTAAATAAAATGCTGAAAAATAAAATAAAAATAAAAACAGATAGACAAGATGAATCACTTGGATCCGACTCGTGTGTAGTGTAACCTTTGATTATTTTCGCACTTTTGCACTTGTTTAAGAGATTATCTTAGTTATTGTAGTAGGCCCCACTTTTGAAGGCGACGTTACCCTCAACCCAGTAGTTTGAGTCAGCAAGGATACAATCCTAAAGGGTCGGATTATTGAAAGATAATTAATTAAGTTATTAATGCATAATGTGGTAGGCCCCTCTTTTGAAGGCGGCGTTACTCTCAGCTAAGTAGTATGAGTCAGCAGGGATACAGTCCTAAATAGCTGGGTTAAAGTTTTAATAGTAGTTTAACTTATGAGGGGATCAAAGAGTTTGGACCCCCGCTATCCAATACCTTTTGGGTATTGAAGGAGGTCCTACTAAATTTGATCCAGGTCCTTTGCAGGATCTATGCACTGAACAATGGCAAGACTCTTACCAAACCATTCCCTTAACCCCCGACCAGGTAGCCAACATACCTCCATATAGACCGTGGAGATATGAATGGTGAAATCTTTAATTTATATAGACAGTCAGATAATGTCAAGACACCACGGACAAACGATAAGGAAGAATCACCTTCAACATAAGAAACTAGTAATTAAAGTCATTAATACAAAACCATTTAAAAAGTGCAAAAGATTAAAAATAAAAAGTATTACACTAAACACTTATCTTCACCAAGTGATGTAAGAGACTTAGGCAAACATGGCCTTTGATTGTCAAGAACTCTTACGATCAATCTTGGATCCCGAGACGACTCACACACTCTACGATGGACAATGGATGATGGTGGTGGATGATAGTGTTATGGTGGTGGTGGGTGGTGGGTGAAGTGTGAGAGAGGTGGTGTGCCAAGGGATGAGTTGCAAGAGCTCCAAACACTCCTATTTATAGGCTGAACAAAAGCTCGGGCATGGCCCCGTGTCCGCTGGGCACGGCCCCATGTCCATCTGACTCTCTCTCTTCATTAATTTTAATTCGCAATTACAATAAATGCGCCTGTAGGAAGTTGACCACGCCCCCGTGTCCGCTGGGCACGGCCCCGTGGTGGGCAACAGAAGCTTCTATGAGTTTGTCTTTTCTGCTGGCACTTGGGCACGGCCCCGTGCTCACTGAGCACGGGGCGTGTTCAGTCTTTTGTCTTCTCTGTTTTGCTTGGGGAGATGCTGTCGGGAGGTCGGGCATGCCACTTTTGTTCCTTTTCTTGTATTTATGTTAGATTTAGCTGTCTTTTTGCTTCTTTTGTTACTTTGAGCTCTTTTAATCCTGAACATACAAAAGGAAGATAAAAGCACACTTTTTCCAACATTAGTACTAAAAAGGGTTAGTTTTATGCCACAATTGATGTAATTTATATGTTGCATTTTGTGCACATCAATATCTTGCCTACAAGTTTCCTTGGGATGCCCCCTCTTGCCACAGTTATCACATTTTCCATACTTACATTGCCCGACATGATAACGTAGACAATTGTCGCACTTAGGTAGGATACCCATGTAGTCTTTTCCCTTTTTAGCCTTCTTCTTGTTACTCGCCCGAGTAACCTTCTTGAAATTTGCGAGCTTTTTCTTGTTATCCCTAGATGACTCTATAGGAGTCTTCTTTTTCTCTTCCGAAGCGGAAAATTTTCCTAGTCTAACCGCTTCTTCAGCGAGCACCACGCTCATGTCGATAGCTTCGATGATTGTTGAAGGCTTAGATGTTGTTACCAGGCGTAGAATCTGAGGTGCCAGTCCCCCGATGAAGCGTTTGATCTTCCTAGATTCTGGTTCCACCAAACGCGAAGCAACTTGTGATAATTCGCCAAATTTCTACACATACTCAGTTATCTTTGGGCCTTCCATTTTCAAGTTCCATAGTTCAGTCTCCAACTTCTGGACTTCTGCCCTAGAGCAATATCTTTTACGCATCAGTTCTTTCAGTTCGTCCCACGTCAAAGCATTCGCAGTAGTCTCGCCCATTGCCTGAACATGAAAGTTCCACCATGACAGAGCCCATCTACAAATAGTCCAGCTACGTACGCGACCTGATGTTCTGGGGCGCATTTACTTAGTTGCAAAACATAATCCGTCTTCTCAACCCAACACACAAAAGCTAAGGCACCCCTAGTGCCGTCGAATTCTCGAGGTTTGTGGTTCAAGAACTGCTTGTAGGTGCAGCCGCTGGGTGGATTATTTCCTGAGGTACCTCCGCCGTGTTCGGAGCGAAGGGCCTCGAGCTGTGCGATGGCCCGTGAGATGCACCCTTGCAGTTCTGACTCTGCTGTTGTTGGCAGAGGGTCGTTGGTATCGATGTTCCCTTGTATCGTCATCTTCTAAGAAGAAGATTGGTTAGGTTAAGTCTTATTTGTTCAGGGAGTGCATATAGTTGTTTAGAGGTCTTGTATACATGCCCATAATAAATTATCATATCAACCAATCAAGCAATAGCATAATCATAGCATAACCAAGTAATTTGGGAATTATGTTTAATGAGAGCATAGCAAGCAAGCACGTAGCATTATAATTATAGCACACACATATAGGTCAACAACATGCTTAACGAAGACATAGCGACTGAGCTTTCGCTGGTCATTGGCCACAAGGTATTGTCGCGTGTTTAATGATGATTGGGCTCTCATTATTCTCCGACCACAATTGTATTTGTCACACCCCAACCAATGGCGGAAACATCGGGATGATACGAAGTGTGAAGATTGCTAGAGTCATCATAACGCTATTTGTGACAATATTTAATAAACCGATTTCATTTCATAATTCTTTTGTCAATATTACAAAGAAATCAAATAACATCAAGTTCAAAGGAAATACAATACAACATAATCAACATTGATACAACGATTAAACCTAAACGTCTATATGTGTATCTAGGCATCAACGCTACTTCATTTCATAGCATCATCGTCCTCAACCTGTAACATGTTTAAAATAAAGTTCAATGCAAAAGCAAAGGTGAGTATACAAGTTTGATACGTACATAGCAAAAGATAAGTTTGAACAATTCCTCATAGCAAGCATGTGATTCAAGATAAACATTTAAACATGGCATGTGTCTAACATATCAAACCAAGAAAACGCAATATGCTCATGACATAACCGATGATAAAGGGCGGGTCGTTAATCCTATAGCGCTACATATGTCACGGTTTGGCTCGTACGAAGTTAATGATAAGTTCAACACATAAGAATCACCCAAGTTTAAAGTATCAAGCCATCACGTATACAAGCATGTTATAGGAATGTTCATGTGTTAAGCAAAATGTTCATGTGTAAGTTTGTTGGTAGATAAAACATGTTACACCCCAAAAGTGATAAAAGTAAAAGGGGAATACGAGTATACTCACAAAGTTTGCATATGTTTTCCGATTATCCAATGTGACAAAGTTGACGAGGTTGGAAGGTTGAATGCGTAAGGGTTTAAGTTCAAGCATGTTTAGAGTCGAGATTCGGAATGAAAGTGACATGAAAATATTATATCAAAATATTCATCTTCACACATAACACTTGTATGACACTTGGTAACCACAAGGGTTATAATGATTTCATGAGTTGAACACCCATAAGAATCATAACAAGGTTTAGGTCCTTAGATGATAACCTACTACTTTGACAAATGAATATGATTTCAACATCAATGATTCGAGTGTACATAGATAGTATTTAGGTTGTATAATATACACATATTATTAAGTCCAAATGTTCAAGTATTCAAGTAAGAGGTAGAAGATTACATCTTCATTTAGGTACCTCAAGTTGAGTCATGGGTGTCATGGATGGGGTAGGAAGACAAGGCTTCCATTTAGGTACCCCTTTGATGTTCACCACTACACTTGATGTAAAAACAACCAAGGAGGGTCATGAACTAAGGTCTTTACATGTATGTAAAGTAAACTAACTAATAGAAATCATCAAATCATGTGAGGATTGTATGTTTGGACAACCCAAGTTGTTCCATAATCACTCATGTATCAAAGACTATGTTTGACATGATTTGTGGGTTGAAACCCTAGACAAAACACCAAGTTTATGAGGTTTAATCCTCTGATTTCAAATGTCTCAACCTTGTTTTTAAGCTTAACCAACCATGGGATAAGTTGTAAGCATTAGGACATAGGTATGAGATGTGTTAGACACAAGTTGCATAGGTTTAAACAAGTTTTGAAGAACATAAAAAATCAAACAGAAAGTTTATGGACTATTTCGGGGCTTTTCCAGGTCTGATTTCTCCAAGGAGAAGTCTAGGAATCGAACCCCATGATTATCCAAGCAAGTAGGAAAAAGAATCAAGTGAATCGGATAAGAATTGAGTGAGTTATGCTCATTTTCGTGAAGGGGTGTCAATCTGCTCGAACCTTTGCTTTCAGCTACAGTTTTGAGGATGTTTTGAGAGTTTTTAGTGTTGCATCGTGAATAAGTATAAGTATGAATTACAAATAAGGATTCGATGTACAATGAATTCGAACGTATGAACATGTATGAATATGTAGATGGTGAATTTAAAGAAATACGAATTTTATTTATGATCCAAGTCTCGGATTTTACAACGAAAAGACGACTACAATAATACAAGATTTCCAAAAATAGCATTACAAGGCGAGCTTTCTAATTATGGAAAGTATGAAAAAGCAGGGCGTTACAGTATTGCCTTTCAAAATGTATCACATCAAAAGGGACACAGGGTCATCCTACCCTTGTCCAACAAGTATATCAGTGTATCAAGATTACGTAGTCAGAAGTGGTCTTCGAAAGTCTCCACAATCCTGGCTTATCATTAGTGTCTTTACCCAAATGTAATGCAATCCGCATAATCTAGAAACCAACTATGCTGGTGACTGAGGTGGAGGAGGAAAGAAAAGTAAACTGTTAACATGCGTGAATTCCTCCTCGAGCTTGTATATACGTCGAAGTAATTAACTGATCTGCCGCTCGACAGTAAAGAAACGAGCATTAATAACTTGGGAAAGGTGTAATAGCAGCAAGCGAGAGTTTAAAAGGAATCTTTGATAAATGTGGAGGACCAAATTATACTGGCAATAGACAAGGTGGAGGACGTGGTGTCAGCTCAAGCTCCAAAACTCTGTGACTTATATCCTCAAACTGTAGCTGATGTTACAGGAGCACTCATCCCGTGTGTAGCCTCCATAATGTGAGGGATGGTAAGGGTCTAAAATCAGCATAGTGTATTATAGGAACCATCAAAACGGCTCGTCCAGCGATGTAGAGGTGAATGTAATAAACGGTGCGGCCTGTGGGGTTGTAGAAAATGTTGTAGTAGCAATAGGGATCGTTACGCGGGTGCCGACCTGGAGTACCTTTCCGGGGTGCGGGTAAGTCCTAAGAGAAAGCGATAGGCATGCCAGTGCGATGGACGTGGGTCTCCATAGGGGAAGAGGAGCAACATCAGCGGTTGTGGGTGCAAAAACAAATGTCTCAACAAAAGAGAAGATCATCAGGTGCAGGTATTGGGTCAGGTATAAGGGATGCGTTGTCAGGTAAACCAAAAGAAACATGGTTAGGATCAGGAATCGGCTCAAGATCATTAGGCGCATCATCAGGCTGACCCAAAAAGGTGAAAAAAGCTAGCTCAGGAGCAGGCTTTGGGTCGTATAATGGTGTGGTGCCTCGAGCAGGTGATAGTGCAGCAGTCATAACGGCGTCGTCGTCCGCGTCAGTAGTAGAAAGTTGTAATCCGGCCGTCTGTAAGGCTGCAGATGTCACACACTCAAAGGAGTCTAAAATCGAATGCATGCTAGAAAGTAGAGGATAGCTTGTTAACAGGGGTCTCAAGAAGTGGAATTAGTAACAACGTTCTCGTCTAACTTTCCATCATCATGGATGTTATCAGAAGGACCATCAATAACATGTCAACGTCATCATCAATTATTCGTTGAGTAGCCAACCTTCGGAAGGAATGACCACAGGAGGCGCATTGTCAAGGATCCAAGCCATGGTGTGTTCACCATCAGGATGACCAGTGATGAAGTGGTCATGGACTGAAACAAGAGTGACTGGAGGATTCTTGTCGGAGAAGCCATCAGCAAGGTAAATCGTCACCAAAATCTGGTAGCGCGGACTGTTGAAAGCCGTCCTCGTCCTTGGTCAGCATATCAGGATCACTCTCAGTGTCTGACGTAAATATCTCTGGCACAGATGTAATCCCATTATCTGTGGTGGTGGCCGTAGGGTTAACAATGTCTGACAACTCGCTTCCTAATCAAGGTGACATGTGTGCTGGTACATAATAGTCATAGCAGGTATATCCATAGTAATCACTAACAATTAGCGTATGCAAACAAAAGTAATTTATCATGTAGTCATGTACTCACATTATTCTTCCTGAAACTTTCTATCCTTCCTAGTCTCCCAGACTAACCCACCTAGCCTCCCAGACTAAACCAACCAGTCTCCTAGACTAAACACCCGGTCTCTCAGACCAAACACCTAGTCTCTCAGACTAATCACCTAGTCTCTTAGACTAATCACCCAGTCTCTAAGACTAAACACCCAGTCTCTCAGACTAATAACCCAGTCTCTAAGACTAAACACCCAGTCCCTCAGACTACTCACTCAGTCTCTCAGACTAAACACCTAGTCTCTAAGACTGAACCTCCCTAGTCTCTAAGACTGAACCTCCCCAGTCTCTTAGACTGAACCTCCCCAGTCTCTAAGACTGAAATTCCCCAGTCTCTAGACTGAACTCCCCAGTCTCTAAGACTGAATTATAAACATAGCCTAGAAATGTGTTTTTGTGTCTTTTGTTTGTAAAAATTTTTGTTCCCTGGATCTAGACGCTTTGTATATGCAATGAAAAACATGTTATGAAAACATTTTCGTGAGAGCCCTAATGATCGTAGTCTAGACTCGAGAAAGAATCCTAGTTCCCTACGATTGAAGCTCTGATACCAAGCTGTCACACCCTGACTTTTGCGGAAGCGTGATTATGGTCTGACTTTCTTAATATCATTGCATTTAATCATAACATCAACTATATGATAAAACCATAGGTTTGTCATCCATTAAATAAGTTTAAAACATAACAACATCGTTTTGAAACGTAGACTTCAAATTCAAGTTTTACAAATCATACAAATTGTTTATGAGTTCATTAAGGACTCGTCAAAAGATATTGAATAACACTAAGGTTTGGAAGACGTGTCTCATCCAGGAAAAAGACACACTAACCAAACTCAAAGACCATGGATGACATCTTTTGTCACACCCCCAAAATCCACCATGCGGAGTATCACCGCTTGGAGGGGTGACATGACCAGGATCGAGCCACCAATCATATCGAACAACATAATTAAGTAAATAAAACCAAACACAATACGATTGGTGACCAAAAGGAAGTAAACTGATTTTAGTTTAACAGCGGAAGCATAAAACATAAGTTCAAAACATAGTCCATAGTTCATAAGTTTAAAGTCCAAAACGTAGGTTTAATAAGTTCATTAAGTTTATTTATTAAATACGGGACATATCAGTTCGCATCCCACAATGACACCTCCATATGCAAGCTCCAAGCATTTAGCGACCTGTAAGGCATGTAACAACGAGTCAACAACAAAGTTGAGTGAGTTCACGTTTGGTTGTTTAGTTTTAAGTTGTTTCCGAAAACGTGGTTTGTCTTTCGTTGGCGTAATTGCCGTGGGGGTTACCCCGTAGTTAAAAGAAAATTTAACCAGTTCATTCTTTATTACCCATACCTTGTCCATGATTAGTGGGGGCTTCCCCATGTGAACTACTAGACCGTATGATATCGACTACTACGCAAGTAAGTTGTGCCCTACATCAGTGTCTATCATCACTGATGGTTTGCCATAGTCCATTAGTACACGCCCGTCCGACTGGCACGGTGTGAGGTTTGTTAAACCTAATAGCGTTATTAACTAATGACCCGCTCGCCATTGGCCTCGGCGATTAAGTCGATATAAAATGAGGGACTTATGATAGAGTTTTGTCTAGTAAGTTAAAGGTTGTTGTCCTACACAAGGAGGACGAACGTACGTAGTTCTCCCAAAGAGAATACGCAGGATTAATACTGGCATCCTACCCGAGGAGGATGGCCATACATATCCTACCTAAGTAAGATATGTAGATTCCGTTTTAATTCTTTAACCCATTCCCAAACCACCGGGAATCCCATGCCTTAGAAAGTGTGTGAACTCACCTTGGTTTGCTCGGTTAGATTCTCAAATATAGCTAACAGTCAAGGTCGGTCAATCACGTCCTAATATAATTTACCAGTTAGTCATTTAGTGGCTTTCAAACAGAACACAAAGTTCCTACACGTATCTATCACACAACATGCATCGTTTTAACGGTTTATGCCCATCTAAGTTTCCCATCCATTCCCCACTCAAAATCAAACATACAATAATGCACATAACATATATAAGATGTTAGATCATTCACGGATAGCATACTCGACATTTAGACACGCAAGTCACAACTTATCCCAATTCAGCATTTATATTCAAAACCGGCTGTTTTTGGACGTTTTAATAAAATAGTTAAATTATTCCAAAAATTCCCAAATTTTTACAGAATGTCTTAAACGTTCCATATTTATTGTGTAAAAATATCGGGGTCCGGTTCACTACCAATATTTTATAAAAATCATATTCCGGACTGAACTCAGATTTATGCATTTCTGACCACAGTCCACGGAACAATTTATTAAAAATTCATCGAGTGTCCGATTTATGAAATTCCAGTGGGGTAATTACAGATACATCAGTTGTCATCTACTGTATGAATTCCATTAGCTGATTCATCATATTTTTCCAGTTACGACCAAAAACATAACACCTATTTTCAGCAGCAAAAATGCAGCTTGAGCTGCTGTTACAAAATGACCTTTTAAAAATAGTAAACGGAGTCCAAAAATTATGATTCCGGTGCCATTAGAACCGTATTTCATAATAACATGTTTTAGACTTGAAATGTCATTTTTGTAGAGTTTATGACCTGTTTACAGCCAACTGAAGTTGGCTGTAAAACTTGGACAGATTCTGATTTTCGGTGTTTAACCTTCTAAATCGTGTTCGATCGATTCCGTTAACAAGTTTAGTGATTACAACAACGTTAAACATCAATATTAACCAGTAAATTATCAAGAAATCAGCAAGAATCATATCCACACAAGATCTACATGATTTACACCACTAGTTACTCTTTAACCAACATGTTCAAGACTTTAATGCAAGTTCTTTAGTGTTTCATAACTTTAATCATCAAATCACCTATTAACCACTTAAATAACATGAAGAATGAACGGATCTAAGTTCTTACCACTAGCACAAGGCTAGGAGAGTTCGAGTGTAGAAAAGTGGTGGTTAAAAGCGAATAGAGAAGGTCTTTGCTCTACCGAGTACACCAAGCTTACTTGTTCGGTCTCTAGCACCTTTGGATGAGTGTAGAATGTTTGAAAGAAGCTTGAAGGTGGTGGTATGGTGGTGTGGTGATGGCTGCCGAACCAAAGAGAGGAGAGAGTGAGGGTTTGGTTGAAGTTGTGATGTTGGTGAATGAATGGTTAATCTTCTCATGGTTCACACTTATATCCATCTTCTCATGAAATCCTTTGTGTAATATGTTCATCATGGGGGGACAATATCTATTAAATTAATGAAATAAAATCCAAGTGTGGAAGGGCCATAATGGCCGTAGACTACGTGGGGGGGGGGGTATGTAGGCTAGGTTATAACCAAGTTAAGATAATTAGTTAGAATCTAATAATCTAGTTAGGTGGTTTTAGTTATGAGATATTTGTATAGGGTGTTATGATGTTCGGGGATCACAACTAGCTCAGAAAAATAAAGATAATGTGTTTGGCAATATTTTTGTGTTCCGGGTAAAGTCCGGTTGTTCGGTTCAGTGTTGTTCTGTTAAAGTGCTTAATTAATCCGTAAAGTGTCCTACATATATATTTTTGTAACGTTTTTAATTTTCAATACTCAAGAAAGCATACCGGACTATTTAGTAACTTTTCTATACACTACTAGTATGTTAACAAGCACATATAAGTATAACACAGTACTCAGAGAGCAGTTAAGTAATTCCACACAATCGTCAAGCACTTTAATTATCATTAATAAATTGTACGGAATACATGGAATTTTGAGGGTTGTCACATTCTTCCCCTGTTAAGAAAATTTCGTCCCGAAATTTAGCACGTGGTTACTGAGGAAGCTAGTTATGTTGCGTTGTTTTCCTGGTTTTTCTCGGGTGTCACATCATCCCCCCGTTGATTTGGAATTTCGTCCCGAAATTCTGCAGTAGCTTCAGCCTCAGTAATGGTTGCGTTTTTCTTAAACAGCTGGGGGTACTTGAATTTCATTTGGTCTTCTCGTTCCCTGGTATACTCTGGGCCACGACGGGAAATCCAACGAACTCGGACGAGTGGTATTCTGGTGTGTTTGAGAATCTTAACGTCTTGATCCGTAATTTCTACTGGTTCCTCGACGAATCGCAGCTGGTCGTCGATAGTGAGCTCCTTTAGAGGAACTATGAGGGTCTCATCTGACAGACACTTCTTCAGATTTAACACATGGAAAACATTGTGAACTCCGCTGAGTTCTTCAGGTAGATTCAACCTATAGGCGACTTTTCCAATTCTGTCAATGATCTCGAACGGTCCGACATAACGCGGGTTGAGCTTGCCCCGCTTGCCAAATCGGACTACACCTTTCCAAGGTGGGACTTTGAGTAGCACTCGATCCCCAACCTGGAACTCGAGTGGCTTTCTTCGCTTATTAGCATAGCTTTTCTGACGGTCACGAGCTGGCGCCATTCGTTGTCGTATCTGAGCAATCTTATCGGTTGTATCTACTACGAGTTCTGGACCAGTGATTTGACTGTCACCAACTTCTGCCCAACAGAGAGGTGATCGGCACTTGCGTCCATATAATGCCTCGAACGGAGCGGCCTGGATGCTGGTGTGGTAACTGTTGTTATATGAAAACTCCACTAACGGGAGATGCTTTTCCCAGCCATTGCCAAAATCGAATACATATGACCTAAGCATGTCTTCAAGGGTCTGAATGGTGCGTTCAGATTGCCCATCCGTTTGTGGATGATAAGCGGTGCTCATGTCTATTCGTGAGCCAAAAGACTTATGCATAGCTTGCCATAGTTCAGAGGTAAAACGAGCGTCACGATCAGAAATGATGGAGGTTGGCACTCCGTGCCTTGATACCACTTCTTTTAGGTAGATGTCTGCTAGAGTAGAAAACTTATCCGTTTCTTTGATAGGCAGAAAATGTGCAGACTTGGTCAGTCGATCCACGATCACCCAAATGGTATCATTTCCGCGTTGAGATCTGGGCAGGCCAGTAACGAAATCCATGGATATTTGCTCCCATTTCTATTTTGGGATCTCTGGTTGTTGAAGTGGGCCTGATGGTTTCTGGTATTCGACCTTGACCCTAGCACAAGTCAAGCATTTACCGACGTAGGTTGCTATGCTGGATTTCATACCAGGCCACCAGTATGTAGTCTTTAGGCCGTGGTACATCTTATCCGAACCAGGATGTACTGAATAACGAGACTTATGTGCTTCATCCATCACAAGCTTGCGTAAGTCTTCATACAGTGGAACCCAGATGCGTCCGTTAACATAGTTGGCGCCGTTTCCCTTTTGTTCTAGTCGTTGCCTCGATCCTCGTAGGGACTCAGCCCTGATGTTCTCTGCTTTCAATGCTTCAACCTGAGCATCACGAATCTGAGCTGGAAGGTTGGATTAGATGGTAAGCTGTAACGCACGTACACGCCTAGGTATAGTATCCTTCCGGCTGAGGGCGTCAGCCACAACATTGGCCTTGCCCGGATGATACTTGATCGCGCATTCGTAGTCATTCAAGAGTTCGACCCATCGACGTTGACGCATGTTTAACTCCTTTTGCTTGAAGATATGCTCGAGACTCCTGTGATCGGTGTAAATGGTGCACTTGGTACCGTACAGGTAATGTCTCCATATCTTAAGCGCGAAAACAACTGCTCCCAGTTCCAGATCGTGAGTAGTGTAGTTCCTTTCGTGAACTTTAAGTTGGCGTGATGCATAGGCAATGACCTTGTCGCGTTGCATCAACACGCAACCAAGTCCTTGGATGGAAGCGTCGCAATAAACCACAAAATCATCTGTGCCTTCAGGCAATGAGAGGATAGGCGCGCTACAGAGTCTATCTTTTAGGTGCTGAAATGCGGACTCTTGTGCATCACCCCAACGATAGGTAACACCTTTCTGAGTCAGTGAAGTGAGAGGTTGCGCAATCTTTGAGAAATCCTTGAAAAACCTTCTGTAATATCCTGCCAAACCCAAGAATTGGCGGATTTCTGTTGGTGTGCGGGGTGCAGACCAATTCTTGATCGATTCAACCTTAGATGGATCCACATGAATTCCATCCTTTTTTACCACATGGCCTAGAAAGTGGACTTCGCGAAGCAAGAAGTCACATTTCGAAAACTTGGCATACAACTGCTCTTTAAGAAGTAGTTCCAGAATAAGCCTCTGGTGTTGCTCGTGTTCCTCCTGACTCTTAGAATAGATGAGGATGTCGTTGATGAAGACTATGACAAATTTATCCAAGTAAGGCTTGCACACTCGGTTCATAAGGTCCATGAAGACCGCAGGTGCATTCGTCAATCCGAAAGGCATAACCAGAAACTCATAATGGCCGTAACGAGTTCTGAATGCTGTTTTGGAGACGTCCTCCTCTCGGACTCTCAGCTGATGGTAGCCTGACCTTAGGTCAATCTTAGAATAGAAGCTCAACCCTTGCAACTGGTCGAACAAGTCATCAATGCGTGGAAGAGGATAACGATTCTTCACGGTCACCTTGTTGAGTTCGCGGTAGTCAATACACATCGTGAAGGTACCGTCTTTCTTCTTCACGAATAACACAGGGGCTCCCCATGGCGAAGAGGTAGGACGTATAAAACCCTTTTCCAGAAGTTCTTGTAGTTGCGTAGACAGTTCTTCGAGTTCTGATGGAGCAAGTCGATAAGGCGCACGAGCTATTGGTGCTGCTCCAGGAGCTAGCTCGATTTGAAACTCGACTTGTCGATGAGGCGGAAGGCCAGGTAATTCCTTAGGAAATACCTCGGGAAAGTCGCGTACAATAGGAATGTCTTCTATCTTCCTTTCTTCCGCGGATGCATCAGTAACGAGGGCTAGGATAGCGGTGTGGCCCTTTCGTAAACACTTATGGGCTTTAAGGAAAGAGATGATGCCTACAACAGCACCACTCTTGTCGCCATGAATCACGAGCGATTCTTTACCAGAACGAGGGATACGGACGATTTTCTCCTTGCAAATAATCTCCGCTTGGTGTCGAGATAACCAATCCATTCCAATGACAACGTCGAAACTACCCAGAACGATAGGAATAAGATCGATGGAGAAGGTCTGACCAGCTAGGACGAGGTTACAGCCCTTAACTATGTGTGTGGCTTCAAGACTTTTACCGTTTGCTATTTCTACCGTGTGCTTGGTGTTCAAAAGTGTTGGAGTGCGCTTAAGCATTTGGCTAACTTTTAAGGACACGTAGCTAGTATCGGCACCCGAATCAAATAAAACAGTAACAAAGAAATCATCCAGAAGAAACTTACCCATCACAACGTTGGGGTCGTTCCTTGTATCACCCACATGCGAAGGAGGAATAATTCACCTAGATCCACAAGCTTAGATGAGTTTTCAATTTATCAAGTCGGTAAGCAATCAAGTTTGGAGGAGTTTCCTTAGGTCGTGTGAATGAATTTAAAAATACGTTCGTGTAATCGTAAGGTTCCAAAGAAAGGACGCGAAAACGCGTTCAAGAGAGTATAAACACACCATCACACTCAAGGTTTCAATAAGTGATCACCAATGATAGAAATTCGATCCTTCCAAACCCTCTAATCTAGAGTGAGTTCGCATTAGTGTCTAGCGTCACTGTGGTAAAGGAATGATGGTTCTGTGTATGTCAATAGTAGAAATTAGGCATTGCATTAAGCATAGGTCGGTACAAAGGCTAGCGAAAAGATTTCACATAATTATGATAAACCATCGTAGGATCAAAGTGCGACTCTTATAGTGTAAGGGGGAAAAGGGGTGAGGTAAATGTGTAGCTCGTCGTGTCCGTATGTAAGTTGAGTAATACGTATCGTCGTCCTCGAATGTCCCAAAGACTATCCCATCATTAGGAGGCATCCGCTTGCTAAGTTGGGTATACGAGGGTGTAGATCAAAATAAGATAATTAACTACCCAACAACGTAATGAGGGGGTAATCTTGTGATTGATGGAAATCGCGGTGTGGTTGTTAGCGTTTCGTTATATCGGTTGCTGATCGAAGGAACGGGAGGTTGGGCATGTTGACATGTGGTGCGATAATAAAGGACAAGGTTAAGCACAAGAGTTGGTTCACGAAGGTGGGATCTAAACGTCCTAAGATGGGTTGATATGGCAGGTTATACCTCCTGCAGGAACAACTGCGAGTGCCTCAGCAACTCGTTCGTTGATCAAAGCCGTCAGCTGGGCTTGAGTTAGGTTGATACGTCCTCCGCGTCCGTTCATGATCTTCATAACGAAGCAACGTAAGTGAGGAAAGTGTCACCAAAGTGCGTATGTGTGGGACGACAATAGAGAGTAAGCACACAAGGTTCAAATAGCAACTACCACATTATCTAATGCACAGTGAGAACTATCTAACCGACAATATAACATAAATCATACCACTTATGGCGTCGAGTCTTGCACGTGGAGCGTAGCGTCGTTGTGGATCGTTGAGCACTGTACCGGTTATAGTCTGGTTTTATCAAAAACTTTTCCCTTTTTAAAACCAAGTTCACTATAACCAATGGCTCTGATACCAATCTGTCACACCCCCAAAATCCACCATGCGGAGTATCACCGCTTGGAGGGGTGACATGACCAGGATCGAGCCACCAATCATATCGAACAACATAATTAAGTAAATAAAACCAAACATAATACGATTGGTGACCAAAAGGAAGTAAACCGATTTTAGTTTAACAGCGGAAGCATAAAACATAAGTTCAAAACATAGTCCATAGTTCATAAGTTTAAAGTCCAAAACGTAGGTTTAATAAGTTCATAAAGTTTATTTATTAAATACGGGACATATCAGTTCGCATCCCACAACGACACCTCCATATGCAAGCTCCAAGCATTTAGCGACCTGTAAGGCATGTAACAACGAGTCAACAACAAAGTTGAGTGAGTTCACGTTTGGTTGTTTAGTTTTAAGTTGTTTTCGAAAACGTGGTTTGTCTTTCGTTGGCGTAATTGCCGTGGGGGTTACCCCGTAGTTGAAAGAAAATTTAACCAGTTCATTCTTTATTACCCATACCCTGTCCATGATTAGTGGGGGCTTCCCCATGTGAACTACTAGACCGTATGATATCGACTACTACGCAAGTAAGTTGTGCCCTACATCAGTGTCTATCATCACTGATGGTTTGCCATAGTCCATTAGTACACGCCCGTCCGACTGGCACGGTGTGAGGTTTGTTAAACCTAATAGCGCTATTAACTAATGACCCGCTCGCCATTGGCCTCGGCGATTAAGTCGATATAAAATGAGGGACTTATGATAGAGTTTTGTCTAGTAAGTTAAAGGTTGTTGTCCTACACAAGGAGGACGAACGTACGTAGTTCTCCCAAAGAGAATACGCAGGATTAATACTGGCATCCTACCCGAGGAGGATGGCCATACATATCCTACCTAAGTAAGATATGTAGATTCCGTTTTAATTCTTTAACCCATTCCCAAACCACCGGGAATCCCATGCCTTAGAAAGTGTGTGAACTCACCTTGGTTTGCTCGGTTAGATTCTCAAATATAGCTAACAGTCAAGGTCGGTCAATCACGTCCTAATATAATTTACCAGTTAGTCATTTAGTGGCTTTCAAACAGAACACAAAGTTCCTACACGTATCTATCACACAACATGCATCGTTTTAACGGTTTATGCCCATCTAAGTTTCCCATCCATTCCCCACTCAAAATCAAACATACAATAATGCACATAACATATATAAGATGTTAGATCATTCACGGATAGCATACTCGACATTTAGACACGCAAGTCACAACTTATCCCAATTCAGCATTTATATTCAAAACCGGCTGTTTTTGGACGTTTTAATAAAATAGTTAAATTATTCCAAAAATTCCCAAATTTTTATAGAATGTCTTAAACGTTCCATATTTATTGTGTAAAAATATCGGGGTCCGGTTCACTAACAATATTTTATAAAAATCATATTCCGGACTGAACTCAGATTTATGCATTTCTGACCACAGTCCACGGAACAATTTATTAAAAATTCATCGAGTGTCCGATTTACGAAATTCCAGTGGGGTAATTACAGATACATCAGTTGTCATCTACTGTATGAATTCCATTAGCTGATTCATCATATTTTTCCAGTTACGACCAAAAACATAACACCTATTTTCAGCAGCAAAAATGCAGCTTGAGCTGCTGTTACAAAATGACCTTTTAAAAATAGTAAACGGAGTCCAAAAATTATGATTCCGGTGCCATTAGAACCGTATTTCATAATAACATGTTTTAGACTTGAAATATCATTTTTGTAGAGTTTATGACCTGTTTACAGCCAACTGAAGTTGGCTGTAAAACTTGGACAGATTCTGATTTTCGGTGTTTAACCTTCTAAATCGTGTTCAATCGATTCTGTTAACAAGTTTAGTGATTACAACAACGTTAAACATCAATATTAACCAGTAAATTATCAAGAAATCAGCAAGAATCATATCCACACAAGATCTACATGATTTACACCACTAGTTACTCTTTAACCAACATGTTCAAGACTTTAATGCAAGTTCTTTAGTGTTTCATAACTTTAATCATCAAATCACCTATTAACCACTTAAATAACATGAAGAATGAACGGATCTAAGTTCTTACCACTAGCACAAGGCTAGGAGAGTTCGAGTGTAGAAAAGTGGTGGTTAAAAGCGAATAGAGAAGGTCTTTGCTCTACCGAGTACACCAAGCTTACTTGTTCGGTCTCTAGCACCTTTGGATGAGTGTAGAATGTTTGAAAGAAGCTTGAAGGTGGTGGTATGGTGGTGTGGTGATGGCTGCCGAACCAAAGAGAGGAGAGAGTGAGGGTTTGGTTGAAGTTGTGATGTTGGTGAATGAATGGTTAATGTTCTCATGGTTCACACTTATATCCATCTTCTCATGAAATCCTTTGTGTAATATGTTCATCATGGGGGGACAATATCTATTAAATTAATGAAATAAAATCCAAGTGTGTAAGGGCCATAATGGCCGTAGACTAGGTGGGGGGGGGGTATGTAGGCTAGGTTATAACCAAGTTAAGATAATTAGTTAGAATCTAATAATCTAGTTAGGTGGTTTTAGTTATGAGATATTTGTATAGGGTGTTATGATGTTCGGGGATCACAACTAGCTCAGAAAAATAAAGATAATGTGTTTGGCAATATTTTTGTGTTCCGGGTAAAGTCCGGTTGTTCGGTTTAGTGTTGTTCCGTTAAAGTGCTTAATTAATCCGTAAAGTGTCCTACATATATATTTTTGTAACGTTTTTAATTTTCAATACTCAAGAAAGCATACCGGACTATTTAGTAACTTTTCTATACACTACTAGTATGTTAACAAGCACATATAAGTATAACACAATATTCAGAGAGCAGTTAAGTAATTCCACACAATCGTCAAGCACTTTAATTATCATTAATAAATTGTACGGAATACATGGAATTTTGAGGGTTGTCACATCTTTATTCTTAACGCAGCATAAAAACTTCCAACGCCCGCCAGATCCACTTTACAATTTCCCTGAAATACATGTAGTTTGAAAAACATCAACAAAAGTTTAGCGAGTTCATGTGTTCGTTTGTGTGTATGTATAAACCTTTGAAACGTTGTAAGTATGTATGTAAGTCCCTGGTATGTAGCAATAAGGAAAAAGAGATCACCAATGGTTTGCAAGGCCATTGATATGTGTGAAGTGATGCAGGAAGACACAAACCTAGCAGACTTGTACCGGGCTTCCGGTTGTAAGACATAGTCACCACATGGTCCACTCGACGGACTCACGGGTGGGGCTCGCTACACCCAAATAGATCTATCACTCATGCCCCTCGGTCCTACAACGAGGATTGATGGCCTTAATCGCCCTACCCATTCACATGATCTAGTAATAACCCTCCTTAGCTAACCATACCATGTATAAAACGTTTGTAATAATCGTAACATGTATTTCACCCCCGAAGTATAAAACTGAAAACAGTTAAAAAGGGGGGGGAGACATGAACTCACTGTATTGCGTCTTGGGTACTCGTAACTCAAATCTCCTCAGCAACCACGACTGCCTACAATGTTCTAATGTCTATTAGATGAACGGGCCGTGCCTTGCCTTAGTATTTACGTTTTTTTAGTTACGCTTACTCCATGTCTTCAATATTATTCCAAGTTATAATTATTTGTTAAAATAATGATTATTTTAACTATAAATTACATTTGATTTTGGAATAATTGTTAAACGATATTTTGTAACAATATTTCTCACGTATTTCCTTCCCAAGGATGGGGGTATCTTATACATGTATATCCGTATTCTTGTATTGGTATATCTTGCCATGTGTCGGCGTCGTATTCCAGTGCGTACGTATTTTATACATGAATACTCAATATATTCCCAAAACAATGTATTTTCAAGTCTTACTTAGAAAATATATTTAAACTTATCTTGTCCAAAAACACTGTATCTCCCGAAAATATATATATTTCCCAAAAATCATATATCTACTAAATATACTAGGAAAAATATATTTTTACTTTCCAAAAACAATACATTTTCTCTTCTTGTCAAAATATGATCTAATTTTGTAACGGTATTTTCCAGAATAGTTTGTAAGTTACGTTTCAGCGTTCGGTTTCACAATATCAAGTGTGTAACTTATATTTTATTCCTTGTGATTTTTGATATTATTTTGGAGTTGTAAATTCTTGGTATTTGTAAGTTATATTATTTTATCCTAAAATAATATAACTATTCCACAAATTACACAAATATTCACACAGGTGTCTTTAATATAAAATATATATATTCTAAATATATATTTATCCATTTTTATTTACAAAACCAACCTCCAATACTTTGTATTTTTGTTACAAAAATTATGGCAAAGTTTGTATTGAAAAACATGGTTTAAGACATACTTGTAAACACTTGTTTAGAAAATATTTTCTAAGTGTTTGTATTTTTAGAAAATTTTGCCATAGTTCCCTTTGAAAATGGAGGTGTCCATGCTATTTAGCATATCATTTTCTTTTCAAAATCAACACACAATGATCAACAATCAAACCCTAAACATCTTGCACTTACCAAGTGCGAAAACTATACCATTTACATGACAACACGAACTTGATCTTTCACAAAACTTGTAGTGACTTGGTAAACTGTTTAGTGAGTTTAGTTATCCTTCAAAATATATTTACTTCTTGATAAACCTCATTCTTGGATGTTTTAGATGTTTACAACTTGTAAGCATATTTTACAAAAATGTTTATTTATAATATCTTCTTGTTTTTCTAGTATTTCTTCACTTGTTTTTCCACTAAAAATAGTGTAAGTTTAGTAAAAACCATGATCTATTAGAAATCATATTTGAACTTGGTTTTCTTGGAAAATCATTCACAAGTCTTAGATTCATAAGTCTACTAGCTTACTTTGTTTATTGTTTTACAAAAAAAAAAAAATCATTTTTATTCATCAAGTTCATGTTCACACAAGAAGATGATCATCATATGTTATTACATGATCATCCTACCACTTGCTAGATTATGTATTTAATCACTATCTAGCAAGCTCCATGTGATGATTAACATCATCATCTCAAGAAATCAACAAGCAAATATCATTCATATACTAAACAAGCTTGTTTAAACAAGATTTCATCATATTTCATCTTATGTTTCAAGATTCAAGTGTATGTCTTTTAGTGATCTTGTGATTTTCAACATAACATATCTTTTAACCACTAAAAAAATAGAAGTAAACAAGAGTGGTGAGAGCCTTACTACTAGCTTTAAGCTAGAGAAGATCAATGATGAAAATGGAGTGGTTAAAAGCAAACGGAAGAGGTCCTTGATGATCCACAAGCTCCAAGCTTCATTAGTAACCTTCTTACAACTCAAGATGATCTTGGAATGGCTAGATGTTGGATGAAAAATGGTGATGGTGGTGGGGTTACTTACGGCCGAAGTGAGGGGGAGGGAGAAGGAGAGTTGAAGTGTGGAGAAGATGGTGATACTTATGTCTACTTATAATCCTTATTCTCCTTTGTTAATTGGTTTATATGTTTCAATAAGTACACACAAATCTTTTCAAATCTTAAGAAAGATCATATGGAGATTTAGGAAGATTAGATAAATCTTGAGTGTGGGGGCCACCTTGGGCCGTAAATAAGAGAGGGGGAGGGGGGGGGGGGGGTAAATGTAAGTTTTGATGGTAAGTAGGTAAATTAGTGGAGGTTAAGTGTAATATCTAGTGTTTTAAGTGTATGATGCATTATGTAGTATGTTAGGGTGTTCGGGAACATAACTAGCCAAGAAAGATAAAAACAATGCTTCTAGCAATATTTTGGTGTTCCGGGTAATGTCCGGTTGTTCGGTTAGATACCAGTTCGTTAAAGTGTCAAGTTATTCCGTTTATGTAACTTTTCATGACACTTTTAATTCCCGACACTTAGGAAAGCATACAGGACTATTTTGCCATATTTTTGCATGTTATTAGCATGTTAAATTGCTGATTTTTGCTGATTAATGCAGAATTCTACACTTTGAGTGGGTTTTAGGCACTTTCCGGTATTTAAACTATCACCTAGTGACGTAGTTTTATGGTCCTTACTTCCTTACACTCCATACTAGTGTAGTACCTTGTCTTTGGCCCTTACGGGGTCTCAAAACATTGTCTGTCTATGTACTGACATTGTCAGCATGTTTCTGAGCTATCCGCTAACGGTGAAAAAGAGGGAAAAAGTTGTTGGTCTATTAAAGACGAATTTAATTCACAAATTTGATGGGTTCGGTAACCATATTAGGCAAATCAGGATCCTGTAAAATATTGAAGAATGAAGGATGTGATAAATGGTGTGACAACATGAAATGTGATGCACATGTGTATATGATACAGAAATCAGAAAGCAGTTTAAGTTATCAGTTGTAATTAAGCACAGTCATTAAGCACTAATCAAGATTAATTAATTGTACGGATACATGCAAATTTGACAGTTGTCACACAAGCAACCCTAGACATGAACCCTTGATCACCAGATCATCATCAAACACATATCCATATCACCGATTCCTTAACTATACATAAACAACTGATAACATACAATGTCAACCTCAAACAGAAGCATCAACTATGAGCAGTGAATCATGAATGAATACAAATCATAGGGGTCTCAACCTGCCAGTTCTAATCCAATCAATTAATCAATTAAACTATCAAAGCCCTTATACGAAAAATACCACATACAATCCATTAAATTCCTAACATAACAGTTGCAATATTTTAGTGAACCTTAAGCATACACAACATTACATCATCAAGACTACATCGATCAATAAGGTTGACACTAACCGTGATACTGAAGGGTTGAGATAGGTCAAGATGGAACGAACGCCTCTAGGTTTCGTACTGCCGTCGCACAGAGGATAGGGAGAAAGATTCTAGGGTTTCGCTAAACAAAATAACTTACGTAACTTATGCCAAAACACAGTTCTTATAACCTGAACACCATTGGGCCTCACATGGGCCAAAAGCCCTTTGTCGGCGAAACCCCATTGGACGAAATTCCAATGTTTCGTCGTGATGATCATGGCGAAACACCAGGATTTCGTCGGGTATAGATAATGGCGAAAGTTTATGGTTTAATTGTTTGACGAGGGAGATTTGTGGGATTATAACTGAGATTACAGAAGTTTCCAATACCAACACTAATCAAACACTAGTCAAACATTAACACAGTAATTCAATCACATTTCAAACATACACAATTACAATGCAAAACAAATGTGAAAACACTGGTGCGAAACAAGTATTGTTTCGAGGAAAGACCTTGAAAGTTCGGGTTGTGACAGTAAGTTTTGAAGGTTCCAATCTCCCAAAAAGATAACGTCGTCTACGTATAACGAGTGGGAGATGATAGGGCCTTGATTTGGAAGCTTGATGTAGGGCTGTCCAAACTGCTCGACGATCGCTCAAAAAATGCTCGAAAAATGCTCGTTCGATTTCTGCTCAGTTTGTAAATGAGCCGCTCGGCTCGGTTCGATTTGAAAACAAGCCAAGCATGAGCAAAGGCCCGCTCGCTCGTCATTCGCTTGAACTATTTTTATTAAATAATTAATATATATTATAGATTTTAAAGATTTATATATATATATATAGTTATATAGATAAGTAGCCCAAAAAACTTAAAGCCCAAGAAACATACTAGCCCAACTCAATAACAAAACCTAACCCTAATTCCTAAAACAATCACATAAGCTCACTGCCAGAATCGCATATTCACATACCTCGGCACCTCGCTGTTGCTCAACTGAAAAAATGGAATCTCGCTGCTGTAATTGATGAATCGGGAGAAAATCTAGTGAGATATCTAGACAACATTGATGTATTTTCAGCAGAGGATCCAAATACCTCGCTGCTGCTCAACTGCTCAAGTTCAACTCATACGGAATCTCGCTGCTCTAGTTCAACTCAACTCAGATTACTTTCAGAAGAGGATCCAAATCAGTAGAGGTACAATCTTGATTGATATGAATGTATTGTTGTATCAATGAATCATGATGAAATAGTGTATGTGTAGTTATAACTTATCTTCAAACTAGATAATTATGAAGAAATTATGATGATCATATCTGTTATTAAACACGTGTAAGTGATGTTAATGTTCTATTGAAAAAGTAAGTTATGTTGATCTGGTAATGTAATTTATATTTTGGATGAACTAGATTTGATGTTAAGAAAATCGAGTGTAGCTCTTTACTTTTTGGACATTTGCGGTGATCTTTTGTTTTAACGATACTTTTGTTATGCTTATGTTCAATTGAGCTTATGTTATGCCTAAATTGTTTAAGCTGAGTATAATACATTGTGGATCTAAGCTGCTCATGTTATGCCTAAATTGTTTAAGCTGAGTATAATACATTATGGATCTAAGCTGAGTTTAAGCTTAGTATAATACATCAAACATTTTTAGAATCATGATTTAGTTATGTATTGCTTTTGTTAGTAAGGTGTTGGACATGTTTTAATTAAGTTAGGATTTGTTTTTGTTGAATGCACTCTTGTAATAGTCTTGATTTCAGTTTTTTTTTTGTTTTGCTACACATGTTTTAATTTCGATGCTGAGAAAAACCGAGCGAAAATGATCCACTCGATTCAAATTCAATCTGAGCACGACCATCACTTTTGTGCTCGATTTTTCAAATTCGATCCGATCGGATCGGTTGTAATTCAATCCGAGCACGAGCAGACCCTCGACCGGATCGGATCGGCTCATGAACACCCCTAGCTTGATGCCATTAAACATGCCAATTTCGACCGCTGAATTAATAAGCGTCGACAAGCCTTCCATAGGAATAATGAAGAGGAAGGGAGAAAGAGGGTCACCCTGCCTAACCCCCTTTTACATATTGAACTCCTCCGTAGGGGCCCCGTTTACAAGGACCGAGGTTTTAGCGGACTTGAGATAACCTTTAATCCATCATCGCCATCTACCCGAAAAACCCATCTTATCCATGGCGAAGTCAACTTTGAACATAAGCATCTTTTTTCCGGACTTTCTAACCCAGTCTTGAACAACATTAATGAGAACGTGCCCGTCGAAGATGTTACGGCCTTTGATGTAGGTAGTTTGTTCAGGGCCGATGATGCTTTGAATGACTTTCTGAATTCTGCCGGCCAAGATCTTTCCTATAATCTTAAGCATACATCCGATCAGACTAATGGGCTAATAATTATCAAGCGAAGAAGGATTAGAAGATTTCGGAATCAAGGCCAAAAACGAAGGGTTACTGCCCTTCGTTATGTTCTTTTTACGACCAAATTCGTTTTCAAATGAGTTTTCCTCACGTGAAATATGATACACGACCTTAATTAATTACAAAAATCCATAAATACATGTATATTCAGAAAAAAAAAGTAAAAATATATAAATGAAGTAGGTGTTGATGTTGGGTATGTTGGAATTTTCGTGTAACTTTTATAAAATAATTTTAGTCAATTTGTCAAACAAACTGAACGCAGCGGAAAACATGTACACGAGGTTCGGTTCTAAACCGTTTCCACCAGTGATCTCATTACAATCAAAATAGGTTATAATAAAATTAAAGAATCGTGACATCCAAGAAAGGCACCTTGGTTCAACGAACGATCTCGCTAGATGATCGTTGACCACGAAATCATGTTTGTTCGTTTGAAACGATTTCAAACGAAACCTTACTCTAAAAAAAAAATAAAGTTCGAAACTTTACCTTATACGTAATAGAAGAAACAAAAGGATTTGTTTTTCTAGCTAATTAAAATCAGCTCCTTCTCTTCACGTTCTCTTTGCGACGGCCAAGATCAACAAAAATTGAAGTTTTTTTATCCTCCTTTTGTTCTGTTTCTTTTTGGACTTTTGAAAGCTTTTTCACCATCAACTAAAAGTTCCGTATCTTTATTATTAATAGCTACCAAAGTTTAATAGATAATTATCATAGAGATCTTATTGAGTTTAAAGATATATAAGGATTAAGATTTGTAATCTAATTACAACTTCTTTATAATTATCTTTATCTCTATTTTTAATTATCTAAATAACTAATAATATATGTATATATATTATAATTAACAAATTAATTATAATGTTAAATCCGGCTCTATGTAATTATTCTAAATAATTACTCATTTCTTTTATTACGCTTATTATTTCGTGATCCGGTGATTAACGATTAAAACACCGTAACAAGTTCGTTGCCCAAAGTGTAACTCTTTGGGTCGTACCTTGACGACAACATTGAATTATAATCGAAAATTGAACATTATATCCAACAATCTCCCACTTGGTCGATTGGCCGATTAAGTTTCAATGTAGACAATAGTGGGTGCCTAGCTGCATCATATTGCCCCCGGCAAGGTATGACATACTTATGTCAACTAATTCTTTGCAGTAATCAAACCTATGGTTATGCAAATACTATAGCCCTGGTAATCGACTCATTTATCCCTCTGTATTGAACACTTGTTGAACATGAGACATGGATCGAATTCATTCTCATATATTATTCAACCATTTCTAATTTCGTTCCTGATTTGTAAGTGGTTTATCAAACTATTACTAGTTCGAGCGTGGCCACGCGTTTAACACCAGTTCAAATCAACGAAAGGCGCCAGAGTGTTCATCTTCTAAGTATAGAAGCACAGATCCCTTTAGCTACAAACAACTCCAACTAAACTTCGGATCATTCCCAAAACTATCCTTATTACAGCCAGTTACGTACAGCGTTAGATAGAATCAAAGAGCAACCATTCATTTAAGTTAGTTCTAGTATGTACCGCAGGTCTAAGGATACAATGATCATACCTATTCAAAATGTCTTGTGACTAAGATCCATGAAGATCATTTTGAAACGAGTTACGCCCAATATGATTCAACTAATCATATCAGTGAATATGGTTCTCAACACTTTGAGTATCCATGATATGGATCAACCATCTAATTCACAATAGTCTTTTACCAGATTGGTTCTCACGAATCAGATAGACTAAGGACATTTTAGAATACAAGATTCATAGATACTTAACGTACTAATATTTGAACACAAATATAATAGTTTAAAAGACATTCAACCATTAAATTCAAATAAACATAAAATACTGTTTACAGTTCAAAATGCACCAAATTACTAAATTACAAAATCAGACCCAATTCTAGCATATCTAAGACCTATACAATCAGCATGCTTCTCGTGTCTCACTTGAGGTATAGGCTTAGTAAACGGGTCTGCTAGATTCTAATCAGTATCAATTTTCTCTACTACGATGTCTCCTCTTTCCAAAAATTCCCGTATGTAGTGGAATTTTCTGAGAATATGCTTCGTGCTGTGATGCGACCTTGGTTCCTTTGCCTGAGCAATTGCACCTGTATTGTCACAAAATATCTCGATAGGCTTCTGTATGCTTAGTATAACTCTGAGATCAGCAATGAACTTTTTCATCCAAACAGCCTCCTTAGCAGCTTCTGAAGCCGCTATATATTCTGATTCAGTGGTCGACTGGGCCACCATGCTTTGCTTAGAACTCTTCCAAGTTATAGCACCACCATTTAAAGTAAAAACATAGCCTGTCTGCGATCGTGAATTATCACGATCCGTTTGGAAGCTTGCGTCAGTGTAACACTTTACTTTCATCTCTTCTTCCAAACCGCCAAATATCAGAAACATATCCTTAGTTCTTTTTAAGTACTTTAGGATATTTTTCACAGCAATCTAGTGACTTTTACCAGGATTCTGTTGATATCTGCTAGTCAAGCTCAGAGCAAACGATACGTCCGGTCTAGTACATAACATGGCATACATGATGGAACCGATAGCAGAGGCATATGGAACCTTTTGCATATCCTCTTTATCTTTGTCCAATTTGGGACACTGATGACTATTCAGTACAGTTCCAGTTGCCATTGGCAAGAGACCCTTCTTGGAATCTTGCATTGAAAAACGTCGAATGACCTTATCAATATATGTACTTTGACTAAGTCCAAGTAGCCGCTTAGATCTATCTCTATAAATCTTTATTCCTAGAATATAAGCAGCTTCTCCAAGATCCTTCATTGAGAAACATTTACCAAGCCAGGATTTAACATCCTGCAGCATTGGGATATCGTTTCCAATGAGAAGTATGTCATCTACATACAGGATTAGAAAAGTAATAGAACTCCCACTTGCCTTCTTGTAAACACACGGCTCATCTTCGTTTTTAATGAAACCAAACTGTTTGATTTTCTGATCAAAACGAAGATTCCAGCTTCGAGATGCTTGTTTCAATCCATAAATGGATTTATTCAAATTGCAAACTTTCTTAGGATTCTTAGGATCTACAAAACCTTCAGGCTGCTCCATATAGACATCTTCTATTAGGTGTCCATTTAGGAACGAGGTTTTGACATCCATTTGCCATATCTCGTAGTCATAATACGCGGCTATGGCAAGTAGAATCCTAATAGACTTAAGCATGGCTACTGGCGAGAAGGTTTCCTCATAATCAACTCCTTGAGTCTGAGTAAATCCTTTAGCAACCAACCGAGCCTTATAGGTTTTCACATTTCCATCCATGTCTGTTTTCAACTTGAAAACCCATTTACTTCCTACAGTCCGACATGCAGGAGGAAGTTCAACCAAATCCCAGACTTGGTTGTCATACATAGATTGCATCTCGACGCCCATGGCTTCGAGCCATTTTTCAGATTCATTACCTGAAATAGTAGCTTTGTAGGTTGAGGGCTCTTCTTGATCAATTATCAAGACGTACCTATCAGGTGAATACCTATCAGGTCCATGACGATCCCTCGTGCTTCTGCGGACGCCTAGTGTTACATCGGATTCCTGAATCCTCCCAGGTTCAGGTTCAACAATATTTTGTTGAGAGGCAGATTCGACTATTGGTTGATCAATTTGTGGTTCTCGAATTTCCTCAAGATCCACAAGATTATCTCCAATTCCTCGCGCCATAAGCTCATCCTCTAGGAATGTTCCTCGACGCTTAGTGAAAACTCTATTTTCAGCAGGATTATAGAAATAATAACCAACCGGAGGATCAAGTTTTCACTGCGAGGATCAAGTTTGTCCGAAGACTCACTGGTAACATGTGACAACTCGAGTTTCCGAGATTCCACTTTCGCATTTATTGCACGTTCACTGTTTGTTTAGTTGTTTACTTGCACAATTGGTTTGCTTTGTAACTGTATACGTTTTGGTTCGATAAAGTGTAATGTGATTGTGCATGGTTATGTGTTATTTACGAAAGATTTGGCAAATACATGAACTTGGTGATGAAACTGTAAATTATATTGTGATGGGTGTGTTTTATGTAAAAGATGATACTTAGGGGTGAGTAGAGTAGTTAGTGAAATCTTAAAAACTCTTAACCCTAACCTCCTTCACTAATCATCTCACAAAATCAACATACGTACTTTCACATCCTCCTCTCCTCTCCTACAATCATCTTCTTCATCATTGGCACAAGCTCTCAATCATCACTCTTGATCCCTCTCTTTATCTAGAATCAATCCAAGGTAATTGTTTAATGGTTATTTGTTGTTAATCATTGATTGTTTGATTCATGCAAAAACCCTAGTTCTTCATATGATGGTTCTGTGTTATTGATCAATTCTGATTATTGTGAAATGGTTATGAATTAGTTGTGTAATCATTTGCCTGATGTTACGATGCATGATATGTTAGAACTGTTGATTGTTAATTGGATTACAACATTGCCAAAGTATGAAGATTAGGGTTTTGATCGTAGTCTTCTAACGTAACTGTTCCATCGATTCTTCATACTTTTATAAGAGGATGAGATGGTCCGAATTTTATTGTATATATATGTAGTCCGAACTTTGTAACACATGAATATAGTCCGAACTTTATGTTGTTGCGTGTTGTCCGAATTTTATATGGTGAATGCTTGTCCGAATTTTATGTATGAAAGCATATGGTCTGACTTTTTTGACTAGTATCAAGTGGTCCGACTTTTTGGTATGATACAAGGGAGTCCGACTTTTGTTGCTTGTTTAAGAGGTCCGAGTTTTAGGCTAGGAAGCCTTGTCCGAGTTTTTAAAGACAATGCCTTGTCCGACTTTTTGAATGATAAAGGGGGTCCGACTTTTATATGTTGATGATGGTCCGAAATTATGTATGAGATGCATATGGGTCCGAATTTTATAAGTGTGATGTGTTGTCCGAGTTTTATGTCAATATATGTTCCGACTTTTGCTTGTTATATATATGGACCGACCTTATGCTTGATGCCTTGTCTGAGTTTTTATGCTTTGATGGTGGTCCGAACTTCATACGATATATGTATTCCGAACTATACAGAGTGATGTATGATCCGAGTTTACTTGTGAACACCAGTGTTAGAGCCTACTGTATGTTTCTGTACATTACAACATGCTACTGTATGCTGCTGTATATGACTGTATGATACTGTGTGTAGGAACAATCTATGTCACGTTATTCTGTATACGATTATCACACGAATCACAGTTGTTTGGACATCAAGGACTTGTAAACCCTAATTGAACGTAAACACTTACATCGAGTTTATGTGCAATGTACCATAGGTCATGAGTAACGGACCTAATCATTAATTAACACTAGAAGCAATAACATATGGAGCAAACCAAGGTGAGTTCACACTCTTACCATGGCATGGGATTCCCGGGGTTGGGAATGGGATTGAAGGAATAGATTTGTACTTACACTGTTACTAGACTATCTACCATCGTCCTCGGATGCGCAGGATACATACGTAAAACCTACATATGCTTGCACACATCATTGTCCTCAGGTTGCGAAGGACACTTACGTAAAACCTACGTAAACTTATACTCACTAATGCCTCGGGTTGTGTCAGGCACTTACGTAAAACCTACGTAAACCCCCGCGTACCACTGTCCTCGGTTTGTGAAGGACACTTACGTAAAACCTACGTAAACCTTGTAAGTACTACTGTTCTCAGGTTAAGAAGAACACTTATGGTTACAAATAGTCTAGTGTATATGCAACTATGGGAAGCCCCCACCAATAGAACATACTATCGGCCCAGTGGAGCTACGCGTTATGAAACGAACTTACTATTACGAACTTACTATTACGAACTTACTTTCTGTGAACTCGCTCAACTAGTTGTTGACTCTCTGTTACATGCCTTGCAGGTCGTTAGGTATACATGGAGCTTGCACTGGGAGGCGCGGTCGTTGTGGACAAGGATCGTGAGTGCTTTAGTTAAACATTATGACATTACATACTTTATTTATGATTGGGCTTTTACTCATTTGCTTCCGCTAAACGTTGAATTTATACTTATATTTTGAACACCTCTCATATGGATTGGGTTGGTTTAATGACATTTACTTTTACTATTTACATTGTTCTATATGATTGGTGGCTTGATCCTGGTCAGTCACGCCTACAAGCGGTGATACTCCGCGTGTGGATTTTGGGGGTGTGACAGATTGGTATCAGAGCCATTGGTTATAGAGAACTCGGTTTTAATAAGCGAAAAACGTTTTTATTAAAACCAGACTATAACCAGTACAGTGCTCAACGATCCACAACGACACCTCGCTCCACGTGCAAGACTCAACATCCTAGGTAATAAGGTTTATGTTTATTGCCTACATGCTAGAATTACATAGAACTTTGCTCGTGGTATGCTTAGATTACATTGCCTACTATTCGTTATTGCTTGAGAACATTTGTGTGCTTACTCTCTTCTGTCATCGCACTATTCGCGAACCTCTCTCACATATGTTATATTTGCTATGAAGATCATGGCTGGACGTATTAACTTGACACAAGCCCAGTTGACGGCTCTTATCAACGAACAAGTTGCTGCGGCACTTGCAGCCGCACAAGCAGGAGGTATACCCTGCAGTCGTAACTCACACTAGGATCTTTAGATCCTACATTCCTAAACCAACTCTTGTGTTTAACCTTGTCCTGTTCTTATATACACAACAGGTCAACACGCTCAGCCACCTGTTTGCACTTTCAAGAATTTCATGGACTGTCGTCCAAGCACGTTCAGTGGCATGGAGGGAGCTGTGGGACTCCTCCATTGGTTTGAAAAGCTCGAGTCTGTGTTTGAAATGTGTGAATGCCCTGAGGCTCGCAGGGTGAAGTACGCTACTGGCACACTAGAAGGAATGGCGCTGACTTGGTGGAATGCGCAAGTCCAACTTTTAGGATTGTCAGCTGCTAACGCCACTCCTTGGAATGAATTCAAAGAGCTGATTAAGCGAGAATACTGCACACGCGACGACATCCATAAGTTAGAAGTGGAGTTCTTTCATTTGAAGATGACTGGGTCGGAAATTGAGGCATATACTAAAAGGTCAAACGAGCTGGCCGTTCTGTGTCCAACTATAGTGGACCCTCCTATCAGACGCATTGAGTTGTATCTCAAGGGGTTGGCACCAGAAATTCAAAGCCACGTGACATCGGCCAACCTTGCTAACATCCAGGATATTCAGCGCCTTGCTCATCGCCTCACGGATCAGGTAGTGTAACAAGACAGGCTGCCTAAGCGCATCAGCGCTACTGCTACCGTTACCACATCTGCTATACCTGCTACCCCCAGTGACAACAAGAGAAAATGGGAGGGGGATTCCAGCAAAGGTTCAGCTTCAGTTCAGTCTCAGGTGCAGCAGCGGAAGACTGACAACTATCAGAGTCCTAGTCAGCACTCTTCGGGCAGTCACAGGCAGGGTGGTTATCGAGGGAACCTCCCAAGGTGTAACAACTGTAACAGACACCACAGTGGCCAGTGCAACAAGGGTCGCTGTCAGAGGTGCCTCAAGATGGGTCATGAGGCCAAGGATTGTAGGAGCCCGCGGCCTGCGAATCAGAATCAGCAGCAGCAGCAAACACCGCAGAATCAGCAACAGGGAAACAAAGGATGTTTTCATTGTGGCGCTGAAGGTCACTTCAAAAGACACTGCCCTCATTTGAACCGAAACCAGAACAACAACAACAACAATAACCAAGGCAACGGGAACAATAATGGGGGAACAACAATGATGGGAACAACAGCGCTAAGGGTCGTGCATTTGTGCTGGGGCAGGGTGATGCCAGAAATGATCCCAACGTAGTTATGGGTAAGTTTCTTCTTGACGACTTTTATGTTACTGTATTGTTTGATTCGGGTGCGGATACAAGTTATGTGTCTTTGAAAGTTAGCTAAATGTTAAAACGTGCACCAACTCCCCTAAACACCAAACATGTCGTAGAGTTAGCTAATGGTAAAAGTCTAGAGGCCACACACATAGTTCAGGGTTGTAATCTTATCCTCGCTGGTCAGACTTTCTCCATCGATCTCATTCCTATAGTTCTGGGTAGTTTCGACATCCTCATTGGTATGGACTGGTTATCCAAACAGCAAGCAGAGATCCTATGTAAGGAGAAGATCATCCGTATTCCCCGTTCTGGTAAAGAACCTCTCGAAGTTCAAGGCGACAAGAGTGGTGCTGTGGTTGGCATCATCTCCTTCCTGAAGGCTCAGAAATGTTTACGAAAGGGTCACACTGCCATTGTGGCACTAGTTACAGATGCATCAACGAAAGAGAAAAGAATAGAGAGTATCCCAGTTGTACGCGATTTTCCTCAAGTGTTTCCTGAAGATTTACCTGGTCTACCGCCTCATCGCCAGGTCGAGTTTCAAATCGAGCTAGCTCCTGGAGCAGCACCTATAGCTCGCGCACCGTATCGTTTAGCTCCAACTGAACTCGAAGAACTGTTAAAGCAATTGCAAGAGCTCTTGCATAAGGGCTTTATTCGTCCTAGCTCTTCGCCCTGGGGATCTCCAGTGTTATTCGTGAAAAAGAAGGACGGCACCTTCAGGATGTGCATTGATTACCGCGAACTGAACAAGGTCACAGTGAAGAATCGCTACCCTCTTCCACGTATTGACGACTTATTCGACCAGTTGCAAGGGTCGAGTTACTACTCCAAGATTGATCTGAGGTCAGGGTATCATCAGCTGAGAGTCCGGGATGAGGACGTCTCCAAGACAGCATTCAGAACTCGCTACGGTCACTACGAGTTTCTAGTCATGCCGTTCGGGCTAACGAACGCGCCTGCAGTTTTCATGGATCATATGAACAGGGTGTGCAAACCCTATCTAGACAAGTTTGTGATTGTTTTCATCGACGACATCCTGATCTACTCCAAGAGTCAGGAGGAACACGAGCAGCATTTGCGACTTATCTTGGAACTCCTTCGAAAGGAACAACTGTACGCCAAGTTTTCAAAATGCGACTTCTGGCTTCGTGAAGTTCACTTTTTGGGCCATGTGGTAAACAAGGATGGGATTCATGTTGATCCATCCAAGGTAGATTCGATCAGGAACTGGCCTGCACCGCGTACACCAACAGAAATATGCCAATTCTTGGGTTTGGCGGGTTATTACAGACGGTTTATCAAAGATCGCACAACCACTTACACTACTAACACAGAAAGGTGTTACCTATCGTTGGGGTAATACACAAGAAACGGCTTTTCGGTACCTAAAGGATAGGCTATGCAACGCACCTATTCTCTCATTGCCAGAGGGCACGGACGATTTTGTGGTCTATTGTGACGCATCGATACAGGGGCTTGGTTGTGTATTGATGCAGCGGGATAAAGTTATTGCTTATGTGTCACGTCAACTCAAGATTCACGAGCGGAATTACACGATGCACGATTTAGAGCTGGGAGCTGTTGTTTTCGCGCTTAAGATATGGCGACACTACCTGTACGGTACCAAGTGCACTATCTACACCGATCACAGGAGTCTCGAGCATATCTTCAAGCAGAAGGAATTAAACATGCGTCAACGTCGATGGGTTGAACTACTGAATGATTACGAATGTGCCATCAAGTACCATCCAGGCAAAGCCAATGTTGTGGCTGACGCTCTCAGTCGAAAAGATACTTTACCTAGGCGCGTGCGAGCACTGCAGCATACTATTCAGTCTAGTCTTCCTGCACAGATACGAGATGCTCAGGTAGAAGCATTGAAACCAGAAAACGTAAGGGCTGAAGCCTTACGTGGCTCAAGGCAACGATTAGAACAGAAGGAAGACGCCGCCCACTATGTAACAGGACGCATTTGGGTTCCACATTATGGCAATTTACGCGAGCTGGTAATGGATGAAGCTCACAAGTCTCGCTACTCGGTACATCCAGGTTCGGATAAAATGTATCACGATCACAGAACTACATATTGGTGGCCTAGCATGAAGGCCCACATAGCAACTTACGTCGGCAAGTGTTTGACCTGTGCGAGAGTCAAGACGGAGTACCAGAAACCATCAGGCCTACTTCAGCAACCAAAGATACCACAATGGAAATGGGAGGAAATTTCCATGGATTTTGTTACTGGCCTGCCTAGATCCCAGCGTGGGAATGATACTATTCGGGTGATCGTAGTTCGACTCACAAAGTCTGCTCATTTCTTGGCTATCAAAGAAACGGATAAGTTCTCTACCTTAGCAAACGTCTACTTGAAAGAAGTTGTTTCGAGGCACGGAGTGCCAACCTCTATTATTTCGGATCGGGATGCACGATTCACTTCAGAACTATGGCAAGCAATGCACAAATCTTTTGGCTCTCGATTAGACATGAGCACAGCTTACCACCCAAGCACAGATGGGCAGTCTAAGTGCACTATCCAGACTCTAGAAGACATGCTACGGGCGTGTGTTATCGATTTTGGCAACAGCAGGGAAAAGCATCTTCCATTAGTGGAGTTTTCGTACAATAACAGTTACCACACCAGCATTCAAGCCGCTCCATTCGAGGCATTGTACGGACGTAAATGCCGGTCACCTCTCTGTTGGGCAGAGGTGGAGGATAGTCAAATCACAGGTCCAGAACTTGTAGTTGATGCTACTGAACGAATTGCACAGATACGACAACGCATGGCGGCAACTCGCGACCGTCAGAAAAGTTACGCTGATAAGCGCAGGAAGCCACTCGAGTTTCAAGTTGGGGATCGAGTGCTACTCAAAGTCTCACCCTGGAAGGGTGTGGTTCGTTTTGGTAAACGGGGCAAGCTCAATCCGCGGTACGTTGGACCGTTCGAGATCATTGAAAGAATAGGCAAAGTGGCCTACAAACTGAATCTACCAGCTGAACTCGGTGCAGTTCACAACGTATTTCACGTGTCGAATCTGAAGAAGTGTCTGTCAGACGAGACCCTCATAGTTCCTTTGAAGGAACTCACTATCGACGAACAGTTGCATTTCGTCGAGGAACCAGTTGAAATCACGGACCGGGATGTTAAGGTCCTCAAGAACACTAGAATACCTCTTGTACGAGTTCGTTGGAACTCCCGTCGTGGCCCTGAGTATACCTGGGAACGAGAAGACCAAATGGAACTCAAGTATCCCCAGTTATTCGAAAACCATGCAACCACTGCTGCGGCTGAAGCTACTACAGAATTTCGGGACGAAATTCCAAATCAACGGGGGGATGATGTGACACCCCAGGAAAACCAGTAAACGATGCAACTTACCTAGCTTCCTCAGTAACCGCATGCTAAATTTCGGGACGAAATTTCTTTCAAGTTTGGGATAATGTGATAACTCGAGTTTCCGAGATTCCACTTTCGCATTTATTGCACATTCACTGTTTGTTTAGTTGTTTACTTGCACAATTGGTTTGCTTTGTAACTGTATACGTTTTGGTTCAATAAAGTGTATTGTGATTGTGCATGGTTATGTGTTATTTACGAAAGATTTGGCAAATACATGAACTTGGTGATGAAACTGTAAATTATATTGTGATGGGTGTGTTTTACGTAAAAGATGATACTTAGGGGTGAGTAGAGTAGTTAGTGAAATCTTAACAACTCTTAACCCTAACCTCCTTCACTAATCATCTCACAAAATCAACATACGTACTTTCACATCCTTTTCTCCTCTCCTACAATCATCTTCTTCATCATTGGCACAAGCTCTCAATCATTACTCTAGATCCTTCTCTTTATCTAGAATCAATCCAAGGTAATTGTTTAATGGTTATTTGTTGTTAATCATTGATTGTTTGATTCCTGCAAAAACCCTAGTTCTTCATATGATGGTTCTGTGTTATTGATCAATTCTGATTATTGTGAAATGGTTATGAATTAGTTGTGTAATCATTTGCCTGATGTTAAGATGCATGATATGTTAGAACTGTTGATTGTTAATTAGATTACAGCATTGCCAAAGTATGAAGATTAGGGTTTTGATCGTAGTCTTCTAACGTAACTGTTCCATCGATTCTGTAAACTGGTTTTGGAAATCACGTATGTTGTAACTCGGAGTTAAGTGTCTGAGTTTTGTGAAGGAAACATAGTCTGAGTTTTATAAGATGAGTCCGAAGTTTTATAAGAGGATGAGATGGTCCGAATTTTATTGTATATATGTGTAGTCCGAACTTTGTAACACATGAATATAGTCTGAACTTTATGGTGTTGGGTGTTGTCCGAATGTATAACATATAGAGTTCGAATAGTTTACGCATAACCAAGCACGTACACAAGGGCAAACGATGCATGTAAATTATCGACATGGGACCATCGATACCAATGACTTCGAGTTGACTGTCCGAGACAGTTCGCAATACATGATTACCACCGTAATCCATGCAAGTAATTGTCCTTAGCAACCCCCGTGTGAACGGGTGCTGAGTCCAAACTATAGTACTACGTTGCTAAAGCAGGCAGATAATACTCCACGTGTAAACATAATAAACAGCAGTCATTTAGACAAGTAATACATGCAAGTAGGTTAGCGTTCAAATAGTTTGTGTCGTTTGTGAATTTGATAGATTACGTATGTAACACCCAAAAGTGCTGAAAGCAAAAGGGATCGAGTATACTCACAGTGGTTGATTGTGGATTGAAGGGAGCACTGAGAATAGGTTAGCCTGAATAGTTCGATAACACAACGATGAGTAATGCGGAAAAAGTAAACAATGTACTTGGATCGAGTAGGCCATTCGATCGGACAGCAGTTCGATCGAGTGGGCTGTTCGATTGGTTTGAAAGTCCGTTCGAACATCCGCTCGATCGGCCGGCTGGCTCGATCGGCTGGTTCCTTCAAGTGGATTGTTTCTTCCTTTGATGTGAAGGATGTGTTTGTGTATGATGGTTTGTACTACCTTTCAAGTTGGCCGATCGAACAGCTGTTCGTTCGGTTAGCCCAACCGATCGGTTAGCATTGTAGACTTGGCAAGATGTCACTCGATCGGTTAGCATGCTCGATCGGGTCGGTCCATATATATAACAAGCAAAAGTCGGAACATATATCGACATAAAACTCGGACAACACATCACACTTATAAAATTCGGACCCATATGCATCTCATACATAATTTCGGACCATCATCAACATATAAAAGTCGGACCCCCTTTATCATTCAAAAAGTCGGACAAGGCATTATCTTTAAAAACTCGGACAAGGCTTCCTAGCGTAAAACTCGGACCTCTTAAACAAGCAACAAAAGTCGGACTCCCTTGTATCATACAAAAAAGTCGGACCACTTGATACTAGTAAAAAAAAGTCGGACCATATGCTTTCATACATAAAATTCGGACAAGCATTCACCATGTTGTAATGTACAGAAACATACAGTAGGCTCTAACACTGGTGTTCACAAGTAAACTCGGATCATACATCACTCTGTATAGTTCGGAATACATATATCGTATGAAGTTCGGACCACCATCAAAGCATAAAAACTCAGACAAGGCATCAAGCATAATTGTTTCAAAAAGTCTATGTGTTTTAAAGTATAGTATCTCATGATCCGAGCAGTAATGATTACAATCGAGTGGCGTAGTCGATCGAACAGTATCTCGTCAATACTACACTTTTGTGAGTTGGTGGGTCTAAGTGCTAGTCGATCGGTTAGCCTAACCGATCGGCTGGCATAGTCGTTCGGTTGGGCTGTTCGATCGAACAGCCTAGCCGTTCGGCCAGCTTCTCGATTCGGTTAACTTTTCACTTAACACTTGTTTCTTCCCGTTACTTGGTGTGATTTGGAGATGTTTTGACTACGGGTTGAACCACAAAGCTGAAGTCCCTACTTAGCCTACCAACTCGAGCAGGAATCACCCAAACTCGGTCAGAGACGGTTTGGAACCTAAGTTTAACGTTTAACCCGAAATCGGTACATCTCTCGGTAGAACCCGAATCTTGAACCATGTGTTGTTTAGATTGATTTGTAAACCGGTTCAAGTCTCGTTTTCACCTTTTTGAGTGTAAAAGAGTTGAAAGATAGATGAAAACCCATCTTCCAATCCTTTTCCACCGTGAAATGTTAAGATTTTCCAAAGATCTTAGGTTATTTATGTGGAAATCGGTTAGATCTAGCTTATTCATGGTTAAATGAAGTCAAGAACATGATGTTCTTGATGAACACCAAGAACACCATGATGACATCACTCAAGAACACCTAGATCTTGGTGATTTCATGGATGAAATTCAGATTTTGAAAGATAGAAAGATGGAGAATCGATTAATGAACAAAAACGTACAAGGATTAGAGCGAAATACTTACCGGTTTGAGAGAAATCTTGGATTTAGTGAGAAGAAGAGGCTGGTCGGTCAGAGCTTTTCCAAAAGTGGAAAGGTTGACAAGGACAGCCCTATTTATAGGCTTCCAAAAGAGGAAAGGGTCAGCTGATCGAACAGCATTCCTGATCGAGCAGCTGTCCGATCGAACAGCCTGTTCGATCGGCTAGCCTGTTCGATCAGGTTGCCCTGTTCGATCGGCTTGCCTAGTTTTGAGTGTTTCGCGACGATTCTTGATATTTCGACTTCGATGAACGATGATTTGAGAATGATAGAATTCCTAATCAAATTACTTTTAGTTCCAACTACTATATCTAACATACAAGCATCCCTACAACCATTTCGGGTTCGAGTTCCATTGAGTTTGATTCACGGTTCGATTATCGGTTGATTAGTTTGATTATACAACACTTACTCCAAATAATATGAAAATCAAAATGAACTAAAATGAAATTAACCTTTATTAATCTTTAATTCCAATAACAGTCAACACTTGACTTTGACTTTTGGAAAACACGGGGTGTTACAGTCTCCCCTCCTTTAGGGAATTTCGTCCCGAAATTAGGCCGAGAACCGTACATCGCCGTGTGATTTTACCAATTTGATGCTTCAGATCTATCTGAATAACTGCGGGTACTTGGCCTTCATGTCACTTTCGAGTTCCCAAGTGAACTCCGCGCCTCGTTTGCCTTCCCATCGTACTTTTACAATAGGAATGCGAGAGCGTCTGAGTTGCTTGGTCTGTCGGTCCATGATTTCGACAGGCTTTTCCACGAAGTGTAGCGTCTCATTGACCTGAAGATCGTCGAGTGGTATTATTGCGTCGTGGTCGGCAACACATTTTCGAAGGTTTGAAATATGGAAAGTCGGGTGGACATTGCTGAGTTCCTCCGGTAATTCGAGTTTGTAGGCAACTTTACCGATCCTTTCCAGAATCTTAAAAGGTCCAACAAATCGAGGCGCAAGTTTCCCTCTTTTGCCGAATCGGACTACTCCCTTCCAAGGCGATACCTTTAGGAGCACGTAGTCGCCAACTGCAAATTCGCGGGGCCTGCGTCGTTTATCGGCGTACATCTTTTGTCTATCCCGGGCCTTCACCAAGTTTTCCCTTATCTGGTGGATCTTGTCAGTCGTTTCTTGCAGAATCTCGGGCCCAGTCAACTGTGAATGACCGACCTCGTGCCATACAATAGGCGAGCGACATCTCCTACCATACAAGGCTTCGAAAGGTGCCATTTCGATGCTGGAGTGATAGCTATTATTGTACGAAAATTCGACCAAAGGTAGGTGTTTGCTCCAACTACCACCAAAATCGATAACACACGCACGGAGCATGTCTTCAATAGTACGAATCGTTCTTTCCGTCTGCCCGTCGGTTTGCGGGTGGAATGCGGTACTCAAATTCAGCGTCGTACCTAGAGCTGCTTGAAAAGTTTCCCACAACCTCGATGTAAACCGAGCATCGCGATCAGAAATGATATCTCGAGGCGTACCATGATTCTTAATGATCTCGTCGGTGTAGATTTGGGCTAGCTTGGCCACCTTATAGTCTTCTCGTATCGGCAGAAAGTGGGCTGATTTGGTTAGACGGTCGACTATAACCCAAATACTGTCGTGACCTGATGGCGTGGTCGGAAGCTTAGTTATGAAATCCATAGCTATGCTTTCCCACTTCCATACGGGTACCGGCGGTTGTTCGAGTAAGCCTGAGGGTCTTTGGTGTTCAGCCTTGACTCTTGCACAAGTTAAACAGCTACCAACATATAGAGCAATATCCCTTTTCATCCCAGGCCACCAGTACTTGTAGCGAAGATCCTGGTACATTTTGTCCGCACCGGGATGAACGGAATATCGGGATTTGTGGGCTTCGTTCATGATGATCTTTCGCAAATCTGTCCTTCTCGGAACCCAGATTCGGTCCAGATAATAGAATATCCCGTTGGCTTTGCTCACGAGTTGAGTTCCATCGTGATAGATTCGTTCTTGCTTCAACGTACGCTCGTTAAAGCAAGCGTGTTGTGCTTCACGGATGAGAGCTTCGAGGTTATACTGAGCCTGGATGTTTTGAACACCTATCACGTAATTCTTTCTGCTGAGGGCGTCTGCAACTACATTCGCCTTGCCTGGGTGATAACGGATCTCACAGTCGTAGTCGTTGAGAAGTTCTACCCATCGGCGTTGACGCATATTGAGTTCTCTCTGGTTAAAGATATGTTGTAGGCTCTTGTGATCGGTGAAGATCGTACACCTTGTACCGTACAGGTAGTGTCGCCAAATCTTTAAGGCAAAGACAACTGCGCCTAGCTCGAGGTCATGGGTTGTATAGTTCTTCTCGTGGATTTTGAGCTGTCGAGATGCGTAAGCTATAACCTTGTCTCGTTGCATGAGAACACAGCCAAGTCCAAGGTTTGAAGCATCACAATAGACAACGAAGTCATCGCTTCCGTCCGGCAGTGTAAGAACTGGTGCATGGCACAGCATGTGTTTGAGGGTTTGGAAAGCAGTCTCCTGCGCGGTTCCCCACACAAAAGGCTTGTCTTTATGAGTAAGGGAGGTAAGCGGTACAGCAATCTTTGAGAATCCTTCGATGAATCGTCGGTAGTAACCAGCTAATCCGAGAAAAGAGCGAACTTCTGACGGATTCTTTGGCGTAACCCATCCCTTGACTGCCTCAATCTTTGCAGGATCAACGTGTATACCCCGACTATTCACAATATGACCCAGAAATTGAACCTCCTCCAACCAGAACTCACACTTGGAGAATTTGGCGTAGAGTTGGTTTCCCTGAAGCAACTCGAGAACCAATCGCAAATGCTGCGCATGTTCGGCCCTCGATCTGGAATAGATCAGGACATCGTCGATAAATACAATGACGAAACGGTCTAAGAACGGTTTACACACGCGATTCATCAGATCCATGAAGACCGCGGGTGCGTTGGTCAAACCAAAAGGCATGACAACAAATTCGTAGTGGCCGTATCGGGTTCGAAAAGCGGTTTTGGGTATATCTTCCTCTTGAATCCGCAACTGATGGTAGCCTGAACGTAGATCAATCTTGGAGAAACACTGAGCACCTTGTAGTTGGTCAAACAGATCATCGATTCTTGGTAAGGGGTATCGGTTCTTGATGGTTAGCTTATTCAATTCCCGATAGTCGATGCACATTCGGAACGACCCGTCCTTCTTTTTGACGAAAAGGACTGGTGCGCCCCATGGAGAAGTGCTCGGGCGAATGAAGCCTTTTTCAAGTAACTCTTGGAGTTGGTTTGAGAGTTCTCGCATCTCAGATGGAGCGAGTCGATACGGAGCTTTGGCCACTGGGTTGGCTCCTGGAATAAGGTCGATTCGAAAGTCGATATCACGGCTTGGAGGTAATCCAGGAAGATCATTAGGGAACACCTGAGGAAATTCTCGGACAACGGGGACATCTTTGACTTCAACTTTCTTTTTCTTGTCCGTCTCTGCTACAACAATGTTGGCCAAGAAGGCTCGATATTCCTTGCGGAGATATTTGCGAGCTTGAAGACAGGACATGAGCTTGAGATCTTTCGCAGTAGTTTCACCATAAACACATAGAATATCACCACTGGCTAGCACAAAACGAATCATCTTATCGGAACACACAACTTCAGCACGGTTTTCACGAAGAAAGTCCATGCCTACTATGACATCGAAACTTCCGAGCTGCATTGGAATGAGGTTAATCGGGAATATATGATTGTTGAGCTTGAGAGTACAATCACGGAGCACGGAATTGACAACAATGGTTCTTCCGGTAGCGACTTCTACTTCGAAGGGTGTCGAAAGATAAGAGCGCTTACGTCTAAGAAGCTTCTCAAATTCAAAGGACACAAAGCAGTTATCGGCTCCAGTATCAAACAAACATGATGCATATATACCATTCACAAGGAACGTACCATTGACCACGTTGTTATCAGCTTGAGCCTGGCGTGCGTTGATGTTGAAAGTTCTGGCGTGAGCGGCTTGTTGTTGAGGCTGTTGTTGTTGTTGCTGGGGTTGTTGAGCTTCTTGTTTCACCACCCTGTTCGGGCACCGGTTTGCGAAGTGGTTAGGGTCACCACATGCAAAGCAGGTCCGAACATTGTTTGCCGGGGCCTGTGCAGCTTGAGGAGCTTGAGGAGCAGGGAGTAGAGCTTGGTTGACAGCGGCTTGAGCTTGAGCTTGACGGGGACCATAGCGACAACTTGCAGTGAAATGCCCGTAGACGTTACAGTGAGCGCAGAATCGGCAAGCCACACCCACCGGGTGATGATAAGAACATGTAGCACAGAGTGGGTGGGGGCCGGTGTACGCACGCTTCGCTGGCGGCGCATTGATCACTGGCGCTGAACGCTGTGGCTGTTGCTGCTGGGCTGGTACAGACTGTAGTGGAGCAGCAGTGGTTGCGGCAGCGCAACTTTTGTTCTTCTTTCTTCTTCTCGAAGACTTGGAGGCTTGAGTGGTGGTGTTGTCGGTTGATGCGGTAGTCACTTGATGCAACGACTTGGATGGCTTATCCCAGACACCAGCCTTAACTCGCTTGTCGTTAATCTCGGCAGCGAGTAGGTAGGTTTCCTCGATCGTTGCGGGTTTGGCGGCGTGAACAAAATCTGCGACACAATCCGGAAGAGCACGGATGTATTTCTTGATGGTCATGTCAGAAGTCTTGACCTGGTCGGGACATATGATACTCAATTGCTTGAAACGGGCGGTAAGACCAGCGTTGTCGCCCTCCTTCTGCTTGATACTCCAGAACTCATCCTCCAACTTTTGGCGTTCGTGGGGAGGACAGAACTCGTCCATCATGATCGCTTTCAATTCCTTCCACGTCAGCTCGTATGCAGCGTCGTTCCCGCGCTTGTTCCTTTCTGCGGTCCACCAGTCCAAAGCTCGCGACTGGAAGACACCGGTAGCATTGAGAGTACGGAGGTGATCTGGGCATCCGCTTTGACGAAGGGTGACTTCTACCGAGTCAAACCAATGAAACAGAGCCGTAGGGCCATCTTCACCGGTAAACTCTTTTGGCCCACATGCCTTGAATTGTTTGAAGCTAAAAGTAGCTTTGTTGGAGTCTTTGGGCGTGAGGGTTCGGGATTCCTCAGATGACTTGCTTGCGTTCTCGAATACTTCACTCACAGCCTTTGCTACCGTTTTAGAGAGGATAGCAGCAAATCGACGATCTCTCTTCTCCCGACGAGTAAGACGTTGGCGAGGCCTTGATGATGACGACATGGTCTGCAATAGACATCGCCATTGGGCTCAACACAACGAATTCGAATCTCGCACGTCTTAGTTTACTAAAGCTTAGAATCACGTCACATCTCACGTCACGTAACACATATAAACACATAAGCACATAATCACAGAGGCACATAAGCACAGAAGCAATTAAAGTACATAAGCAATTAAGCAAATAGAGCACTTAATTCCCTAAACACGTACGAAATTTTATCACAGAGGCTGTCAGAAAACAGAAACCTATAATCACAAGTCGAGTGTCGTTCGTTTTGCATATCGGATAGCATCACATTGTATCGTCTAACTTAGTCGTAGCATAGCACACTGGTTTCGTTTAGATCACATCAACAGGGACTTGAATCGAGATAGAATAGCAACAAAAGTCACGCAGATTGATAACAAATGGAGCAATCAACGAATCTTAAAACACGTAAACAGGTAAATCATATAAAATCAATAAAGCAACACTCAAAATCGGAAAATGGATTGTCTGCGGCTACTAGACTTTGACTAACCATGGCAATTTAACTATTCACAGTTGACTTGTCGTCACTTTCGACTCTAGGGGACAGGTTTCTGCCTCGATTCTTGGGCATTATGCATGCGCATTCTAGGCCATACTCGTGATTTCAGGTCGTTAGAGTCCGTCAATTGCCTTGGCGAGATGAAATAAGGTTGGAATAACTGCCAAGGTTAGGGTTTCACCCCTAGCTCAGCAATTTCTTCCTTGTGTTAAGAAAATTTAGAGGAAAGCTTTCATCAAATTACGGGTTTCAGCCCTAATTTGGTATAATTCTCCCCCGTTTGTTGATAGAAAATTACACAAAATAATTGGCAAAAATTTGTAATTTAGGCAGGAATTTGCGGGTTTCACTCCTGATCCCGTCCAAATTACAAAATTTGGCTCGGAGTTTGGATGTAATGATAGAATAGAAGGAAACAACATAAAATAAGCACATAAACTTGGTCTCTTGGTTCCTAACTATAGTCTAGGTTTCTAAGACAGCGATCCGGACTAGATCGTGTTTAACCTAATTCCCTATAGTTATGGCTCTGATACCAATCTGTCACACCCCAACCGATGGCGGAATCATCGGGGCGCGGCACTGAGCGAAACAGATTGTTCAGAAGTTTCCACAACAACTATCATACAATTCAGTTATATAACACGTCCCATACCGTGTCCCAAATAATAACAAGTTATCATAGAAATCAACTAAACAATATGGGAACTGTTCCGACAACTCGGATTCTTAATTATTACAGACCAAAAGTAAATATTGTTTTAAGACTTCTAGACAACTATCCGTAAATCTTACTGACTACAGGTGCCAGTACAAGATCTACAGATAATTATGGCCCTGGAGCAGATACGTGGACACTGTCCTAAGGTCACAGGCTCCTAGAAGCTTATTATTGCCTCGCTTCCCTAGCACGCTAGTAGCTTAAACACCTGTCACATACGTTAAAATAAAAGTCAATACATATAATGTAAAGGTGAGTACACAAGTTTGGTATAACATATAGAGTTCGAATAGTTTACGCATAACCAAGCACGTACACAAGGGCAAACGATGCATGTAAATTATCGACATGGGACCATCGATACCAATGACTTCGAGTTGACTGTCCGAGACAGTTCGCAATACATGATTACCACCGTAATCCATGCAAGTAATTGTCCTTAGCAACCCCTGTGTGAACGGGTGCTGAGTCCAAACTATAGTACTACGTTGCTAAAGCAGGCAGATAGCACTCCACGTGTAAACATAATAAACAGCAGTCATTTAGACAAGTAATACATGCAAGTAGGTTAGCGTTCAAATAGTTTGTGTCGTTTGTGAATTTGATAGATTACGTATGTAACACCCAAAAGTGCTGAAAGCAAAAGGGATCGAGTATACTCACAGTGGTTGATTGTGGATTGAAGGGAGCACTGAGAATAGGTTAGCCTGAATAGTTCGATAACACAACGATGAGTAATGCGGAAAAAGTAAACAATGTACTTGGATCGAGTAGGCCATTCGATCGGACAGCAGTTCGATCGAGTGGGTTGTTCGATTGGTTTGAAAGTCCGTTCGAACATCCGCTCGATCGGCCGGCTGGCTCGATCGGCTGGTTCCTTCAAACTTGTGTACTCACCTTTACATTATATGTATTGACTTTTATTTTAACGTATGTGACAGGTGTTTAAGCTACTAGCGTGCTAGGGAAGCGAGGCAATAATAAGCTTCTAGGAGCCTGTGACCTTAGGACAGTGTCCACGTATCTGCTCCAGGGCCATAATTATCTGTAGATCTTGTACTGGCACCTGTAGTCAGTAAGATTTACGGATAGTTGTCTAGAAGTCTTAAAACAATATTTACTTTTGGTCTGTAATAATTAAGAATCCGAGTTGTCGGAACAGTTCCCATATTGTTTAGTTGATTTCTATGATAACTTGTTATTATTTGGGACACGGTATGGGACGTGTTATATAACTGAATTGTATGATAGTTGTTGTGGAAACTTCTGAACAATCTGTTTCGCTCAGTGCCGCGCCCCGATGATTCCGCCATCGGTTGGGGTGTGACACACATTGAACTCACGAGTATATTTAAATAAAACTTTCATTTATTAACAACAAATGTTATAACGTTACAATATATCACAGATTACAGCGAAAGCATATTTAATTCGTCAAGTGTTTATAAACCACATGTAAAAGCTTTTAGTCTTGTGTTGCGTTTCCATGTAGCTCGACCCATGACCACTCCAGCTTCTCAGACAGCAAGTTCCATAGATATGCACCTAAAGGCCTGCAAGGTATGTAACAACGAGTCAACAACAAAGTTGAGCGAGTTCACAGTTGGGTGTTCGTTTTACGTTGTTTATGTAAACATTGTTTGTCTTTAGTTGGCTTACTTGCCGTGGGGTTTACCCCATAGTTGAAAATATGATTAACCTGTTTACCCTGTTTCCCAAACATATCCATAGATGGTGGGGGCTTCCCATGCGAATTACCAGTTTACCCTGTTTCCCAAACCATAACCATAATCAGTGGGGGGCTTCCCCTGTGAACCACTAGACCATACCATATCGACTACTAACGAAATATAAGTTGTGCCCTGCATCAGTGTCTATCATCACTGACAGTTTGCCATAGTCCATTAGTACACGCCCGTTCGAACGACACGGTGTGAGGTTTGTTAAACCTAATAGCGCTATTAACTAATGACCCGCTCGCCATCGGCCTCGGCGATTAAGTCGATATAAAGAGGAGGGACTTCATGATAGAGTTTTGTCTAGTAAGTTAAGGTTGTTGTCCTACCCAAGGAGGACGAACGTACGTAGTTGTGGCAACTGGCACAAAACCGGTAACTTCCGTACACTTTAATTATTATTTAATGACTGCAATTATGTGCTTAAATGTCAACATTGGCTAATTAGATGCTAAGCAAGTGAATTCATGCACGTTGTATACTACAAAATATTTCTTTATGCAAAAACGAGAGCGTTGCGTCATAAATATTAGTAAACTCACCGGTAAGACACACTGTGTCAACGGAACTGCAGAAAGCAGTCAGACAATAGAATTGAGGCCTAGGTGTAGGTCCTACGACAAAGGTACATTAAAACCCAAGAGTACATATCAGGGTTTAATTTATGGTCGTTACGAAAGCTAAAACACGCACTAAAAGGCACCCGAAACACACTTTAAGTGCGGAACTAATTACGACAAAACTGCGAAACGAACGTTGGTGGCCGCCCGGATAATATTTAATCCCTCAATTATTCTGTTATGATTAAAATTTTATTTTAATCAGGTTTGTGTTGAAAAATAAATTGAAACGCTTAAAAACGTTATTTTTCAAGTTTAAGCGCGTACCATGAGTTCCTACGCGACACAGTGCTTACACTGCAAAACGCAGACAACGCAGAAAACCCAGGAATATGCCAGGAATATGCCAGGAATATACCAGGAATATGCCAGGAATATACCAGGAATATGCCAGGAATATGCCAGGAATATGCCAGGAATATGCCAGGAATATGCCAGGAATATACCAGGAATATATCAGGAATATACCAGGAATATACCAGGAATATGCTAGGAATATGCTATATGGAAAGTCTATAAATACCACCATTCCATCACTCCATCTTCCTCATCACCACACTTCCACTTTCTCCCTCTCTCTCTCTCTAGAAAAGCTACGGCCAAACACCCCCTCTCAATCCATCAATTTTTCGGTTTTGATCACCACATTCCAAGTCCATACAAGTATCAAGGATCCCGTATAAGGAGGCTTGGTGCAAACGGAAAGCGAAGGACCTCATTCTCTTGCTTTTATCCACCCTATTTGCGTCTAGATTCTTCCCTAGCATCGAGCTAGTGGTATGTTGCTTAAATCACATTCTTGAACTATTTTGAAGTGGTTAATATGATATGTAACGGTTAAAACTCGAAATCTTACAAGTTGATGCATTAAAGTCTACTAAAAACACTAATAATGATGGTTAAAAGCTCATATGTTGTGTAAATGTTGTAGTAATTGATTTGTGTGGTTATTTGGACCCGATCTATGTTGTGGTAGCTCGGATCATCATTTAACCCGGGTTGGTCATGATCATGGATCATGACATAAGGATGTTTTGAAAGAAACAAGGGTTAAAGGGTGAAACTCTACTACACATGAATCATGAACTTGTGTAAAAAGGAATTTTTCTTGTAAAATGAAGTTCTAAACTAATAGATCTAAAGATCTACAAGTGGTATTTTCGAAAGACCAACTGTAAGACGAAACCATGTTTTAAAACCGAATCTTTCATGAACTAGAGGTGTTTTTGTGAACAAACAAGTGTGTGGACACTTGTGTAACAAAAGTTTTAACAAAGAAATAATTTTCATAAAAACCGACTAGAAGTTGTGAAACTTCATATTTTTTAAAAATAAGGTTTTTAAGAAATTAAACTTATTTATAAAGATAACAAGACTTACTAAACGTGCTAGTAAATTACTACACGTTTTTGTAAATATTCAAGTTCATGAAATGGAGTAATTAGTGAATGTTGTTGATGATTATTGTTGATAATTGTTGATGTTGATTGTTGACGATTTAAAAGGAAATAAACACATGTTTTGAAAACATGGGAAATCTCCATTTTTTGGGGAAACTCTGTCAAAATTTTTATAAATTTTGACACTTAGAAAAAAAAATATAAGTTTTTGAAGAACTTATTCCCTAAAAATGTATTTAAGAGTATTACCAAGGTTTCCCTAATTTTTGGTGATAAGAAATGAGGATTTCTTCAAAAATAAAAATGGATATAAGTATGTAGATTTTTGAGAGAAAAATATATATTATTTTATCACCAACTTTTGTGCTAAGTGGATATAGTATGTGTTATACGTGCTAGCGTATTAAGACTTAAAAATACACATACATCATACAAGATACATAATTCGGGTGCAAAGTGCAAAACACAAGATACTTATATTAATTTTAGAAAAAAAATAATATAAGTAAGATACTTAGTTAAAAATATAAAATATTTTTAACACAAGAATATAAACACAAAAGAGAGTGACTGTACTTGTGCGATGCAAGTCTAGTGACTAAAGTCAAGAAAACGCGTATAGGTTACGACGTTAATTAAGCAAATCCGGTGAAGTTTACGACGCACAGGAACGCAAAGTTGTGAGTTCATGCTCCCCCTTTTCTCTTAACTGTTTTCAGTTTTATAACTTCGGGGTGAAATACATGTTACAAATATTTTTATGTTTAACAAATGGTATGATAATAAAAAGCACACTTGGTGAGAACGAGTACGAAGTGTGTAGTGATATAAGAATACAAGAAACACACTTGGTGAGAAACGAGTACCAAGTGTGATGTGATATAAGAATACGGGAGGCGCGCTTGGTGAGAAACGAGAACCAAGTAGGATGCGCTATACCGTGTCACGAGTACAGAAGCACCATTAATCAACAATATACCTAGACCGCAGAACAAAAGGTTAGATCTAACGGGTGCCGGGCAGCCACACTCTCGGTGAGGGCGAGTACCGAGTAGTGCTTTTGTGTCTCAGAATATACCAATTAAATGCCTAAGGTTTGGTGACTTCCTATGTCGTGTCACATGTTAATGGCTTTGCAACCCATTAACAATCCTGATACTTACAGGAATACCTTATTTACATAAAATTTCATACCATACTAAAACTTGATGAATACTTGAGTACGTGGGGTACTCAAGAAAATGGGAATTATACTTGAGTACGTGGGGTACTCAAGAAGAATATGAATTATACATGAGTACGTGGTGTACACATGAAACTGGATTTATATATATGAAAACTTGATTTATTCACAAACTATGTTTTCATACAAAGTATACAAACGTGAAATACAAAACTGCATGAATTCACACCAACATTATGTTGACGTTTTTTTTTTCCAAAACTCACATGTATTTCAGGTAACTAGGATGGATGTGCGCGTGGTCTTACTTATGCTCTTGGATGTCGCTTATGTTTATCTTTAAATAAAGTTGTAAACTTTTAAGACAATGTTTTATGTGACCTAGCGATGTAAACGCTAAACGTATGTTTCAAATTATGGTATTTGAAGTTATTTTCATGAGCATATAGTATGTTTACCTTTCGTATGCAATGAGATCCTTTCATGATCACACCTCGTGCTTCCGCCGCAGAAAGGGGTGTGACAGATTGGTATCAGAGCTGCGATTGTAGTGAACCAGGATTCCTTCTCGAGTCTAGACTACAATCTCTAGGATCCTATCACGAAAACAATTTTTCAAAAAGTTTTCATTGCATAAAACGTTCCGCGACATCCACTGCCTGAAACTGTTTACATGAGTCTAGAAAGGACACTACGAGACTTAGGGTGCAGGAGTAGCACTTGTCTTAACTGAGAAATTACTTGCAATTATGTGTGATAATTAGCATGTACTAGAAGTAGGATGTCACAAGTATATGTGACTTTACTTGAAAGCAATGGCCCATCCGAAGGAAGAAATACGAGGATGAAACGAACTGTGCGGACTGTGCAAGGAGTTACGTAATTATGGATGCATACATAATTATGGAATTCAGTGCACAGAAACTACAGCAAGTCTCGTCACGTATAGATTCCCTCAGTGCAAGCCTACTATGTACTCTGCTAGAGTAATAATTGTTTGATGTCACTTATGTGGTATATATACCTGTGAATATCTATGCTACTAATGTCTAGGGTGACGATATCAAGCAAATATTTAATCATGTCGTGTTATGTTCTGCCAGAGCATGGCACCCAGGAGAGCTGTGAATGCTCGCAATGGTGATCAACCTCCTCCTCCCCCACTGCCAAGAACTGCTGAAGAACTGAACACCCTACTGGAAGAGAGAATCTCTGCTGCCATCGCCCAGTACGAGGCGAACCGTACCCAAGACAGTGGAGGGCTAAGCAATGCCAGACGTAACGGACATGGAGATTCGTCAGGAGGAAACGCAGCTCAAGGTAACCCTAAAACAATTTTCTAAGCATGAAGAAATTTATGAACGGTCCTTGTTTCATTATTTCTTCGATTGCTCATAAGTGAATTGGTTGGGTTAATTACAGGCTGCACTTTCAAGCAGTTCCTCGACTGCAAACCAATGAACTACGATGGCACTGGAGGAGCAGTAGCATTTGTGCGTTGGCCAGAGAAGACCGAGGCCACTATCCGCATGAGCAAGTGTACCGCGGATCAGTAAGTCACTTTCGTTACTGGACTGTTTGTCGATGAAGCACTTACATGGTGGAATTTGCAAGTTCAAACGTTGGGTGATGAAGCCACGTACGGCATGACCTGGGATGAACTAAAAGAGAAAATGAGAGAGAAGTACTGCTCTCGTGCCGAACTCCAAAGGTTAGAGACAAAGTTCTGGCACTTGACGATGGTAGGTGCTGACATCAATGGGTATACTCGAAGGTTCCATGATTTGTCCAGGGTGATTCCTTACATGGTGACCCCGGAATTTAAGCGCGTTGAACGCTACATTTGGGGTCTGGCCCCGGAATTTCGCGGCATGGTGATTTCAGCCAAACCCCAGACAATCACTGAGGCTGTAACTCTGGTTGTCAGCCTTACTGAAGACTGTGTTCGCATAGAGAAGCTATCTCTGAACCCGGCAGAAAACACCGTGACGCATGCTGAGTCGTCCGGTGACAAGAAAAGAAAGCATTCAAACCTGAGTCAAGCAACTCGCACCAACAAGGGTTCCAACAAGAAACGCGACTCCAACCACTCTAAGGAGGCAAATGCTGCAGCGAAAGGGTCCAAGGCACCATGCCTAAGTGCCAAAAATGTAAGTATCATCATGATGGTGCTTGTCGCATTCCAAGGTGTGACAAATGTGGTAGGTTGGGTCATCAAGCGGAAGACTGTTGGGGTAAGGGAAAGAATCGAAATGGAAACGGTGCTGGTAACAAGAATGGTAACGGGAAGGGGCGGAACGAAGGATGCTTCCGTTGTGGAAGCAATGATCATTTCATGAAAGACTGCCCAAAGAAAGACAATGCTCAGGCTCTAGCATTTGTGATTGGAGCAAAGGACGCACGCGAGGACCCTAACCTGGTCACCGGTACGTTTACTTTGCATCCATATTATTTGACACCGGTGCCGATTATAGTTTCATGTCTGTGGAATTTAAACGTACGCTTGGGATAGAGTCTAGTAGATTGGATATTCCCTATTCCATAGAACTAGCCAATGGTAAACTTGTTGAATCGGGCGAAGTTGTTAGAGGTTGCACGCTAGAACTTGGTGAACGAAGATTTAGCATCGACCTCTTACCTATTCAATTGGGTAGCTTCGATGTGGTAGTCGGAATGGACTGGTTGTCCAAGAACAAAGCTGAAGTTATTTGTCATGAGAAAATCATTCGCATCCCTTTAGCGAATGAGGAAACTCTCATCGTACATGGAGAAAAGCGAGATGCGCCTCTTCGAATCATCTGTTGCGTTAAGGCACAGAAGTGCTTAAGGAAAGGATGTGTTGCCTTCCTAGCACACGTTGTAGATAAGAAGGCTGAGGAGCCGAAACTCGAAGATATTCCTGTGGTGAAGGAATTCCCGGATGTTTTTACCGAAGACCTGCCAGGACTACCTCCGCAACGACAAGTCGAATTCCGTATAGACTTGGTTCCAGGAGCCGCACCTGTAGCCAAGGCACCCTATCGACTTGCACCATCCGAGATGCAAGAATTATCTACACAACTTCAGGAGTTGTTGGATAAAGGATTCATAAGGCCAAGCTTCTCGCCCTGGGGAGCTCCAGTATTGTTCGTGAAGAAGAAGGATGGAACTCTGCGAATGTGCATCGATTACAGAGAACTGAACAAACTCACTATCAAGAATCGGTACCCACTACCGAGGATTGATGACTTATTTGATCAGTTGCAAGGATCAAGCTACCATTCCAAGATCGACCTTCGATCTGGATATCATCAGTTAAGGATACAAGAAGAAAGCGTACCAAAGACTGCATTCAGAACACGCTATGGACATTACGAGTTTCTTGTGATGCCATTCGGGCTGACGAATGCACCAGCGGTCTTTATGGATCTGATGAACCGCGTATGCAAACCATATCTTGATAAATTCGTGATTGTATTTATCGACGATATCCTGATCTACTCTCGGACGAAAGAAGAGCATGAGCAACACCTCAGGACCATTCTAGAGCTACTGAAGAAAGAGAAACTATTCGCAAAGTTCTCAAAGTGTGAATTCTGGATTCGCGAAGTACAATTTCTTGGTCACGTGGTGAATGAGAAGGGCATTCATGTAGACCCGTCCAAGATTGAAGCCATTAAGAGTTGGGAAGCTCCCAAAACCCCAACTGAGGTTCGCCAATTTTTGGGCTTAGCGGGCTACTATAGGAGATTCATCGAGAATTTCTCGAAAATAGCTCAGCCGCTAACTGCCCTTACGCAGAAAGACAAGAAGTATGACTGGGCTGTTAAACAAGAAGAAGCTTTTCAACTACTCAAAAGCAAGCTATGCGATGCACCAATGTTGTCACTACCCGAAGGCACTGAAGACTTCGTGGTATACTGCGACGCTTCGCGACAAGGACTAGGTTGCGTGCTCATGCAACGCCAAAAGGTCATCGCTTACGCTTCAAGGCAATTGAAGGTACACGAAAGAAACTATACCACTCACGACCTGGAGCTGGGCGCAGTGGTATTCGCCTTGAAAATCTGGCGACACTATCTATATGGTACTCGATGTACAATCTTCACAGATCACAAAAGCCTGCAACACATATTTGATCAGAAGGAATTGAATATGCACCAGCGGCGATGGGTCGAGCTGCTAAATGATTACGACTGTGAGATTAAGTACCACCCAAGAAAGGCAAACATTGTAGCGGACGCGTTGAGCCGAAAGGAAAGAGTTAAGACCCTACGGGTTCGAGCATTGGAAATGACTATCCGATCGAACCTCACTTCACGTATTCGTGACGCACAACAAGAAGCCCTTAAGGTGGAAAACCGCAAAGCTGAAAACCTCCGAGGTGCATTGAAGTACATGGCGCCAAATGAAGAGGGAGCCTTATACTTTAAAAAGCGTATTTGGGTTCCGCTCTATGGTGGCCTACGAGAAGTCATCCTTGATGAAGCGCACAAGTCAAGATACTCGATCCATCCCGGATCGGACAAGATGTATCAAGACTTAAAAGAATACTATTGGTGGCCGAGACTCAAGAGCGACGTTGTTGTTTATGTTGGTAAATGCCTAACCTGTGCTAAGGTTAAGGCTGAATATCAGAAACCGTCTGGCCTACTACAACAACCAGAGATTCCCATGTGGAAGTGGGAGCAAATCTCGATGGACTTCATAACAAAGTTACCCAGGACCCCAAGAGGGCACGATATGATATGGGTAATAGTTGATCGATTGACGAAGTCTGCGCATTTCCTACCAATCCGTGAGAAGGATAGCACTGGAAAGCTTGCTGAAATATACCTGAAAGAAATTGTGACACGTCATGGAGTGCCTATTTCTATTATTTCAGACAGAGATGGACGCTTTGTCTCAAGGATCTGGCAATCATTTCAGGAAGCCTTTGGATCTCAACTAGATCTAAGCACGGCATTTCATCCTCAGACAGACGGCCAGAGCGAACGGACTATACAAACATTGGAAGATATGCTTCGCGCATGTGTCATGGATCTAGGCGGCAGCTGGGATACTCACCTACCCTTGGTTGAGTTTTCCTACAATAACAGTTATCATACAAGCATAAAGGCCGCGCCGTTCGAAGCTCTGTATGGCCGCAAGTGCCGATCGCCCCTATGTTGGGCAGACGCCGGTGACAAGCGTATGGTTGGTCCTGAACTAGTACAAGAGACAACCGACAAGATTGCGCAGATCCGAGAGCGCATCAAGGCGGCTCGAGATCGACAGAAGAGCTACGCTGATCAAAGACGAAAACCCTTAGAATTCGAGGTGGGAGACAAGGTGTTGTTAAAAGTCTCACCTTGGAAGGGCGTAGCCAGATTCGGAAAGCGTGGGAAGCTGAATCCACGATACATCGGACCATTCAGATTCTTGGAGAGAATTGGTACCGTGGTGTACAAGTTGGAGTTACCGGAAGAACTTAATGGAGTACATGATACATTTCATGTGTCCAACCTAAAAGAAGAGTCCAACACAAGAAAACGTGATCATCCCTGCGGATGAAGTGCATATTGATGACACCCTCCGATTTACAGAACAACCCGTCGAGGTTACTGACTGGAAAGTCAACAAGACCAGGAGGAGCAGTGTGAAACTTGTCAAAGTACGTTGGAACTCTAAGCATGGGCCCGAATACACATGGGAACGCGAAGACCAGTTCAAGGAAAAGTATCCCCACCTATTCAAAGAGACTCCTACGAGGGTTAGTTCATCCTGAATTTCGGGACGAAATTCTTTTAACGGGGGGGGGGGGGGGACTGTGGCAACTGGCACAAAACCGGTAACTTCCGTACACTTTAATTATTATTTAATGACTGCAATTATGTGCTTAAATGTCAACATTGGCTAATTAGATGCTAAGAAAGTGAATTCATGCACGTTGTATACTACAAAATATTTCTTTATGCAAAAACGAGAGCGTTGCGTCATAAATATTAGTAAACTCACCGGTAAGACACACTGTGTCAACGGAACTGCAGAAAGCAGTCAGACAATAGAATTGAGGCCTAGGTGTAGGTCCTACGAAAAAGGTACATTAAAACCCAAGGTACATTAAAACCCAAGAGTACACTTTAAGTGCGGAACTAATTACGACAAAACTGCGAAACGAACGTTGGTGGCCGCCCGGATAATATTTAATCCCTCAATTATTCTGTTATGATTAAAATTTTATTTTAATCAGGTTCGTGTTGAAAAATAAATTGAAACGCTTAAAAACGTTATTTTTCAAGTTTAAGCGCGTACCGTGAGTTCCTACGCGACACAGTGCTTACACTGCAAAACGCAGACAACGCAGAAAACCCAGGAATATGCCAGGAATATGCCAGGAATATACCAGGAATATGCCAGGAATATACCAGGAATATGCCAGGAATATGCCAGGAATATGCCAGGAATATGCCAGGAATATACCAGGAATATATCAGGAATATACCAGGAATATACCAGGAATATGCTAGGAATATGCTATATGGAAAGTCTATAAATACCACCATTCCATCACTCCATCTTCCTCATCACCACACTTCCACTTTCTCCCTCTCTCTCTCTCTAGAAAAGCTACGGCCAAACACCCCCTCTCAATCCATCAATTTTTCGGTTTTGATCACCACATTCCAAGTCCATACAAGTATCAAGGATCCCGTATAAGGAGGCTTGGTGCAAACGGAAAGCGAAGGACCTCATTCTCTTGCTTTTATCCACCCTATTTGCGTCTAGATTCTTCCCTAGCCTCGAGCTAGTGGTATGTTGCTTAAATCACATTCTTGAACTATTTTGAAGTGGTTAATATGATATGTAACGGTTAAAACTCGAAATCTTACAAGTTGATGCATTAAAGTCTACTAAAAACACTAATAATGATGGTTAAAAGCTCATATGTTGTGTAAATGTTGTAGTAATTGATTTGTGTGGTTATTTGGACCCGATCTATGTTGTGGTAGCTCGGATCATCATTTAACCCGGGTTGGTCATGATCATGGATCATAACATAAGGATGTTTTGAAAGAAACAAGGGTTAAAGGGTGAAACTCTACTACACATGAATCATGAACTTGTGTAAAAAGGAATTTTTCTTGTAAAATGAAGTTCTAAACTAATAGATCTAAAGATCTACAAGTGGTATTTTCGAAAGACCAACTGTAAGATGAAACCATGTTTTAAAACCGAATCTTTCATGAACTAGAGGTGTTTTTGTGAACAAACAAGTGTGTGGACACTTGTGTAACAAAAGTTTTAACAAAGAAATAATTTTCATAAAAACCGACTAGAAGTTGTGAAACTTCATATTCTTTAAAAATAAGGTTTTTAAGAAATTAAACTTATTTATAAAGATAACAAGACTTACTAAACGTGCTAGTAAATTACTACACGTTTTTGTAAATATTCAAGTTCATGAAATGGAGTAATTAGTGAATGTTGTTGATGATTATTGTTGATAATTGTTGATGTTGATTGTTGACGATTTAAAAGGAAATAAACACATGTTTTGAAAACATGGGAAATCTCCATTTTTAGGGGAAACTCTGTCAAAATTTTTATAAATTTTGACACTTAGAAAAAAAATATAAGTTTTTGAAGAACTTATTCCCTAAAAATGTATTTAAGAGTATTACCAAGGTTTCCCTAATTTTTGGTGATAAGAAATGAGGATTTCTTCAAAAATAAAAATGGATATAAGTATGTAGATTTTTGAGAGAAAAATATATATTATTTTATCACCAACTTTTGTGCTAAGTGGATATAGTATGTGTTATACGTGCTAGCGTATTAAGACTTAAAAATACACATACATCATACAAGATACATAATTCGGGTGCAAAGTGCAAAACACAAGATACTTATATTAATTTTAGAAAAAAAAATAATATAAGTAAGATACTTAGTTAAAAATAGAAAATATTTTTAACACAAGAATATAAACACAAAAGAGAGTGACTGTACTTGTGCGATGCAAGTCTAGTGACTAACGTCAAGAAAACGCGTATAGGTTACGACGTTAATTAAGCAAATCCGGTGAAGTTTACGACGCACAGGAACGCAAAGTTGTGAGTTCATGCTCCCCCTTTTCTCTTAACTGTTTTCAGTTTTATAACTTCGGGGTGAAATACATGTTACAAATATTTTTATGTTTAACAAATGGTATGATAATAAAAAGCACACTTGGTGAGAACGAGTACCAAGTGTGTAGTGATATAAGAATACAAGAAACACACTTGGTGAGAAACGAGTACCAAGTGTGATGTGATATAAGAATACGGGAGGCGCGCTTGGTGAGAAACGAGAACCAAGTAGGATGCGCTATACCGTGTCACGAGTACAGAAGCACCATTAATCAACAATATACCTAGACCGCAGAACAAAAGGTTAGATCTAACGGGTGCCGGGCAGCCACACTCTCGGTGAGGGCGAGTACCGAGTAGTGCTTTTGTGTCTCAGAATATACCAATTAAATGCCTAAGGTTTGGTGACTTCCTATGTCGTGTCACATGTTAATGGCTTTGCAACCCATTAACAATCCTGATACTTACAGGAATACCTTATTTACATAAAATTTCATACCATACTAAAACTTGATGAATACTTGAGTACGTGGGGTACTCAAGAAAATGGGAATTATACTTGAGTACGTGGGGTACTCAAGAAGAATTTGAATTATACATGAGTACGTGGTGTACACATGAAACTGGATTTATATATATGAAAACTTGATTTATTCACAAACTATGTTTTCATACAAAGTATACAAACGTGAAATACAAAACTGCATGAATTCACACCAACATTATGTTGACGTTTTTTTTTTCCAAAACTCACATGTATTTCAGGTAACTAGGATGGATGTGCGCGTGGTCTTACTTATGCTCTTGGATGTCGCTTATGTTTATCTTTAAATAAAGTTGTAAACTTTTAAGACAATGTTTTATGTGACCTAGCGATGTAAACGCTAAACGTATGTTTCAAATTATGGTATTTGAAGTTATTTTCATGAGCATATAGTATGTTTACCTTTCGTATGCAATGAGATCCTTTCATGATCACACCTCGTGCTTCCGCCGCAGAAAGGGGTGTGACAGTAGTTCTACCCAAGGAGAATACGCAGGATTTATAGTGGCATCCTACCGAAGGAGGATGGCCATACATATCCTACCCAAGGAGGATATGTAGGTTCCGTTTTAGTTTATTAACCCATTCCCAAAACACCGGGAATCCCATGCCTTGTAGAAAGTGTGAACTCACCTCGGTTTTCTCGGTATGCTTATCTACTTGTGCACAAACAATTCAATCAAGGCCTATAGTATGCACGTATACAAAATTTGTTTCTGTTTGTAATGTTTCATATGCAACTAACATCACCGCAATATCACAGAGTGTACATAGGCAACTATTATCATGTACACTTAACCAGTTAATCAAATTCATACAGTTCATGCTTCACACAGTTGAGTCCTCAGTCTATTCTAACATAGTTATCATTTAACAGGTTTATCATAGTCAACAGACTTAACCTAACAGAGTTAACAGACTTAACTTAACAAGGTTAACATAATTTACAAAGTTAACAGACTTAACAGAATTACATACTTAACAGAGTTACTGTGTCAATCTTTCAACTTCACAGAACATATGGCGAAATCAATTTCGGTGAAAACACTTCTGGTGAAAACACTTTTGATGAAAACACTTCTCACGAAAACACTTCTGCTGAAAACACTTTTGATGAAAACACTCGTGACGAAAACACTTCTGATGAAAACACTTTTGATGAAAACACTTCTGATGAAAACACTTCTGATGAAAACACTTTTGATGAAATCTCTTTTGGCGAAAGCACCTTTGGCGAAAACCCTTTGGGTTTTCGTCATGATAGTGATTTCGTCTGGGTAGTGTTTTCGTCGGCATAGAATAATCATCATCATCAATTACGTATTTACAGGAACCCTAATCACGTTCTAACTGTTACATAATTATATCATCATCTCCATCATACAGTCAGAATCATCATTCAATCATTGTGTAATCAGAATCATCATTCACTTAACCATTCAGATACATATATATATATATATATATCATCAAATCGAACATGAGCAGTATACATAACAATCAGACCTTGTCTGAATGATTTACAATAAAATCCTCAAATCCTACACTTCACAACATATAAACATGGTTTCTAGTACAACTCCTAATATACATAACAGTTCACAAACAATATATATAACAATCACCCAATGCATAACAACAATCTAATAACAGAGATGGCATACTAACTGGTTACGATACGAGATTAACAACAGTTTCGAGAAGGCTAGGGATTGCCGTCGCACAGGGGAGAGTGGGAGAGACCTTAGGGTTTTTCTAATAACTGTTTACGCAATCTATATTCGTTTATACGGAAGTTATAAGGTGTTGGGCCCTGACTGGGCTTCGGCGAAGACATGGGCCAGGTTCATGGCGAAATCCCTTGGATTTCGTTGAGCAGGCTATGGTGAAAACACTTGAGTTCGTCATGATGGTTATGACGAAAACCATAGGGTTTTCGTCGAGGTGCTTGTGGCGATATCCCTTTTGTGATTTCGTCATTTACTTAAAACATATAACAATAATATTAATAACATTGACATACCACAATATATCAACCAGTACATAGTTTATTATTTCATTCTGTCACACCCCCAAAATCCACATGCGGAATATCACCGCTTGGGAGCGTGACTGACCAGGATCAAGCCACCAATCATATTGAACATGTAATTAATATCAAGTAAAATAAATGCAAACCAATCATTCAATACGATAGGTGTTCAAAACATTATTATAGTATCAAGTGTAGCGGAAGCATAAGTATGAAAACCCAAATTATATCATAATTCAAATGTGTAAATGTTTTAACATGGCATCCACGATCCATGCTCCACAACGACCTGCTCCTCCCTGTGCAAGCTCCATGTATCTAACGACCTGCAAGGCATGCAGCAAAGAGTCAACAACTAGTTGAGCGAGTTCACAGAAAGTAAGTTCGTAACAGTAATACGTATGTTCATTTGGTGGGGGCTTCCCACATATGCATGTACTAATAGTGGGGGTTTCCCGTAATTATATATTTATTTCCTGTGGGGGATTCCCACGTTTAACCTTTCTAATGGGGGCTTCCCAGATTTATACTTACTAGACTATTGGCGACCATGTGTTCTTCTTAATCCGAGAACAGGAATACGTACAAGGACACGTAGGATTTACGTGAGTGCCCTTCCCCGAGGACAGTGGTACGTGTGGGGTTTACGTAGGATTTACGTAAGTGTCCTTCCGACCTGGAAGACAGTTGTAGGTATTAGTTTACGTAGGTTTTACGTAAGTGTCCTCCCGACCCGAGAGACAATGGTAGATTCTAGTTTACGTAGGATTTACGTAAGTGTCCTGACTAACCTGAAGACGATGGTCTATAGTCTAGCAATAGTGTAAGTACGAGTAATTATCCAATTCAATTCTTCCAACCCAATTCCCACCCGGGAATCCCATGCCTTGGCTGTATGAACTCACCTTGATTTGCTCGGTATGCTTAACTATGTGCTTGCAATTAATCAATCAAGTCCTATAGTATGCATGTATATTAAATCAGTTGTATGTTTATATCACGAAGTGTTTAAGCAATCATCGTCATGTTTCACATAACAGTTAATTCACGTTCATCAAATAATACATCATACGACAGAGTAATTCAGAACCATTAGGGTTACCGCACACACACTGAGCTTATATACATGGTTAACACAACTCAGTTACATACCACATATCTGACATATAGAACAGAACTCACAGTTAAGCATTTAACAGTTCACCGGGCAAATCACTTAACAGATAACGAAACTCGGACCAAACACTTGTTCTTAACACTCAGATCAAACCATAACATACAAAAGCTCGGACACCCCTTGTATCTCTATGAAAGTCGGACATGTTAGCATGTATTAAAGGTCGGACAAGGTGTAAGGATACAAAAACTCGGACCATATGATTATGATGTAGCAAAACTCGGACAACATAAGCTCAGTGGGTCAAAAGTCGGACCAAATAAGACAGGGGGCTTGGGGGGTTAAAGCTCGGACCAAGGAGGCATGGCCACAAAGTCGGACTCCCCCCCCCCCCCCTTCATTGCTTAAAGATCGGACAACCCTCCCTTTCATGAAAACCTCGGACCACAACAAGCAAAACTCAGACCCCCTTGCACTATCATGAAACTCGGACAACACTAGGGTTAGGGCCAAAAGATCGGACAACAATGTGTGACAAGAAACTCGGATCCTTTGCATGATGTATAAAACTCGGACATCAAGTGTACTCCTCAAATAATTCGAACAACATGATAACTTGCCAAAAATTCGGACTTTTATGTTTTGTTTATAAACTCAGACAACCTTCATGTGATAAATAACTCGGATCAAGCAACAATTCATGAAACTCAGACAAGCATAAACATTCACAAAACTCTGAGTAACATATCAATCACTCGATCCTTGAAATTAAAGCAGTTACGTTTCTTGGTTTCTAACCCTAATTTCATACATATTGACGGCAGAATCATAATCAATCAACCTATGATCAACAACAACAATCATTACAGGAACAATCTATCAAACATACAACTAATCATCATCATCAATAATTCAGAATCAAATCAAAATCACAGAAGTATCATATGAGAGCTAGGGTTTTCACATATTACAAGAATCAAGAATTGATGCAATCAAATAATCAATAATCATTTACCTTGTGTTGATTCTTAGAGAAAATGCGGAATCGAAAGTGATGAATAGCTTGCCAATGATGATGGTGATAATGATTGCTAGGAGATTAGAGAATACAGTACGTGCTTTGGTTTTGTGAAAATGATTAGTGAACAAGAGATTAGGGTTAAGTATAGTTTAATTTTCACTAATTACTCTACACACCCTGAATTACTATATCTTACACAAGCACACCATCTCACATCAATTTCACAGTTTCACCACCAAGTTCACATATTTGACAAGTCTATCACAATTAACACATAACCATGCACAAACACACAATACACTTCATTGAATCAAAACGTATACAATTCCATAGCAATCAATTGTGCAAATAAACAACTAAACAATACATGAACGTGCAATAAATGCGAAATAGAGATCTTGGAAATTCGAGTTGTCACATTATTCACAACTTAAAAGAAATTTCGTCCCGAAATTTAGCATGCGGTTACTGAGGAAGCTAGGTAAGTTGTATCGTTTACTGGTTTTCCTGGGGTGTCACATCATCCCCCCGTTGATTTGGAATTTCGTCCCGAAATTCCGCAGTAGTAGCTTCAGTCTCAGTAGTGGATGCATTGGTTCCGAATAACTGAGGGTACTTTTCTTTCATTTGGTCTTCGCGTTCCCAGGTGTACTCTGGGCAACATCAGGAGTTCCAACGAACTCGAACAAGAGGGATTCTCTTGCTTTTGAGGACCTTAACATCCCGGTCCGTGATTTCAACTGGCTCCTCGACGAACTGCAACCACTCGTCGATAGTGAGTTCCTTAAAAGGAACTATGAGGGTCTCATCTGACAGGCACTTCTTCAGATTCGACACATGGAATACGTTGTGAACTGCACCGAGTTCAGCTGGTAGGTTTAGTCTGTAGGCTACTTTGCCTATTCTTTCAGTGATTTCGAACGGTCCAACATAACGTGGATTGAGCTTGCCTCGTTTACCAAATCTAACCACACCCTTCCAGGGTGAAACTTTGAGTAAAACCTGGTCCCCGACCTGAAATTCTAATGGCTTCGTACGCTTATCCGCGTAGCTTTTCTGGCGATCACGAGTTGCCGCCATGCGTTGTCGTATTTGTGCAATTCGTTCAGTAGCGTCAACTACCATTTCTGGACCTGTAATCTGACTATCCCCCACCTCTGCCCAACAGAGAGGTGACCGGCATTTACGCCCGTACAATGTCTCGAATGGAGCGGCTTGTATGCTGGTGTGGTAACTGTTATTATACGAAAACTCCACTAAAGGGAGGTGTTTTTCCCAGCTGTTGCCGAAATCAATAACACACGCCCGAAGCATGTCTTCTAGAGTTTGGATCGTGCGCTCAGACTGCCCATCCGTCTGAGTGTGATAAGCTGTGCTCATGTCTAATCGAGAGCCAAAATCTTTGTGCATCGCTTGCAATAGTTCTGAAGTGAATCGTGCATCCCGATCCGAAATAATAGAGGTGGGCACCCCGTGCCTTGAAACAACTTCTTTAAGATAAACGTCTGCGAGGGTGGAGAACTTATCCGTTTCCTTAATAGCCAGGAAGTGTGCAGACTTGGTGAGTCGATCCACGATCACCCATATAGTATCATTCCCACGTTTAGATCTAGGTAGGCCAGTAACAAAATCCATGGAAATTTCTTCCCGTTTCCACTGTGGTATCCTGGGTTGTTGCAGTAGGCCTGAGGGTTTCTGGTACTCTGTCTTGACTCTCGCACAAGTCAAACATTTGCCGACGTACGTTGCGATGAGGGCTTTCATGCTAGGCCACCAATAGGTTGTTCTGATGTTGTGGTAGATTTTATCCGACCCTGGATGTACCGAGTATCGAGACTTATGAGCTTCGTCCATTACAAGTTCTTGTAAACCGCCGTATAGTGGTACCCAAATACGTCCTGTTACATAGTAGGCGCCGTCTTCCTTTTGTTCTAATCGTTGCCTTGATCCGCGTAAGGCTTCAGCCCTGACGTTTTCTGGTTTTAATGCTTCAACTTGAGCATTTCGTATCTGTGCAGGAAGATCAGACTGAATAGTGAGCTGCAAAGCTCGTACACGCTTAGGTAAAGTATCCTTTCGACTGAGAGCGTCCGCCACAACATTGGCTTTGCCTGGATGGTATTTGATAGCGCATTCATAATCATTAAGTAATTCGACCCATCGTCGTTGACGCATGTTCAATTCCTTCTGCTTGAAGATATGCTCGAGACTCCTGTGATCGGTGTAAATAGTGCACTTGGTACCGTACAAGTAGTGTCGCCATATCTTAAGCGCGAAAACAACAGCTCCCAGCTCTAAATCGTGCGTCGTGTAGTTCCGTTCATGAATTTTGAGTTGCCGCGAAGCGTAGGCAATAACTTTATCCCGCTGCATCAATACACAGCCAAGCCCCTGTATCGATGCATCATAATATACTACAAAATCGTCTGTGCCCTCTGGCAGTGAGAGAATAGGTGCGCTGCATAGTCTATCCTTTAAGTACTGGAAAGCAGTTTCCTGAGTGTTACCCCAACGGTAGGTGACACCTTTCTGTGTCAGCATAGTAAGTGGCTGTGCGATCTTCGAAAATGTGACAACTCGAGTTTTTGACTTACACTTTTGCATTTATTACACGTTGACGTTAACTGTTTAATTGTTTGACTTGTAACTATACATGTTGTGATATGAGGAAACGTATTGTGATTGATATGTTAGATATGGTGGGTCTTAAAAGTGTGCTCTTATATATATATATATGTAATGTGCAATATATAATTTATATAAGTGTGTCAACTGATATATGCTTAGCATGATGATAATGATAGTTCACTTAATGGAAAGAAGGAACCTTTGGGCGAAATCACCCCAACCCAAATGCCCCACCCGAAAACACCCAATGACCGAAAACACTTTAGTGTTTTCGTCCATTGCTAACTACCGAAAAACCGAATGGGCTTTAGGCCCAGTAGTGGTTTAGTTAAATATTATTCCAAACGTTTATGCGAGAACATTATTCAACAAAACCCTAAACACCTTTCTCCTCTCGTTCCTGGAACACGTCGGCGGACAACCCCCCTGCGAGACATCATTCCGTGTTTTGGTTAGTGATTTATTGCTGATGTATGATTTCAATTCTGAATATATGCGTATACTGTAAACGTGCCCTTGACTGCGATTTATCTGAGAAGTCGACTTTGTGATTCTATGCGAACCGTGATGTTGAGTTAGGATACCATTGTTGCAAAGACCGTAATAAATAATCTTGTTTTTATTTCAACTGAATGGATGATATATGGCAACATGAGATAGTTTGTTGTTGTGATGAATTGATACTACTGCATGTTGAACTTGATGATCATAGCAAACATTATTGATGTTGAATGATATCTAAATCCCAAGTATGATTGTATGGAGTTTCAGTAAAGTTGCATTGTATCAAGTTTCGGGTTGATCGATTATACATTAAGGGCGTCTAACCTGTTAGGTGATGATTAGGGTTGATGTGATACGTAACTGATGTTTAAAACTAACGAAAACAGGAACCATCGAAATCAGAAAGATCAGACGAAAACACAAGTGTTTTCGTCACACCTGATGTTCAACGAAAACCAAGTATATTCGGCCCATTAGTGTTTTCGCCCAAAACTGAATTTCGGCCCAATTGTGTTTTCGCCAACAAAGGGATTTCGGCCCACATAAGTGTTTTCGGCCTAAACAGTTTTCGGCCCAAAATGGTTTTCGGCCCAAGTTATGTTTTCGGCCCAAATGTTGTTTTCGCCCACTAAGTGATTTCGTCTTGTGACTTGTAGTTTTGTATCTTGTTCTGTTAAACTGTTACTTAGTTAACGCTGTTAAGGTTGACTCTGTTAATGATTATTCATGTTAAGTGTCTACGGTGTTAAGTGAGTTAACCTTTGTCACACCCCCAAAATCCACCTGCGGAGTATCACCGCTTGGGAGCGTGACTGACCAGGATCAAGCCACCAATCATATCGAACATGTAGTTAATGTCAAGTATAATAAATGTAAACCAATTATTCAATCCGATTGATGTTCCAACAAAACATAATTTAAGTAGCGGAAGCGTAATAATGATATCCAAAGTATGTAAATAGTTCAAGTGTTGTAAGTATAACATAACATCCACGATCCAATCTCCACAACGACCTGCTCCTCCCTGTGCAAGCTCCATATGTACCTAATGTCCTGCAAGGCATGTAACAGAGGATCAACAACTAGTTGAGCGAGTTCACAGTTAACAGTTCAGTAATAGTATAGTGTGAGTAGTAGTATGTTCGTTCGTTATGTCGTGTATCGTAATAGTTTCCATCGCGGCCTCCCAGGCAGGTATGCGAAGATATTAGGGGGATGTTCATCCCGTATATTCTAGACTAGGTTTACCTGTATCGCGCCCTACCAGGCAGGTGTGCGAAGAATAGTAAATTACAGTTCGCGGCCTTCCAAAGGCAGGTGTGCGAAGTGTGACAACTCGAACTTTAGACTCACTTTGTGTAACGATACGTGGTTATGAGAACGTTGTTTATTGAATAATTATGTGATTTTGTTATTACGTGTGTTGTGCATATAATATGTGGATGTATGTAAACGAGCCAAACCGCACAAGGCTACATAACTTGAACCGCACAACACCACTCGCACAAGCCCTTTGGGGCCACTCCTTGTTCTCGGGTCCATTAGACAACCGTGTGGGCTCGGCCCACTCCCCACTCGCAACCCACAAAACTGAGTTTAGGGGTTTTGTTTTACCACTTTTGCAAATCACAAACACACACACAAACCCTAGAAGTTTTGCTCTCTCTCTCTCTCGTTTACTTGGAACCCAACGGCGAACAACACTTCTCGGCTCACCCTCTCTTTGATTCCAACCGGTTAGTGTACATTGTTATTTGATTGTATGTGATGATATTATGATCTATGCGTTTACATGATGATTTTATATGATTCTTGAACATTACATGATGTAATTCGGATGATGCTAGTATGGTTGATTGTGATAGAACCGGTTTACATGTGTGCTTTGTTATAAATCAAATGTTAATATGTGTTTCGGATTGTTAACATGTTCATACGGATCGGATGAAACTCGATGAAATCTGTTGTTATGCTATAGGATTCGGATGTTAACTTGTGGATATGCTAAGTTTTGGGCTAGGTAATTAGTCACGGTTACATGCTCATAGAAATAGATTGTTGTTCATATGAATGCAGTTCACGTTGATTCGATGTTCTTGAATGGTTATGAATATGCATGAAATCTAAATCAACTGTTGATGAATTTCTGTGATTGATCTGATTTCGAAACTGCCGTAGATGTTTGCTAGAATCACGGGATAGTCAATGCAGGAATTATGGAAACCAGTTACACACGCGGTTGCGACTCGGCATCACTCGTTGCGAGTCGGAACCCCACTCGAGACCACTAACAGCACCAGCCGGAACCACGGTTGCGAGTCCCGTTGCGACTCGTAACCAGACCATGATGAACCGAGATCTCCATTTGCGACTCGCAACCAGCCGTTGCGACTCGTAATCTCCGGTTGCGACTCGAGATCTCCGTTGCGACTCGAGACCATCGTTTACACGCACACACTGTTGGGCCTTCACTGTCACGGGCCCAACGATTTGAATGGTGGACTGATTATTAATGGACTTGTATGTGATTGCTATTTGGGCCGATTGAGAATCTGGACTGTTTTGGTATTGGGCTGCTTATGACATTGGGCCGGGTATGATTGGACTTAGACAATTGGATCCTCACATGCTATGCCTTATCTGCTTATGTGCGTACATGTTTGCCATGACTATACGTGATTACTGTATACGTGCTATATACGAACCTGACTCGAGTAATAACCATGGTAGGACGTGAGTGACCATTTACTTGCTACTTGTACTCTCTGTGTATCTGCCGAGCAAACCAAGGTGAGTTCACACAGCCAAGGCATGGGATTCCCGGGTTGGGAATTGGGTTGGATATGATGGATATGGAATGATTACTCGTACTTACGCATATACCAGACTATAGACCATCGTCCTCAGGTTAGTCAGGACACGTTACGTAAAGCCTACGTAACCCAGTATACTTGCCTTATGTCTCCCGGGTCGGGAGGACACGTTACGTAAAGCCTACGTAACCCAATACCATCTACTGGCTTCCAGGTCGGAAGGCCACGCTGCGTAAAGCCTACGTAGCCCCCACGCGTACCACTGTCCTCGGGGAAGGGCACGTCACGTAAAGCCTACGTGACCCTGTACGTTTTCCTGTTCTCGGTAAAGAAGAACACATGGTCGGAAGTTAGTCTAGTAAGTACCGTTAATGAGAAGCCCTCATTAACCAGGATGAACATGGGAAGCCCCCACCTTTATTACACACTAGTATGGGAAGCCCCCACTAGCTATACTTATGCATTACACTATGAACTTACTTTCTGTGAACTCGCTCAACTAGTTTGTTGATTATTTGCTGCATGCCTTGCAGGACCTTAGGTACATTACGGAGCTTGCACAGGGAGGAGCAGGTCGTTGTGGGATTTGGATTCATGAACGTTATTCGAACTTATAATTACTTTGAGATTACATACTATGCTTCCGCTATTTAAACGATGTTTGGTTTTGGAACATCAATCATGTCATGATGATTTACATTGATTACTTTTATTATTAAATGCTATGTTTGATATGATTGGTGGCTTGATCCTGGTCAGTCACGCTCCCAAGCGGTGGTATTCCGCGGGTGGATATTGGGGGTGTGACAGATTGGTATCAGAGCCATTGGTTATAGAGAACTTGGTTTTAATATGGGAAAACGTTTTTATTAAAACCGGACTATAACCAGAACAGTGCTCTCAACGATCCACAACGACGCTTCGCTCCACGTGCAAGACTCGACATCTTAGGTAATAAGGTTTATGATTATTGCCTGTTTGCTAGAACTGCTTAGAACTTTGCTCGCATTACGCTTAGATATACATGCTTTGATTACATGAGAACACCTATATGCCTACGCTTTTCTGTCATCGCCCTACTCGCGAACCATTCTTACGTATGCTACTTGTTACTATGAAGATCATGTCTGGACGAATCAACATGACACAAGCCCAGCTAGAGGCTCTTGTTCAAGCTCAAGTTGCTGCGGCAGTTGCAGCAGCTCAAGCAGGTAGTATATCCTGCAGTATAGGCCCACACTAGGATCTTTAGATCCTACATTAACTCCCGTATTTAACTTCGTCCTATTCGTACACAATAGGTCAACACGCGCAGCAGCTAGTCTGCACTTTCAAGAACTTCATGGACTGTCGTCCAAACTCTTTCAGCGGCACAGAAGGAGCGGTTGGACTCCTCCACTGGTTCGAGAAGTTAGAATCGGTATTCGAAATGTGCGAGTGCCCTGAGGCTCGCAAGGTCAAGTTTGCTACTGGTACTTTGGAAGGGATAGCACTGACTTGGTGGAACGCCCAAGTCCAAATCTTAGGGTTGGCAGCTGCTAACGCCACCCCATGGAACGATTTCAAGGAACTTATCAAGCGTGAGTACTGCACGCGGGAAGATATTCACAAGCTGGAAGACGAGCTGTATAACTTGAAAATGGTTGGATCGGAAATAGAGGCGTATACTAAACGGTCTAATGAGCTGGCCGTTTTGTGTCCAACTATGGTGGACCCTCCATACAAGCGCATTGAGTTGTATCTCAAGGGATTGGCGCCAGAAATTCAGAGCCACGTGACGTCGGCTAACCTCGAAAACATCCAGGAAATCCAGCGCCTTGCTCACCGTATCACTGATCAGGCAGTGGATCAGAATAAACTGCCCAAGCGTGTTAATGCTACTGCTAACGTCACCACCTCAGTTACTCCTGCTACATCTGGTGACAGTAAAAGAAAATGGGATGGGGATTCCAGCAAAGGTTCAGCATCTGTCCAGCCACAAGCTCAGCAGCAGAAGATCGATCACTATCAGAGTCCCAGTCAGCAATCCTCTAGTTGTCACAGACAGAGGAGATATCAGGGTAGTCAACCCAGGTGCCACAACTGCAACAGGCATCACCACGGTCCATGTAACAAGGGTCGTTGTCAAAGGTGTCTTAAGATGGGTCACGAGGCCAAAGACTGTAGGAGTCCACGACCCGCGAATCAGAATCAGCAGCCTCAGCAACCAGCTCCACAGAACCAGCAGCAGCAGCAGCAGCCACAGCGTGGAAACCGGGGGTGTTTCCAGTGTGGGGCTGAAGGCCACTTCAAACGCGATTGCCCTCAGTTGAACCAGAATCGCAACAACAATAACCAGGGCAACGGGAACAACAACGGTGGAAACAACAACAACAACGGCAATGAAGCTCGTGGTCGCGCTTTTGTGCTAGGTCGAGGCGACGCAGTGAACGATCCCAACGTTGTCATGGGTAAGTTTCTCCTAGACAATATTTACGTTACTATCTTATTTGATTCGGGTGCGGATACAAGCTATATGTCTGTGAAAATGTGTCAACTGCTAAAACGTGCACCAACACTTTTACCCACCAAACATGTAGTAGAGTTAGCTAACGGTAAAAGTCTAGAAGCCACGCACGTAGTTCAGGGTTGTAATCTTATCCTAGCTGGTCAAGCCTTCTCTATTGATCTCATTCCCATAGTTTTGGGTAGCTTCGACGTCGTGATTGGGATGGATTGGTTGTCCCAACACCAGGCAGAAATTTTATGCAGCGAGAAAATTATTCGTATTCCTCGTTCGGGTCAAGAACCTCTTGAAGTTCAAGGCGACAAGAGTGGTGCTGTGGTTGGCATCATCTCTTTCTTGAAGGCTCAGAAGTGTTTACGTAAGGGGCACACTGCCATTCTGGCACTCGTTACAGACGCATCAGCAAAGGAAAAGAAATTGGAGGATATTCCAATTGTACGTGATTACCCTCAGGTGTTTCCTGAAGACTTACCTGGCTTACCGCCTCATCGTCAGGTCGAATTTCAAATCGAGCTCGCTCCAGGAGCAGCACCCATAGCTCGCGCACCATATCGTCTAGCTCCATCGGAATTGGAGGAGCTGTCAAAGCAGCTGCAAGAGCTCTTGGAAAAGGGCTTTATTCGTCCAAGCTCTTCGCCTTGGGGAGCTCCAGTACTTTTCGTGAAAAAGAAAGACGGTACGTTCAGGATGTGTATCGACTACCGTGAACTCAACAAGGTAACGGTGAAGAACCGTTATCCTCTTCCGCGCATCGACGACTTATTCGACCAGTTGCAAGGGTCGTGTTACTATTCGAAGATAGATTTAAGGTCAGGGTACCATCAGCTGAGAGTCCGGGATGAGGACGTCTCCAAGACAGCCTTCAGAACTCGTTACGGTCACTACGAGTTTCTTGTCATGCCATTCGGGTTAACGAACGCGCCTGCTGTATTTATGGATCTTATGAACAGGGTGTGCAAACCCTATCTTGACAAGTTCGTCATTGTTTTCATCGACGACATTCTGATTTACTCCAAGAGTCAGGAGGAACACGAGCAGCATCTTCGTCTTATTTTGGAACTCCTTCGGAAGGAGCAGTTGTACGCCAAGCTTTCTAAATGCGACTTCTGGCTTCGTGAAGTCCACTTCTTAGGCCACGTGGTAAACAAGGATGGGATTCATGTCGATCCATCCAAGGTAGATTCGATCAGAAACTGGCCTGCGCCACGAACGCCAACGGAAATACGCCAATTCTTGGGTTTGGCAGGATATTACAGACGGTTTATCAAGGATTTCTCGAAGATTGCTCAGCCGCTTACGTTACTGACACAGAAGGGTGTTACCTATCGCTGGGGAGAGCCCCAGGAGACTGCTTTTCAGCACTTAAAGGATAGGCTTTGCAGCGCACCTATTCTCTCATTGCCAGAGGGCACAGATGACTTCGTGGTATATTGTGATGCATCCATTCGGGGACTTGGATGTGTGTTAATGCAGCGCGACAAGGTTATCGCTTACGCCTCTCGTCAACTCAAGGTTCATGAACGCAACTACACGACGCACGATTTAGAGCTGGGAGCTGTTGTTTTTGCGCTTAAGATATGGCGACACTACCTGTACGGTACCAGGTGCACGATTTACACCGATCACAGGAGTCTCGAGCATATTCTTAAGCAGAAGGATTTGAATATGCGTCAACGACGATGGGTCGAGTTACTTAACGATTATGAATGCGCCATCAAGTATCATCCAGGCAAAGCCAATGTTGTGGCTGATGCCCTTAGTCGGAAAGACACCCTACCACGGCGCGTGCGAGCGCTACAGCTTACGATTCAGTCTAGCCTTCCTACACAGATACGAAATGCTCAGACAGAAGCACTGAAGCCGAAAACGTCAAGGCTGAAGCCTTACGCGGCTCACGACAACAGATGGAACAGAAGGCAGATGGCGCTTACTATGTAACGGGCCGGATTTGGGTCCCTCTCTATGGCGGTCTACGCGAACTTGTAATGGATGAAGCTCACAAGTCTCGCTACTCGGTACATCCAGGGTCGGATAAAATGTACCACGATCTCAGCACTACTTATTGGTGGCCTAGTATGAAGGCCCACATCGCTACGTACGTTGGAAAGTGCTTGACTTGTGCGAGAGTCAAGGTCGAATATCAGAAACCAGCTGGCCTACTTCAACAGCCTAAGATACCTCAATGGAAATGGGAAGAAATTTCCATGGATTTCGTTACAGGCCTACCTAGATCCCAGCGTGGGAACGATACGATATGGGTCATAGTTGATCGACTCACCAAGTCTGCACACTTCCTGCCGATTAAGGAAACGGATAAGTTCTCCACTCTCGCAGACGTATATCTTAAAGAAGTTGTTTCGAGGCACGGGGTGCCCACGTCCATCATTTCGGATCGCGATGCACGATTCACGTCAGAACTTTGGCAAGCAATGCATAAATCTTTCGGCTCACGATTAGATATGAGCACAGCATACCACCCTCAGACGGATGGGCAGTCTGAGCGTACGATCCAAACACTTGAAGACATGCTTCGGGCATGCGTTATCGATTTCGGCAACGGCTGGGAAAAACATCTCCCTTTGGTGGAGTTTTCTTACAATAATAGTTATCATACCAGCATCCAAGCCGCTCCATTCGAGGCATTGTACGGGCGTAAATGCCGGTCACCACTCTGCTGGGCAGAAGTGGGAGATAGTCAGATCACGGGTCCAGAGATTGTTGTGGACGCCACAGAAAAGATTGCACAGATACGACAACGCATGGCGGCAGCACGCGACCGTCAGAAAGCCTACGCGGATAAGCGTAGAAAGCCATTGGAATTTGAGGTCGGGGACCGGGTTTTATTGAAAGTTTCACCCTGGAAGGGTGTGGTACGTTTTGGCAAACGGGGCAAACTGAATCCGCGATACGTCGGACCATTCGAAATTTTAGAAAAGATTGGCAAAGTAGCCTACAAGTTGAAATTACCAGCTGAACTCGGGGCAGTTCACAATGTCTTTCATGTATCGAACTTAAAGAAGTGCCTATCAGATGAAAACCTCATCATTCCTTTCAAAGAACTCACTATCGACGAGCGGTTGCAGTTCGTCGAGGAACCAGTAGAAATCACGGACCGGGATGTGAAGGTCCTCAAACACAAGAGAATCCCTCTTGTCCGAGTTCGTTGGAACTCCAAACGTGGCCCAGAGTACACCTGGGAACGCGAAGACAGGATGACAGAAAAGTACCCCCAGTTATTCGGGAACCAGGCAACCACTACTGAGGCTGAAGCTACTACTTCGGAATTTCGGGACGAAATTCCAGATCAACGGGGGGAGGATGTGACACCCCAGGAAAATCAGTGAACGGTACAGTTCACCTAGCTTCCTCAGTGAGTGCATACCAAATTTCGGGACGAAATTTCCAATTAGTTGGGGATAATGTGACAACTCGAACTTTAGACTCACTTTGTGTAACGATACGTGGTTATGAGAACGTTGTTTATTGAATAATTATGTGATTTTGTTATTACGTGTGTTGTGCATATAATATGTGGATGTATGTAAACGAGCCAAACCGCACAAGGCTACATAACTTGAACCGCACAACACCACTCGCACAAGCCCTTTGGGGCCACTCCTTGTTCTCGGGTCCATTAGACAACCGTGTGGGCTCGGCCCACTCCCCACTCGCAACCCACAAAACTGAGTTTAGGGGTTTTGTTTTACCACTTTTGCAAATCACAAACACACACACAAACCTAGAAGTTTTGCTCTCTCTCTCTCTCGTTTACTTGGAACCCAACGGCGAACAACACTTCTCGGCTCACCCTCTCTTTGATTCCAACCGGTTAGTGTACATTGTTATTTGATTGTATGTGATGATATTATGATCTATGCGTTTACATGATGATTTTATATGATTCTTGAACATTACATGATGTAATTCGGATGATGCTAGTATGGTTGATTGTGATAGAACCGGTTTACATGTGTGCTTTGTTATAAATCAAATGTTAATATGTGTTTCGGATTGTTAACATGTTCATACGGATCGGATGAAACTCGATGAAATCTGTTGTTATGCTATAGGATTCGGATGTTAACTTGTGGATATGCTAAGTTTTGGGCTAGGTAATTAGTCACGGTTACATGCTCATAGAAATAGATTGTTGTTCATATGAATGCAGTTCACGTTGATTCGATGTTCTTGAATGGTTATGAATATGCATGAAATCTAAATCAACTGTTGATGAATTTCTGTGATTGATCTGATTTCGAAACTGCCGTAGATGTTTGCTAGAATCACGGGATAGTCAATGCAGGAATTATGGAAACCAGTTACACACGCGGTTGCGACTCGGCATCACTCGTTGCGAGTCGGAACCCCACTCGAGACCACTAACAGCACCAGCCGGAACCACGGTTGCGAGTCCCGTTGCGACTCGTAACCAGACCATGATGAACCGAGATCTCCATTTGCGACTCGCAACCAGCCGTTGCGACTCGTAATCTCCGGTTGCGACTCGAGATCTCCGTTGCGACTCGAGACCATCGTTTACACGCACACACTGTTGGGCCTTCACTGTCACGGGCCCAACGATTTGAATGGTGGACTGATTATTAATGGACTTGTATGTGATTGCTATTTGGGCCGATTGAGAATCTGGACTGTTTTGGTATTGGGCTGCTTATGACATTGGGCCGGGTATGATTGGACTTAGACAATTGGATCCTCACATGCTATGCCTTATCTGCTTATGTGCGTACATGTTTGCCATGACTATACGTGATTACTGTATACGTGCTATATACGAACCTGACTCGAATAATAACCATGGTAGGACGTGAGTGACCATTTACTTGCTACTTGTACTCTCTGTGTATCTGCCGAGCAAACCAAGGTGAGTTCACACAGCCAAGGCATGGGATTCCCGGGTTGGGAATTGGGTTGGATATGATGGATATGGAATGATTACTCGTACTTACGCATATACCAGACTATAGACCATCGTCCTCAGGTTAGTCAGGACACGTTACGTAAAGCCTACGTAACCCAGTATACTTGCCTTATGTCTCCCGGGTCGGGAGGACACGTTACGTAAAGCCTACGTAACCCAATACCATCTACTGGCTTCCAGGTCGGAAGGCCACGCTGCGTAAAGCCTACGTAGCCCCCACGCGTACCACTGTCCTCGGGGAAGGGCACGTCACGTAAAGCCTACGTGACCCTGTACGTTTTCCTGTTCTCGGTAAAGAAGAACACATGGTCGGAAGTTAGTCTAGTAAGTACCGTTAATGAGAAGCCCTCATTAACCAGGATGAACATGGGAAGCCCCCACCTTTATTACACACTAGTATGGGAAGCCCCCACTAGCTATACTTATGCATTACACTATGAACTTACTTTCTGTGAACTCGCTCAACTAGTTTGTTGATTATTTGCTGCATGCCTTGCAGGACCTTAGGTACATTACGGAGCTTGCACAGGGAGGAGCAGGTCGTTGTGGGATTTGGATTCATGAACGTTATTCGAACTTATAATTACTTTGAGATTACATACTATGCTTCCGCTATTTAAACGATGTTTGGTTTTGGAACATCAATCATGTCATGATGATTTACATTGATTACTTTTATTATTAAATGCTATGTTTGATATGATTGGTGGCTTGATCCTGGTCAGTCACGCTCCCAAGCGGTGGTATTCCGCGGGTGGATTTTGGGGGTGTGACACCACCCCCATACAAACTCGGACTCCCTTGTCCATTCAACAAAGTCGGACCAAGGGCTTCCCCCCCCTAAACTCGGACAGGGGAGGCTCCCCTCAAAACTCGGACATGGTTCCTTTATAAAACTCGGACAGCCCTATGTATAATCAAAAAGTCGGACACCCCCATGCCCTTAAAAAAGTCGGACTTCTTGTGCTGTACATAAAAGTCGGACCTTTGGGTCCTTGTAAAAGTCGGACTCCTTTGTTTTGTTATCAAAAGTTCGGACAAAGTTAATCATCACTTAAAATTCGGACTCTCATGTGTTTTGCAAAGTTCAGCCTTTGTGACTTCACAAAAGCCCTGACATAATCTATTGACATAATCTACGGACTAACAACAAGCGTATTAACCAAGTTCAATATAACAGTTACTTTTTGGTTTTCACACAATCAGGAAACCCTAATTCTTTCATGTGCATTGCAGTAATCCAATAATCAATCAATCATTCTACATATAATGTATCTTGCCATCAGGCAAACGATTACCACTAATCAACATCATTTCACATTAATCAGAATTCAATCAGTAAGTACAGAACTAGTATGTGAAGGACTAGGGTTTACATGAATCACAAAATCAAGAATTGATAGTAACAAATAATCATCAAACAATTACCTTAGATTGATTCTAGATAAAGTGTGGAACCAAGAGTGATGAAGAGCTTTGCCAATGTTGAAGATGATGATTGCCAGAGAGGATTAGAGAATGTGACGTGTTTTGATTCTTGGGTAATGATTAGTGAAAGGGATTAGGGTTAAGAATGATTAGAATTTCACTAATTACTCTACTCATCCCTAAGTATCATCTTTTACATAAAACACCCATCACAACATAATTTACAGTTTCACCACCAAATTCATGTAGTTGTCAAATCTTTCATAAAATAAACACATAACCTTGCAATACTCACAATACACTTTATTGAACCAAAACAAACAGTTACAATGCAAACAAATTGTGCAGGTAAGTACTAAACAGACAGTGAACGTAATAAATGCGAAGAATAAATATGGAAACTCGATTGTCACAGAGCGAGTCAAGCTTCATTCTGTCAAATGCTATCTGATCTTCAAACTTGTGTTCTTCAAGCTCAGCAATTTTGTGTTCACAAAATTTGATATCCTCAACCGCCATAATCATATCAAAAATTAATGCCTACCAACCCGGCAACCTCTTCAACCGAACCAAAAGCAGCCTATCCATTTGAGAATTGTGGCAGAGGTGCTTGCCCCTGCTTTCGAAGAGAACGGATGAGTACCCGATGTCTAAATGCACTCATTTCATTGTATACTTCTTCGACCTCCTCTTCATCCGAGTCCTTATCGTCGCTTTTTTCCTCCTTTTCTATCGACCCACAATACTACCGCCCTAACCACCATCATTCCTTAAGAGCTCAATTTAATGGATATTTTATCGGGGTGTCATAGTTGTTTGTTTTTGTTGGTCATACATATATGGGCATGTCCTATATATGAACTAGTGTGGAACACATCCTCACTACTTGTACTTATTTGCGGTTGCATTTTTAATAGATTCACCGGGGTAACCTTTACCAAAAAAAAAAATGAATTACCACTTCAACTGAGCTTTAAGCTCGAAAGGAGATGGTTTGCTCTACTTCAAGGATCGTTTGTGATTTCCGAAACAAGACGATCTTCGCACCTTGGTAATGGACGAATCTCTAATATCTCGATATTCTATCCATCCTGGTGTTGATAAAATGTACAAGGATCTTCGTACTAAGTCTCTGGGGCCTGGTATGAAGAAGGATTTGCCTTGTATGTATCAAAAATGCCTGACTTGTCTCAAGGTCAAGGCTGAACATCAACAACCTTCTGGTTTGCTTGTACAACCAGAGATACCAGTTTCGAAGTGGGAGAACATTGCGATGGATCTCATCACTAAGTTACCGCGTACATCTAAAGGTCATGATGCTATTTGCGGTGTTATCGATCGATTAACGGGAATCAGCTCATTTTATTCCAGTTCGCGAGGATCTATCTGCTGATAAATTTGCAAAGATTTTATGTTGATGAGATTGTATCACGACATGGTGTTCCTTTGGATATCATTTCTGATCGTGATGCTCGATTATCATCTCATTCCTGGAAGACCATTGCAATCTGCTTTGGAGCCCAACTGAATCTAAGCACTGCTTATCATCCCCAAACAGATGGTCAATCTGAAGCGAGCAATTCAAACTTTGGAGGATATGAATTAGAGCAACCTCCAGAGCTTAGGATATTCACCGACTTTTCACGTGTCCAATTTGCGAAAGTGTTTAGCTGACGCTGATCTTCACATTCCTCTCGAAGAGATCCAAATCGATGAAACGATGCACTTTGTCGAGAAACCTGTGGAGATAGTGGACCGGACATTCAAACAGTTGAAGACACAAACGGATCGATTGGTAAAAGTTCGCTGGGAATCCAAAAGTGGCCCAGAGTTTACTTGGGAACGTGAGGACCAGATGAAGGCGAAATATCCGCATTTGTTTTCACAAGCTTCCTCTAGTTAAAATTTCGGGACGAAATTTCCTGAAGTAGGGGAGACTGTGACAACTGTGTTCTATAGTCGTGGTTCAATATAAAACAATGCTGGTTATCAATAAAACAATGTGCTTTGGTGTTATTATATGTGTTTTTGTGTTATTATGTGTGTATTTGTGTTTGGTGATTTTGCAATTTAATTAAATTTTCAATTCAAGCTCTAAATCGCTTTCTGGAAGGTTATACGCGCACGATGCGTAAATATAACCAGTTTAATGCAACAAACACTCCGGAATAGTGAAATAGGCTTAACATACCTTAAATAACCTCTACATAACTTAGAAATAAGTTTTGGATGGTTTTTGGTGTGTTGAAATCAAGTTTGTTCGATCGCGCAGGGACTATTTGTGTCAAACTGCGAAACTATACCGATTTGTATAGTAACGAACATTCCAGAACTTTATCATAAGTTAAACATACCCTAAATATCATTTACATAGCTTAGAAATAGGCTTTGAGGGGTTCGGTATGCTAAAATAAACTTTATTTGATCAATAGGACTAAAAGCGTCAAAAAGTGCACAAGTTTGCATTTTCTCGCGCATATCTTACGTTTCTTAATATATCCGGACATCCAAAACTCATGTAATCATTATAAATATTATGTTTTAGTGTTTGGCAAGATAAAAATCCATTCGTCGCTTGATTTGGATCGTTTTTGCGTTCGTTACGACTTCCGTCGTAATTAACGCGAACAACGCAACCGTACGACCAAACGAACCGACATTCGAGATATTTTTGAGCATGTTTTGAGTTCCCTATACTTTAACTTCATTTTAGAGCCTTGAAATGAGGTTAACGGGGTTTAAACGTGTAAAAAATGGGCCGAAATGCATGTTTCTGAAGTTCAGGGACCAAAGTTGACAAACTGTGAAACTACCCTCAGGCGGGCGCGTAAGCATTGTTACGCGAGGCGAGAGATCTGCCCAGACCAGCAAAACAGGCTGTTTAAACCAGCAGCTGGGTTTCTATGGCTTGCAAACGGTTTTTGATCAATCTATGGGCCAAATTTGATGGTTTTTAAGAGCCATGGTATCCAAATACCATGTGCCCACTGTACGGCTTGGATCGAGGCTCAATCTTCGAGAAACGACCCTAACGGCTCTTGAGAATCTATAAATACCCACCTTCACTTCCTTCCCAAAGCACACTTGATCTGATTTTGGCCCTCTAAGTTGAGAGTGAACACTTATACCTAAGGGTGGCGGCAACTAGGGCAGCCCACACCTTCTTGATTCTTCCAATGTGCCCCTTGTAGGAACTAGATACATTCTCTCACTCTCTCTCTCTCATTACTCACGGCCGGACACCCATAATCTCACAATAATCAAGCAAAACCTTCAAAATTCATTCTCTCACTCTCTCTCTCTCATACTCACGACCGTACAACCCCTCATACATACACATTCAAAATTTTCAAATCATTCCATGAAGATTCAAGGGCTTTTCAAGGTGATTTCAAGCTAATATGGATGTTTTAGAAGTGATTGCAAGAAGATTCAAGCAAGAACAAGCCTCATATCACCATCTTTTCTCAAAAACCTACTTAGAAATCCTAAAGGTATAAACTAATTTCTAAACCACATTCTTGGTTTTTTTTTAGTGATGATGGAGATGTTAGATGGTTTCTCTTGAACTTGGAATAACTCAGAAACTTGTAACAAACAAAGAATTAAGATATCAAACAAAATGGAAATGGGTGTGTATGTATATGTATGTATGGCCGAAAGTTTATGAGTGTATGTATTTAGTTGTGTTTTTGATTTTGTTGAATGAATCTTGAATGATTTGATTCTTGAAAGATGGGTTACATGCATTTTAAAAAGATGTCATAAAAGAAGGTTCTAAAAGGGTCTTGAATTTGAGATGAATGTGATGTAAAGTGAACTTTTGGAAGTTCAGATATGTGTATATATGTGCCATATATATGTATATGTATGCATGTATGCAAGTTTTTGTCACATGTACTTAAATGAAAGAATGTATGCATTATGTGAAAATGATTATATAATAATGGAGTGGATATGTTTTGATTTACTTTGAACATGAAATAAATATGTTCTTTTGATGCATTTAAGATCATGTTGAATGATGATTTTATGATATGGGTGTACTAGATGCATATACTTAGACATGCATGATGATATGTGATCATAAAAAGGTGATTTGAGTATGATTTAGTAAAAATCAGTTTTAATCAGATTATAAACATTAAAATAAAGTTATTTTAAAGTGTTTAGTGATATATAATTTCATAAGGTTTGCTAGCTTTGCATGTTGTACTTGGTGCATTAAAAGTTGTAAAATACGTGAAATCGCATGATTTATGTGACTTACACAAAAACTGCACTAATCTGATTTTAACCACTATTTTAATCAGTAAAATATGTATTTTGTGTTAAAATATCAAATCATTCCGAGTTGGGATGATTATAGTAACGTTTAACGCATAATTATGCGTTAAAACGGTCAAAAAATCGGCTTTTCGAGTGATTTTTATAAAACTGATTTAGATCAGTAAGTAAAACTGATAGTTTTAGTTTAAAAATAAGTATTTGAACTAATTTTAAGTTACTTGGTGTTTGGTTAGTCATACGTGACTTCCTACGCCCGAAAACATTACGAATCGCTAAAATACGCATTTTTCAATGAACACTAGTATGGGTAAATTTTGGATGAACCTTATGTGTTAAGTGTGTTATGTGATTTAAACATGTGAATGTTAAATATGTTAAGTTTTAACATGATAATGAAAATTTGGATTATGCATGTATACTTGTGCGTTTTGTGCGGTAGAAACGGTAAAATCGCGTTAAATGTTTAAACCTTGTTTGTCGAGCATGAAATTTGATACATATGAGAATTTTATGTATATTTGCTTTAAAAATGATAAAATAGATAAGTTAACAAAATTTCACGTGTTTCGATGATAATTTATGTGAACGTTTATGTATATATATTATGACGCGCAAATCGTAGATATATGCGTATAAACGGGTGTGTTAACGGATTTACACGATAACGGTCACCAATAAAATCGTTCAAGTCGCAAAAAATACTAAAAAATATATATGGACTCATATATTATATATTAACGTGCCAACATAATAAAAAAATGATAACTTTTCGAGAAATCTCAAAGTTTATGTGAACAATTCTAAGAAACGGAGAAACTTAGGATTTTTCTGTTATGTATATGATTTAAAAATCGTTCCTATATATATATATATTATATATAATAGGACGTGTAGAAATGAATCTCTGGGATTGCGCTATTTAAAACACGCACCCAAAGGTGAGTGTCACAAACCCCTCTTTACTGCTGTGTATATATTTTGGGGGGTAGAACACGCCAATAAAAGGGTTTAATAAATGTTTTGGATTAAAACATACCTTATAATATAAAATATATATATTTTCGTTGAAAATATATGGAGTTTGATAAATCATAAGTTTCGAGATAAAAGTTTTTGATGAATGAATGTTTGGAGGAGAAATTGGGATGGTACCGTGTTTCCTATGCGAAACAGACCGTAAAGTTGGAACGAATGCTGCCTGGTCTCAAGGGAGGGATTTCAGGGGATTCGTACCACTTCGTATATTAAATTGTCATATTAGTAGAATTATATATATATATATATATAATATATATATTATATATATATACATATATATATATATATATATATAATAATTATATATAATATATATATATATATATTGTACATGAGGCAGACATCATATTTGGTCAAAAGTTGACCCTGCACCCATGATGTCGTTTAATTTATTAAGTAAATGTATGCGAGGAATTGTTGGTAGATCTATCGGGTTGACTACCCCGTCGTGATCGGTCACCCCGTGTCAAGTCAAACGACGAATTTAGATTATGGTTATTGTCTAGCATTGATTATCCCTGCATGGTAAATATATAGTCGTATTGTCTAGCTAACATACGAGTCTGAAAATTTAAGCTATGCATTTAATATACAAAACTTGGGTAAGAGCTTTAATGTCAGGTTTTTGAACTGCGACGGATGACCCATGGATTTTATTAAGGAAGTAAAACGGACTTTATAAAAATTATATGGATGTTTTTAAAATAAACACATAATCAGAAAGTTTTCCTTTGGAATGAATTGTTTGAATGTGAATATGTGAACTCACCTTCCTTTGTTGTTTGACACTTGATTTTAACGTGTCCTATAGGTACTTGAGTTCGGCTTCGGGAATCATGGCGTATCTTGTGTTTGATGATGCATGTTGTGTTACTTAAAATGTTGGACTACTTTTTAAACTTTTTGGGACGTATGTAATAAGATCCGCGAGGATCAAAGACAACTTAACTATGTGGTTGTGTCGTGTCTTAAACGTAATGTTTAATAACTTATGTGTAAAATAAATCAAAATGTCCAACAATTGAATGCATCGATCAACAAGATATAAATGGGCACCAACTTCGTCACCACTACGTTTAATATTCCGCTGCGACGTTTTTGGGGTGTGACACCAGGCAACAATCACTGTGTAAATGTCACATTCCCAAAATACCACATGCGGAAACCCCCACGAGGCGTGTGACGTACAGGATCTTTAGCCACCAATCACATTGAACTCATAAGTATAATTAAATAAACTTTCATTTATTAATAGGAAGTATTTCAAAACGTTACATATAACAACGAGTTCCAATGATATGTACCTAAAAGCCTGCAAGGCATGTAACAACGAATCAACAACAAAGTTGAGCGAGTTCACAGTTGGGTGTTCGTTTTAAGTTGTTTCCGAAATCATAGTTTGTCTTTAGCTGGCTTACTTGCCGTGGGGGTTACCCCATAGTTGAAAATATGATTACCAGTTTAACCCTGTTTCCCAAACATATCCATAACCAGTGGGGGCTTTGTCACACCCCAAAATCCACCTGCGGAGTATCACCGCTTGGGAGCGTGACCGACCAGGATCAAGCCACCAATCATATTCATGAAATTAATGTCATGTATAATAAATGTAAACTAACCATTCAATACGATTGATGTTTCAACAAAACATAATTTAAGTTGCGGAAGCATAGTACATAATCCAACAATAGTTAATAGTTTTAACATCATAATAGTTCAACGTAGAAACCACGATCCTTGTCCACAACGACCCGCTTCTCCAGTGCAAGCTCCAAGTACCTAACGATCTGCAAGGCATGTAACAGAATGATCAACAAACTAGTTGAGCGAGTTCACAGAAAGTAAATGCGTAATAGTAAATTTGTTCGTAACAGGTGGCTCTACTGGGCCGTTTGTATATTTTACTGGTGGTGGTGTTCCACGTTACTGGTGGTGGTGTTCCACGTTACTGGTGGTGGTGTTCCACGTTACTGGTGGTGGTGTTCCACGTTACTGGTGGTGGTGTTCCACGTTACTGGTGGTGGTGTTCCACGTTGTAACCACTAGACTACTCGTAACTATAGGTATCCTTCACAACCGAGGATAGTAAAGTGGTAGTCTAGTCATAGTGTCAATAGAGTATCTAATCAACCTTTCAATCCCATTCCCAACACCCCGGGAATCCCATGCCTTGGTAAGAGTGTGAACTCACCTTGGGTTGCTCGGCAGATACACAAATAAAAGACTCTTGACTAACAGGTTAACCACGTCCTAACAGATTACCACACAAGTCAGGTTCGGTTCAAACATTGCACGTATGTATCATACAGGTGAACACGTTGTTAGCACGTAATTATCATGGCAACCACGTATGTAATATCTTAGCAACCCGAAATCAGTCAAACAATATGGTTAACATGTGTGAAGTAGAACAAGCCCAATAACATGCATAAGAGATCCAACATCAATTGATCCAAACATATAACAATTCAAGCATAGTGGTCTCGGCCCAAATAAAATAAAACACGATAGTGGACTTGTGCGATCCAATAATGTGAACGGCCCACATAGATGACTTGTGCGGTCCGACAGGTCTTGCCCGATCGAGTCAGGTTGTGCGATTTGCCTTTGGGCCTTGAGGCCCAAATCAGTTAACAGATCACAGCCAGCTTGTGCGACCCGACTGATCTTGTACGCTCAGGTTGGGTTGTACGAAGCATTATGGGCTGTCCGGCCCAATAGTTCAAACCCGGGTGACCCAAATACGTTTTGTGCGATTAGGAGCCCTTGTGCGACCGGGTTTCCTTGTGTGATCAGGCCGGCTTTGTGCGATGGACCTCTTGATCGTACAAGAGACCTTGTGTGACCCATTAACTAATTGCCAAGAATTATGCATAACAGTTACAATCTAAATCAATCCCTTTTTGATTAATTCAATAGTTTCCAACTTTAGTAATTATCAATCAACAGTTTCCAATCGTTTACTTAGCATAGAACCGATCAAACAATGGCAATTACCCTTTAATCCATATGAACAATAACACGTTCCTAACTCATTCATACCGTCAATCTAAATCATTAAACAATACTACGATCATTGTTATATCAGCCATAAACACATCACAACTAACATGCATCCGGTTTAAACAAAATCATGAAAGCATCATATACGATTATCTATGTTGATCCACGCACACAAACATGTAAACCGATTCATCAAGAACACCATATCCCATCATTTACATCACAATTCAATATACATCACGTCCCTAAATCGACATATGATACAGTAGATCGAACATTATTCAACACATAATCAACAATCAAAACACTAACCAGTTAGGATGAGTAAACGAGGGTTGATCCAACTTGTGATCTTGGTGCCGTCGGATTCCAAGGTAACGAGAGAGAGAGAGTTTGTGTGTGTGCCAAGATTGAAAACTAAAAACCCTAGTTGTGTATGTGAGCATGTACGTAGAGGAGATGTGGGCCGAACCCCACATGGGCCGCCCTATTGGTCCGCGTACAAGAATGAGGCCCAAACGGCCTTGTGCGAGTGGTGTGAGCTTGTACGGTTCGATCATTAAATACATACATACATTCAATATAACGCAACACATTGCACATTTTCACAAAGTTCATGCAACATTTATTAATTCAAAATATCGTATAGACACGTAACGTTACACAAAACGAGTCTAAAGTTCGAGTTGTCACATTATCCCCAACCAATTGGAAATTTCGTCCCGAAATTTGGTATGCACTCACTGAGGAAGCTAGGTAAACTGTACTGTTCACTGGTTTTCCTGGGTGTCACATCCTCCCCCCGTTGATCTGGAATTTCGTCCCGAAATTCCGAAGTAGTAGCTTCAGCCTCAGTAGTGGTTGTCTGGTTCCCGAATAAATGGGGGTACTTTTCTGTCATCCTGTCTTCGCGTTCCCAGGTGTACTCTGGGCCACGTTTGGAGTTCCAACGAACTCGTACAAGAGGGATTCTCTTGTGTTTGAGGACCTTCACATCCCGGTCCGTGATTTCTACTGGTTCCTCGACGAACTGCAACCGCTCGTCGATAGTGAGTTCCTTAAAAAATGATGAGGTTTTCATCTGATAGGCACTTCTTTAGGTTCGATACATGAAAGACATTGTGAACTGCCCCGAGTTCAGCTGGTAGTTTCAACTTGTAGGCTACTTTGCCAATCTTTTCTATAATTTCGAATGGTCCGACGTATCGCGGATTCAGTTTACCCCGTTTGCCAAAACGTACCACACCCTTCCAGGGTGAAACTTTCAATAAAACCCGGTCCCCGACCTCAAATTCCAATGGCTTTCTACGCTTATCCGCGTAGGCTTTCTGACGGTCGCGTGCTGCCGCCATGCGTTGTCGTATCTGTGCTATCTTTCCGTGGCGTCCACTACAATCTCTGGACCCGTGATCTGACTATCTCCCACCTCTGCCCAACAGAGTGGTGACCGGCATTTACGCCCGTACAATGCCTCGAATGGAGCGGCTTGAATGCTGGTGTGATAACTGTTATTGTAAGAAAACTCCACCAAAGGGAGATTTTTTCCCAGCCGTTGCCGAAATCGATGACGCATGCCCGAAGCATGTCTTCAAGAGTTTGGATCGTACGCTCAGACTGCCCATCCGTCTGAGGATGATATGCTGTGCTCATGTCTAGTCGTGAGCCAAAAGATTTATGCATTGCTTGCCAAAGTTCTGACGTGAATCGTGCGTCGCGATCAGAAATGATAGACGTGGGCACTCCGTGCCTCGAAACAACTTCTTTAAGGTATACGTCTGCAAGAGTGGAGAACTTGTCCGTTTCCTTAATCGGCAGGAAGTGTGCAGACTTGGTGAGTCGATCAACTATGACCCATATTGTATCGTTCCCACGCTGGGATCTAGGTAGGCCTGTAACGAAATCCATGGAAATTTCTTCCCATTTCCATTGCGGTATCTTAGGCTGTTGAAGTAGGCCAGCTGGTTTCTGGTATTCAACCTTGACTCTTGCACAGGTCAAGCATTTTCCAACGTACGTAGCAATGTGGGCCTTCATACTAGGCCACCAATAAGTAGTGCTGATATCGTGGTACATTTTATCCGACCCTGGATGTACCGAGTAGCGAGACTTGTGAGCTTCATCCATTACAAGTTCGCGTAAACCGCCGTAGAGTGGGACCCAAATCCGGCCCGTTACATAGTAGGCGCCGTCTGCCTTCTGTTCCATTTGTTGTCGTGAGCCGCGTAAGGCTTCAGCCTTGACGTTTTCGGCTTCAATGCTTCTACCTGAGCATTTCGTATCTGAGCAGGGAGGCTAGACTGAATTGTAAGCTGTAGCGCTCGCACGCGCTTTGGTAGAGTGTCTTTCCGACTGAGGGCATCAGCCACAACGTTGGCTTTGCCTGGATGATACTTAATAGCACATTCGTAGTCGTTAAGTAACTCGACCCATCGTCGTTGACGCATATTCAATCCTTCTGCTTAAGGATATGCTCGAGACTCCTGTGATCGGTGTAAATCGTGCACCTGGTACCGTACAGGTAGTGTCGCCATATCTTAAGCGCGAAAACCACAGCTCCCAGCTCTAGATCGTGCGTCGTGTAGTTGCGTTCATGAACCTTGAGTTGACGTGAGAGCGTAAGCAATAACCTTGTCGCGCTGCATTAACACACATCCAAGTCCCCGAATGGATGCATCACAATAAACCACGAAGTCATCTGTGCCCTCTGGCAAAGAGAGGATAGGTGCACTGCAAAGTCTATCCTTTAGTGCTGAAAAGCAGTCTCCTGGGGCTCTCCCCAGCGATAGGTAACACCCTTCTGTGTCAGTACGTAAGTGGCTGAGCAATCTTCGAAAATCTCTAATAAACCGTCTGTAGTAACCTGCCAGACCCAAGAATTGGCGTATTCTGTCGGTGTACGCGGTGCAGGCCAGTTTCTGATCGAATCTACCTTGGATGGATCGACATGGATCCCATCCTGTTTACCACATGGCCTAAGAAGTGGACTTCACGAAGCCAGAAGTCGCATTTAGAAAGCTTGGCGTACAACTGTTCCTTCCGAAGGAGTTCCAAAATAAGGCGAAGATGCTGCTCGTGTTCCTCCTGACTCTTGGAGTAAATCAGGATGTCGTCGATGAAAACAATGACGAACTTGTCGAGATAGGGTTTGCACACCCTGTTCAAGATCCATAAATACTGCAGGCGCGTTCGTTAACCCAAATGGCATGACGAGAAACTCGTAGTGACCGTAACGAGTTCTGAAGGCTGTCTTGGAGACGTCCTCATCCCGGACTCTCAACTGATGGTACCCAGACCTTAAGTCTATCTTCGAATAGTAGCACGACCCTTGCAACTGGTCGAATAAGTCGTCGATGCGTGGAAGAGGATAACGGTTCTTCACCGTCACCTTGTTGAGTTCACGGTAGTCGATGCACATCCTGAACGTACCGTCTTTCTTTTCACGAAAAGCACTGGAGCTCCCCAAGGCGAAGAGCTTGGGCGTATGAAACCCTTTTCCAAGAGTTCTGCAGCTGTTTGACAATTCCTCCAATTCGATGGAGCTAGACGATATGGTGCGCGAGCTATGGGTGCTGCTCCTGGAGCGAGTTCGATCTGAAATTCGACCTGACGATGAGGCGGTAAACCAGGTAAGTCTTCAGGAAACACCTGAGGGTAATCACGTACAATTGGAATATCTTCCAATTTCTTTTCTTTTGATGAGGCGTCTGTAACAAGAGCCAGAATGGCTGTGTGACCTTTCCGTAAGCACTTCTGAGCCTTCAAGAAAGAGATGATGCCAACCACAGCACCACTCTTGTCGCCTTGAACTTCTAGAGGTTCCTGACCCAAACGAGGAATGCGGATAACCTTTTCGCTGCATAAGATTTCTGCCTGGTGTTGGGATAACCAATCCATCCCAATCACGACGTCGAAACTTCCCAAAACTATGGGAATGAGGTCGATAGAGAAAGCTTGACCAGCTAAAATAAGATTACAACCCTGAACTACGTGCGTGGCTTCTAGACTTTTACCGTTAGCTAACTCGACTACATGTTTGGTGGGTAAAAGTGTTGGTGCACGTTTTAGCAGTTGACACATTTTCACAGACATATAGCTTGTATCCGCACCCGTATCAAATAAAACAGTAACGTAAATATTGTCGAGGAGAAACTTACCCATAACAACGTTGGGATCGTTCACTGCGTCGCCTCGACCTAGCACAAAAGCACGACCACGAGCTTCATTGCCGTTGTTGTTGTTGTTCCCGCCGTTGTTGTTGCCATTGCCCTGGTTGTTATTGTTGTTGCGGTTCTGGTTCAACTGAGGGCAATCGCGTTTGAAGTGACCTTCAGCCCCACACTGGAAACATCCCCGGTTTCCACGCTGTGGCTGCTGCTGCTGATTCTGGTTCTGTGGAGCTGGTTGCTGATGCTGCTGATTCTGATTTGCAGGACGAGCGCTTCTACAATCTTTAGCCTCGTGACCCATCTTGAGGCATCTTTGACAACGAACCTTATTACACTGGCCACTGTGATGTTTGTTGCAGGTGTTACACTTTGGAAGGTTTCCTCGATACCCTCCCTGTCTGTGGCTGCCTGAGGAGTGCTGACTGGGACTCTGGTAACTGTCTGTCTTTCGCTGTTGAGCTTGTGACTGCACTGAAGCTGATCCCTTGCTAGAATCCCCATCCCATTTCCTCTTACTTTCACTGGGAGTAGCAAGTGTAGTAGAAGCAGTAGCGGTAGCAGTAGCGGTAGCGCTGACACGCTTGGCAGTTTGTTCTGATCCACTGCCTGGTCGGTGATGCGATGAGCGAGACGCTGGATTTCCTGGATGTTGTTGAGGTTAGCGACGTCACGTGGCTCTGGATCTCTGGCGCAAGCCCCTTGAGATACAACTCAATACGCTTGTATGGAGGGTCCACCATAGTTGGACATAACACAGCCAACTCATTCGATCTCTTGGTGTAAGCTTCGATTTCCGAACCAACCATTTTCAAGTTATACAACTCGTCCTCCAACTTGTGAATGTCTTCTCTAGTGCAGTATTCCCTCTTGATCAGTTCCTTGAATTCATTCCAGGGTGTGGCGTTAGCAGCTGCCAGCCCTAAGATTTGCACTTGTGCGTTCCACCAAGTGAGCGCAATCCCTTCAAGTGTGCCAGTGGCGAACTTCACCCTGCGAGCCTCAGGGCATTCACACATTTCGAAAACCGACTCGAGCTTTTCAAACCAGTGGAGGAGTCCAACTGCCCCCTCCGTGCCACTGAACGAGTTAGGACGACAGTCCATGAAAGTCTTGAAGGTACACGCAGGTTGTTGCTGAGCGGGTTGACCTGCTTGGCGGCTGCAACTGCCGCAGCAACGAGAGCCTCTAGCTGGGCTTGAGTCATGTTAATTCGTGCGGCCATTGATCTTCACATCAAAGGCAATATAAGTGAGAAAAGTTCGCGAATAGTACGATGACAGAAAAGTATAGGCATATAGGCGTTCTCATATAACAAGGGCATGTGTATCTAAGCAAAAATGCGAGCAATGTTCTAAGCAATTCTAGCAAACAGGCAATATACAGAAACCTTATTACCTAGGATGTCGAGTCTTGCACGTGGAGCGAAGCGTCGTTGTGGATCGTCGAGAGCACTGTTCTTTATAGTCCGGTTTTAATAAAAACGTTTACCCATATTAAAACCAAGTTCTCTATAACCAATGGCTCTGATACCAATCTGTCACACCCCCAAAATCCACCTGCGGAGTATCACCGCTTGGGAGCGTGACCGACCAGGATCAAGCCACCAATCATATTGAACATGAAATTAATGTCATGTATAATAAATGTAAACTAACCATTCAATACGATTGATGTTTCAACAAAACATAATTTAAGTTGCGGAAGCATAGTACATAATCCAACAATAGTTAATAGTTTTAACATCATAATAGTTCAACGTAGAAAACCACGATCCTTGTCCACAACGACCCGCTTCTCCAGTGCAAGCTCCAAGTACCTAACGATCTGCAAGGCATGTAACAGAATGATCAACAAACTAGTTGAGCGAGTTCACAGAAAGTAAATGCGTAATAGTAAATTTGTTCGTAACAGGTGGCTCTACTGGGCCGTTTGTATATTTTACTGGTGGTGGTGTTCCACGTTACTGGTGGTGGTGTTCCACGTTACTGGTGGTGGTGTTCCACGTTACTGGTGGTGGTGTTCCACGTTACTGGTGGTGGTGTTCCACGTTGTATAACCACTAGACTACTCGTAACTATAGGTATCCTTCACAACCGAGGATAGTAAAGTGGTAGTCTAGTCATAGTGTCAATAGAGTATCTAATCAACCTTTCAATCCCATTCCCAACACCCCGGGAATCCCATGCCTTGGTAAGAGTGTGAACTCACCTTGGGTTGCTCGGCAGATACACAAATAAAAGACTCTTGACTAACAGGTTAACCACGTCCTAACAGATTACCACACAAGTCAGGTTCGGTTCAAACATTGCACGTATGTATCATACAGGTGAACACGTTGTTAGCACGTAATTATCATGGCAACCACGTATGTAATATCTTAGCAACCCGAAATCAGTCAAACAATATGGTTAACATGTGTGAAGTAGAACAAGCCCAATAACATGCATAAGAGATCCAACATCAATTGATCCAAACATATAACAATTCAAGCATAGTGGTCTCGGCCCAAATAAAATAAAACACGATAGTGGACTTGTGCGATCCAATAATGTGAACGGCCCACATAGATGACTTGTGCGGTCCGACAGGTCTTGCCCGATCGAGTCAGGTTGTGCGATTTGCCTTTGGGCCTTGAGGCCCAAATCAGTTAACAGATCACAGCCAGCTTGTGCGACCCGACTGATCTTGTACGCTCAGGTTGGGTTGTACGAAGCATTATGGGCTGTCCGGCCCAATAGTTCAAACCCGGGTGACCCAAATACGTTTTGTGCGATTAGGAGCCCTTGTGCGACCGGGTTTCCTTGTGTGATCAGGCCGGCTTTGTGCGATGGACCTCTTGATCGTACAAGAGACCTTGTGTGACCCATTAACTAATTGCCAAGAATTATGCATAACAGTTACAATCTAAATCAATCCCTTTTTGATTAATTCAATAGTTTCCAACTTTAGTAATTATCAATCAACAGTTTCCAATCGTTTACTTAGCATAGAACCGATCAAACAATGGCAATTACCCTTTAATCCATATGAACAATAACACGTTCCTAACTCATTCATACCGTCAATCTAAATCATTAAACAATACTACGATCATTTTATATCAGCCATAAACACATCACAACTAACATGCATCCGGTTTAAACAAAATCATGAAAGCATCATATACGATTATCTATGTTGATCCACGCACACAAACATGTAAACCGATTCATCAAGAACACCATATCCCATCCATTTACATCACAATTCAATATACATCACGTCCCTAAATCGACATATGATACAGTAGATGAACATTATTCAACACATAATCAACAATCAAAACACTAACCAGTTAGGATGAGTAACGAGGGTTGATCCAACTTGTGATCTTGGTGCCGTCGGATTCCAAGGTAACCGAGAGAGAGAGAGTTTGTGTGTGTGCCAAGATTTGAAAACTAAAAACCTAGTTGTGTATGTGAGCATGTACGTAGAGGAGATGTGGGCCGAACCCCACATGGGCCGCCCTATTGGTCCGCGTACAAGAATGAGGCCCAAACGGCCTTGTGCGAGTGGTGTGAGCTTGTACGGTTCGATCATTAAATACATACATACATTCAATATAACGCAACACATTGCACATTTTCACAAAGTTCATGCAACATTTATTAATTCAAAAATATCGTATAGACACGTAACGTTACACAAAACGAGTCTAAAGTTCGAGTTGTCACAGGCTTCCCCATGTGAACCACTAGACCGGTTTACCATATTCGACTACTGACTGAAATAAGTGGTGCCCTAGTCAATGTCTATCATCATTGACGTGCCATAGTCCATTAGTCCACGCCCGTCCTCTGCGGCACGGTGTGAGGCTTGTCAACCTAATAACGCTATACTAATGACCGCTCGTCATTGGCCTCGGCGATTAAGTCGATACAAAATGAGGGACTTAATGATAGAGTTTTTGGTCTAGTATACGTTTATTTCACCCTTCAAAAGAGGGTGGTGTACGTAATCCCCAAACCAGGAGATTACGTAGGTTTCGATTAAGTTCTTAGTACGTGTTGTCACCCTTCAATAAAGAGGGTGTGTATGTGTTCCAAACCAGGAGATCACGCAGTTTCAGTTTAATCCTTTTCTCCGTTCCCACCTTGGGAATCCCATCCTTGTAGGAAGTGTGAACTCACCTTGGTTTGCTCGGTATATGCTAAATTACGTGCTCACAAATAATCAGTCAAGGCCTATAATATGCATGTATACACAATCAGTTTAAGTTCGAACGATTCACATGCATCTATGTCCCAAAATATGCTTAGGCAAACATTATCAAGTAACACATAACAGTTTTTCTCATGTTGATATAATTCGTGTTTCACATAGTTGAGTTTTCAGTCTATTCTAACATGAGTTATTAGTTAACAGACTTAACAGGTTTACACATAACAGAGTTAACATACTAACAGAGTTTATCATACCAACAGATTATCATACCAACAGAGTTTATCATACCAACAGAGTAATCACACTAACGGAGTTATCACACTAACAGAGTTATCACACTAACAGAGTGAACATACTTAACTACTGTTACTTATAAGTTTTCACGAGGAATCTAAGTACTTACAAGTTTCACGAGGAACCTTTAAGGTTCCTCAACTGAAGGTTCCCCAACTAAAGGTTCCCCATTGAAGTTCCCCAACTGAAGGTTCCCCAGTTGAAGGTTCCTCGGTAAGCATGATCATCATTAACAGTTACAGATTCAATATACATTAGCAAGATTTAATTCAGTTACAAACACAGAACCCTAATCACGATTCTAGCAGTTTTTCCATGAAATCATCAACCTAGCCGCGACTGACATGTTACCAGATTCATCATATCAAAGGCATCACAGTATTTATCATCTAGCATGAACCCTAATCATCAAATAATCATATATTGATCAAGATTGTAACATGAAGGAATACAATTAGTAAATCATCATCATGCAATTCTCAATAAATCTTGTGACAAACCCGAACATTTCAGGTTAGTATCGTTTAACCTGTGGTCTCAACGCCTCGTTACTTCCTTTAAGCGTTACACGTTCTGCGTTTTGTATGATTCGGTAACCGTATATTAGTGCATCGGGCCACACTTTAGTGTTCATGTTCGAGTGGGCCACACCCCAAAACCTTTGTGGTCCAGCCTAAATTAAATGATTACTTTCACTTGCAACCGAGAGCCTAATTATGAGACCCAAATCCAAGCCGGACCCCACCTCCCTTAATTGTTAATATATGATTGTTTACTATAAGTTTTGGCAGCCTATTATACTTGGGCTTAAAGCCATTAGTTCGGCTAGAGGAGAACCGCCCAACCTCACAATCCTATAGGAATACGTATTGGGGATCTATATTAAGTTAAATTCTATATCACAAGTTTAAAACCCTAAAGGCTTTCCCCTGATCGCACGATTTCTGCGGAGCCCCTCGAGTAATATCATTCTCTTGGTCAAAGATCGTGGTTAGTAATCTTTAATTGTTAAATGCTATGATTTATTTACTAAGTTGATGGCATGTTCATGAATATATTAAATGTTAGAAATTATTGTTACATGGTATAAAGTACTTTTCGTTTCTTGAATTTTGGTTGAAATCTGGATAACCTTGTATAAATAGTGGCGGCTTCGTGATGTGTGTATTGACCTGGTTGTACATGAGGTATGAATATGATGAATATGTTGCATGATTAGATGTGACCTTCACAGGAATAAAGTTTTTTTTTTGGGTAAAGGGTTACCCCGGTGATTCTATATATTCACAACCAAAAAAGCACAAGTAGTGTAGAGATCTACACTAGTTCAATCATGAGACACACCCATGAAAGTCCACACCAAACCAAACCAAAACAAAACAACCAAGAAAAGGAAACGACCACTAGACTACAATCTAGAAACAAATAACCAAACACAACTAATCAGCCTCCATCGTCGCCTTGTCATCCGCATAGATCTCCCATTCTTCAAGAATCTTTCGCACCCTCACGGTATCCTTCAACTTAGCTCCCATCAACTTGTATCGCACTTTTTGATAATAACATCACTAACCGTCTCAGGAATAAAGTTGTCAATAAATGAATTTGGTCCAATAGCATGGGGTGGTGTAAGGTCCAATAATATGTGAGTGATGGTTTGACTAATATATAAGGGGCGGCCATGTGTAATCTCTAGAAAAGGACCATTCTTAATTGGCGCTACTGTGTTATTATGCATGTGACTTTTGATATGTTTGAGTTGAGTGGCTGATGTGTGATCGTTTAGTGGGCCGAACATTAGGTCCAATGGAGCGGCTAGTGTATGATGGAACTCTCATATTAATAATTAATTATGTATAGTAAATGGATTTAATGTGTTTGGGTTCGATGTAAATAGGACTGGTAATATTAACGAGCAGTAAATTGAATTAACATGATTAAACAGCTTATGGTATTAACTTGTATGTAATATTGCAATTGTGTTGAAGTAGTTGCTGATGTGTGAACTAATCAAGTAAATGGTTGGTGGTACAAGACCAGACATATAAACTGTTTATGCTTGTGGAATTTATCGTATGATTCAATGATTGTTGACTTTAAAGACAGTAAGGAATTGAATGATTATTGCATTTTCTTATACGTGACTCATGTGATAACACTTGAAAATTGAACTGTGGAACTGATAAACACCAAACACTCTCCTAGGTCGCGAGTATTGAATAAATTAACAAGTCGTTGTCTAAACCGAGCAAACCTAAGGTGAGTTTCATTGCTTTTTTCTCAAGCATGGATCCCAGGGAAGGGATAACGGGTAACATTCCGAGGGGAATGCATGTGTAATGGGATGTTGGTTATCGTACTCAGTTTTCTATCATTGTAAGACCACTACATCTACCGGGTCGTTGCTTGTAGGGCAACGGGGTTATTAGTTGATAGCGCTATTAGGTTTGGCACCTCACGACGTTCGAGGAGAACGGCCGTGAACTAATTACCTTAAAACATGACCAATGCTTTGATAGAGGCATTGGGGTTGGCAATCACATATCATATGGCCATTCGGTAATCGAGTAATAACAACATCGAAACATCAAACATCATAACAACAAACAACATATCGTTTGTAAACTGTTTTACTCACATGATTAGTAACACAACTTGGTAAACAAACACAAACCTTGAACTCACCAGCGTAGTCTGACACACTTGTTTACATGCTTGTAGGTAATTATTGAAGGAACTTGGGAGCTTGCCGTCTGATGCTGCTGGAGTGGTTATGGTCATAATAAACAATTATATTGATTTGGTTTTCATACATTTATACGCTTATACTTTATGCTTCCGCTCAATACTTTGGTTTTGGTTTAACTTTTCAAACGATACATTTCTTTCAATTGGGTATTTATACATTATTAACTTGTGTTTGATATGATTGGTGGCTCTTTGTTGATCGTTACACCTCCATTAGGGACACCCTAGGTGGTAATTGGGGGTGTGACAGTTTGGTATCAGAGCCACTGGTTATAGAGAACTCGGTTTTAAAAATGTTTTCATAAAACCAGACTATAACCGAATTGATCCAAACGATGACCATGACACTCAGCTTCAGATTGCAAGGTTCGTTCCTCGTTAGTTTATGCATTATATGCCTAGTAAACGTAACTATATTTATAGCATGCACGATACGACATGGTAGGCATCATGACACATTGATAGTGTAACATAACACTTACATCTAGTAAATCCTAATCTTGTTGGTAGTGCTTGTTTTGTGTTGATTGGGGTGGGAGAAACTTCAAACATAAGTTAGAAAGCATCGAGAGGAGCATGCAAACCGCCTTATTATCATGGGTGACACATAATAATAACGCGTGGTGCATGCAAATCCCAATGAGGCTTAACGAGTGTAAGAGGGGTTCTTCCCTGTTTGTGTATGAACATGGTAGTTAATCGTTCTAAACGTGATAAACCTGAACACTTTCCTCGTTTTCGACTCCTAAATTAGTTCATTTCCATATATAGAAACATGAGTGGACGAGGACACGGACGTGGTAGCATCAACATGACTCAGGCTGAGTTAACAAATCTGATAAACACACGTGTGGCTGAGGCTCTGGCACCTACTGTAAGCTGCGCACCCGAACAATCAGCCTGCCTGTACGTTCAAGATGTTATGGATTGTAAGCCACAGACCTTCAGCGGGACGGAAGGGGCTGTGGGACTATTGAGGTGGTTCGAGAAAGCTGAGTCAGTGTTCGCTATGTGCAACTGTCCCGTGGGGGACCGCGTGAAGTATGCGACAGGCACGCTTGAGGATGGTGCCTTAACCTGGTGGAACGCCCAGGTTCAGCTGCTGGGTATCGATGCAGCAAACGCTACTACTTGGGACGACTTCAAGGAATTAATGAGGGAGGAATACTGTCCTCGTGATGAGATACAGAAGCTAGAGAACGAGTATTACGATCTGAAACTGGTGGGATCTGAGGTTGAGGCATACGTGAAGCGGTCGTATGAGTTGGCTGACTTGTGTCCGAATTTGTCTCGACCTATGTCACGAAGGATCGAGTTATTCATCAAGGGGTTACCTCCACGAGTGAAGGGTTTGGTTACTGCTGCAAACCTCAATAACTTGACCCAGATTGTCCGGTTGACTCACAAGATTATTGATCAGGAGGTGGAAAGACTCACTACCACCGCGTGTTTTCTAAAGCTACAGCTGCCACCACCACAGCCACTACTCCTGTCACTGATAGTAAACGCAAGTGGGGTGATATGGACAAGGCGTCCCACTCGATTCAGCCCCAAAGAAGACAGACACTGGCAGTACTCGCAGCTTTAGCCAATCATCCTCAGTGAATCAAAATCAGAGACCTTATGTGGGAAAGAAGCCTCAGTGTAGCAAATGTGGGTTTCATCATTATGGCAGTGTGATCGAGTTTGTCGCAGGTGCGACAAGGTAGGCCATGAGGCCAAGGATTGTAGGGCTCCTCAGCCAAAGCAGCAGCAGCAGCAGACTCAGCCGAATCAGAGACAGCAAGGGCAGCAATCTCAGCAGAGTCAGGGGTCTAGAAAAGGATGTTATCAGTGTGGGGCTGAGGGGCATATGAAGCGGGATTGCCCCAATTGAAACAGAATACAGGTGGTAACAACGCAGGGAGCAATGGTGGGAACAATGGGGGCAACGTGGCGCGTGGGCGTGGATTTACTATTGGAGCTGGTGAAGCTCGGAACGACGGCAATGTAGTACTGGTACGTTCTCTGTTAATGGTGTTTATGCTTCTATATTATTTGATTCGGGTGCCGATTGAGTTATGTGTCTACGGAGTTCAGTAGTCGTTTAGGATTGAGTCCTACACCTCTTGTTGTTAAGCATGTAGTGGAAATAGCAAATGGTAAAACTATTGAAGCGTCTATGTCCTCATGGGTTGCAAATTAGATCTCTTAGGTCAAGTATTTGACATTGACCTACTTCCTGTCACTCTCGGAAGCTTCGATGTAGTTGTTGGAATGGATTGGTTATCCAAATATCAGGCGGAAATTCTCTGCAAGGAGAAAGTCGTTCGTATTCCCCTTGCTAGTGGTGAATCTTTATCGGTTCAGGGTCATCGTAGCGGTGACAGTAGGTATTATCTCAGCCATGAAGGCTCTAAGTTGTCTACGTAAGGGCTATCCTTCCCTTTTGGCCCTTGTTACTGACTCTCAGACTGACGAGAGGAAACTCGAAAGACCTTCCTGTTGTTCGAGAGTTTCCCGATGTTTTTCCTGAAGAGCTCCCTGGTTACCTCCACATCGTCAGGTGGAATTTCAGATTGAACTCCAGCCAGGAGCAGCACCGATTGCTCGTGCTCCATACCGTCTTGCACCAGGAGAGTTGCAAGAATTATCGAATCAACTTCAAGAGTTACTAGACAGGGGTTTCATTCGTCCTAGCTCTTCTCCTTGGGGAGCCCCTGTGTTATTTGTGAAGAAGAAGGACGGGTCTTTTCGCATGTGCATCGACTATCGCGAGCTCAACAAGGTGACGATCAAAGAATCGTTATCCTTTGCCAACGCATTGACGACTTGTTTGACCAGCTGCAAGGGTCAAGTTTCTATTCAAGATTGACTTAAGGTCAGGATATCATCAGGTACGGGTTAGAGAGGAGGATGTGCCTCGAACAGCTTTTCGAACGCGGTATGGCCACTATGAATTTTCTGGTTATGCCATTTGGGATGACCAACGCACCAGCGGTCTTCATGGATCTCATGAACCGCGTGTGCAAACCTTACCTTGACGACTTCGTTATCGTTTTCATTGACGACATATTTGATATACTCCAAGAACAAGGAAGACCACGAGCGCCATCTTCGTCTTATTTTGGAGCTCCTGAGGAAGGAGCAGTTGTACGCAAAATTTTCTAAGTGTGACTTCTGGATTCGGGAGTACACTTTCTCGGGCACATCGTTAACGAAATGGGTATTCATGTGGATCCTGCAAGATCGATGCTATTCGAAATTGGCGGCACCAAAGAATCCTTCGGAGGTGCGTCAATTTCTTGTCTTGCGGGATATTATCGTCGGTTTATCCGGGATTTTTCTAAGATTGCTCAACCCCTCACCGCCCTGACTCAAAAGAAAGTTGTTTATTCTTGGGGACGAACAAGAAGAAGCATTCCAGCTCTTAAAGCAGAAGTTGTGCAGCGCGCCGATTTATCGCTACCAGAGGGTACTGAAGATTTGTGGTTTATTGCGATGCGTCTATTCAGGGTCTCGGCTGTGTGTTGATGCAGCGAGACAAGGTGATAGCTTATGCTTCTCGACAGTTGAAGGTACACGAGAAGAACTATACGACACACGACCTGGAGTTAGGAGCCGTAGTCTTTGCGTTGAAGATTTGGAGGCATTACCTGTACGGTACCAAGTGTACCATCTATACCGATCACAGGAGTCTTCAACATATCTTCGACCAGAAGGAATTGAATATGCGGCAACGTCGTTGGGTCGAGCTTTTAATGATTATGAGTGTGCTATCAAGTATCATCCGGGTAAAGCTAATGTTGTAGCTGATGCCCTTAGTCGCAAGGAACCGAAGCAGAAGCGTGTTCGTGCCTACAGCTTACTATTCACTCTGATTTACCTGCTCGGATTCGTTCAGCTCAGATTGAAAGCGTTAAAGGAAGAAAATATCGAAGCCGAAGGATTACGAGGGCTACACAAGAAAGAAGTTCGAGCAACGGTCTGACAATATCTACTACTTCATGGAACGGATATGGGTTCCTTTATTTGGTGATCTTCGAGAAACTTGTGATGGACGAAGCACACAAGTCACGATATTCTATTCATCCAGGGTCTGATAAGAATGTACCAGGACCTCAAGGTTTTGTATTGGTGGCCGAACATGAAAGCTATTATTGCCACCTACGTGAGTAAGTGTTTGACCTGTGCTAGGGTCAAGGCAGAGTACCAGAAGCCTTCGGGACCACTTCAGCAGCCGGAATACCTATGTGGAAATGGGAACAGATCGCTATGGATTTTGTTACGGGTTACCTAGAACACAGGCAGGGAACGATACTATATGGTGATTGTCGACCGTCTCACAAAGTCAACACATTTCCTAGCAATCAAGGAGACAGATAAGTATTCGCAGCTCGCAGCAGTGTACCTTAAAGAGGTGGTTTCTAGGCACGGGGTGCCGACTTCTATTATTTCTGATCGAGATCCTCGTTTTACTTCGAGTTATGGCAGGCTATGCATAAGTCATTCGGCTCACGTCTCGATATGAGCACGGCTTATCATCCACAAACGGATGGTCAGAGTGAGCGCACGATTTCAGACACTAGAAGGACATTGTTGCGGGCATGCGTTATTGATTTTGGGAAAGGATGGGAGAAGCACTTTGCCGTTGGTAGAGTTCTCCTACAATAACAGCTACCACACCAGTATCAAAGCGGCACCGTTTGAGGCACTGTATGGGAGGAAGTGTCGTTCACCTCTCTGCTGGGCTGAGGTGGGTGATATCAGATCACAGGTCCTGAGATGGTACTCGAAACTTCAGATATGATCGTAAAAATCAGAGAACGTCGTATGGCAGCTGCTCGTGACCGCCAGAAGGCCTATGCGGACAAGCGTGCCAAAGAGGTAGTGTTTGAAGTGAATGACCGTGTCATGCTGAAAGTCTCGCCGTGGAAAGGGTTGTACGCTTTGGGAAGCGTGGCAAGCTGAACCCACGTTGTTGGGCCGTTTAAAGTTTGAGCGTATCGGTAAGGTGGCTTATAAGTTGGAGTTACCTACTGAGCTGGGTAATGTTCACGACGTATTTCATGTATCCCAGTTAAAGAAGTGTTACGCTGATGACCCATTAGCGGTACCTTTACAAGAGTTAAAAGTCGACGACAAATTGCAGTTTTTGAAGAACCCATCGAGGTCATGGACCGTGAGGTTAAAATGCGTAAACACAGTCGTATTCCCTCGTTAGAGTTCGTTGGAACTCAAGACGTGGACCGGAGTTCACGTGGGAGCGCGAGGATCAGATGAAGCTCAAGTATCCCCACCTCTTTCCCAAAGACAAAGCCGAGTCAAGCAAAACTGGTGAATCTCGGGGCGAGATTCCTCTTCAAGTTGGGGATGATGTCAAACCGAGCAGAACCCGCAACAATCCTGATTCCTCACTTCGTTTCGCACACTTGACGCCTGTCAAATTTCGGGACGAAATTTCTTCAAGTGGATGATGTGACAACCCGAACATTTCAGGTTAGTAGTTTAACCTTGTGGTCTCAACGCCTCGTTACTTCCCTTTAAGCGTTACACGTTCTGCGTTTGTATGATTCGGTAACCGTATATTAGTGCATCAGGCCACACTTTAGTGTTCATCGAGTGGGCGCACCCAAAACCTGTGGTCCAGCCTAATTAAATGATTACTTCACTTGCAACCGAGAGCCTAATTATGAGACCCAACCAAGCCGGACCCACCTCCCTTAATTGTTAATATATTGATTGTTTACTATAAGTTTTGGCAGCCTATTCTACTGGGCTTAAGCCTTAAGTCGGCTAGAGGAGAACCGCCCCAACCTCACAATCTATAGAATACGTATTGGGGATCTATATTAAGTTAAATCTATATCACAAGTTTAAAACCCTAAAGGCTTTCCCCTGATCGCACGATTTCTGCGGAGCCCCCTCGAGTAATATCATTCTCTTGGTCAAGATCGTGGTTAGTAATCTTTAATTGTTAAATGCTATGATTTATTTACTAAGTTGATGGCATGTTCATGAATAATATTAAATGTTAGAATTATTGTTACATGGTATAAGTACTTGTCGTTTCTTGAATTTTGGTTGAAATCTGGATAACCTTTGTATAAATAGTGGCGGCTTCGTGATGTGTGTATTGACCTGGTTGTACATGAGGTATGAATATGATGAATATGTTGCATGATTAGATGTGACCTTCACAGGAATAAAGTTGTCAATAAATGAATTTGGTCCAATAGCATAGGGTGGTTGTAAGGTCCAATAATATGTGAGTGATGGTTTGACTAATATATAAGGGGGCGGCCATGTGTAATCAACTAGAAAAGGACCCATTCTTAATTGGCGGCTACTGTGTTATGATATGCATGTGACTTTTGATATGTTGAGTTGAGTGGCTGATGTGTTGATCGTTTAGTGGGCCGAACATTAGGTCCAATGGAGCGGCTAGTGTATTGATGGAACTCTCATATTAATAATTAATTATGTATAGTAAATGGGATTTAATGTGTTGGGTTCGATGTAAATAGGACTGGTAATATTAACGAGCAGTAATTGAATTACATGATTAAACAGCTTATGGTATTAACTTGTAATGTGAATATGCATTGTGTTGAGTAGTTGCTGATGTGTGAACTAATCAAGTAAATGGTTGGTGGTACAAGACCAGACATATAAACTGTTTATGCTTGTGGGAATTATCGTATGATTCAATGTATTGTTTGACTTTAAAGACAGTAAGGAATTGAATGATTATATGCATTTCTTATACGTGACTCATGTGATAACACTTGAAAATGAACTGTGGAACTGATAAACACCAAACACTCTCCTAGGTCGCGAGTATTGAATAAATTAACAAGTCGTTGTCTAAACCGAGCAAACCTAAGGTGAGTTCATTGCTTTTTCTCAAGCATGGATCCCAGGGAAGGGATAACGGGTAACATTCCGAGGGGAATGCATGTGTAATGGGATGTTGGTTATCGTACTCAGTTTTCTATCATTGTAAGACCACTACATCTACCGGGTCGTTGCTTGTAGGGCAATGGGGGTTATTAGTTGATAGCGCTATTAGGTTTGGCACCCTCACGACGTTCGAGGAGAACGGGCGTGAACTAATTACCTTAAAACATGACCAATGCTTTGATAGAGGCATTGGGGTTGGCAATCACATATCATATGGCCATTCGGTAATCGAGTAATAACAACATCGAAACATCAAACATCATAACAACAAACAACATATCGTTTTGTAAACTGTTTTACTCACATGATCAGTAACACAACTTGGTAAACAAACACAAACCTTGAACTCACCAGCGTAGTCTGACACACTTGTTTACATGCTTGTAGGTGATTATTGAAGGAACTTGGGAGCTTGCCGTCTGATGCTGCTGGAGTGGTTATGGTCATAATAAACGATTATATTGATTTGGTTTTCATACATTTATACGCTTATACATTTATGCTTCCGCTCAATACTTTGGTTTTGATTTAACTTTTCAAACGATACATTTCTTTCAATTGGGTATTTTTAGTACATTATTACTTGTGTTTGATATGATTGGTGGCTCTTTGTTGGATCGTTACACCTCCATTAGGGACACGCCCTAGGTGGTAATTTGGGGATGTGACAAAATCGATTTGCACTAGAACAGAAAACCCTAATTTCATGATTTCAAATTCAAGTCTCAATCATAGTAAAAATCTTTCAGCAATCGAAATCACTTATAAGAATAGTATTCTACACAAACGGTAACACGTAAATCAAATCGACCATCGTGACTAACCGGTTACGAGACGAACAAGAAAGGGTTTCGAGAGCTTGGGTTGCCATCACGCAGAGGAGATGAAGAGAGAAAGACTTTAGGGTTTTATAATGGCAGTTTACGTAACCTACAATCGTTTATACGGAAGTTATAAAATGTTGGGCGCTTAATGGGCTTTGGCGAAGACTGGGCCGGCGAAGGTTGTGAGTGTGAGGAAGGTTAAGCTTCCTCGACGAAGGTTGTGAGTGTGAGGAAGGTTAAGCTTCCTCGGCGAAGGTTGTGAGTGTGAGGAAGGTTAAGCTTCCTCGGCGAAGGTTGATACTTATATCACATAGTCAAATTTCACAATTTAATAGTTAAAGCAACTTATAACCTAACTACATCAACACATGATAATCATGAACAAGTTATACTATAAAGGATTACGAAAAACAATACACGAAACAAGTAATGTGTCAAGTAAAAACCTTGGAAACTCAGGCTGTCACATTATCCCCAACTTGAAAGAAATGTCGTCCCGAAATTTAACACGTAGTCACTGAGGAAGCTAGTTGTGTTGCGTTGTTTCCTGGTTTTCCTGGGGTGTCACATCATCCCCCGTTGGTTTGGAATTTCGTTCCGAAATTCCGCAGTAGCTTCAGCCTCAGTAGTGGTTGCACTGTTCTCGAACAACTGGGGATACTTGAGTTTCATTTGGTCTTCTCATTCCCAGGTAAACTCTGGGCCACGACGGGAGTTCCAACGAACTACACGCTTGAGAACCTTAACGTCTCGATCTGTGATTTCAACTGGTTCCTCGACGAATCGCAACTGATCATCGATTGTGAGTTCCTTCAAGGGAACTATGAGGGTCTCATCTGACAGACACTTCTTCAGATTCGACACGTGGAAAACGTTGTGAACTCCGCCGAGTTCTTCAGGTAGATTCAACTTGTAAGCGACTTTGCCAATTTTCTCAATGACTTCGAACGGTCCGACATAACGCGGGTTGAGTTTACCTCGTTTGCCAAAACGGTCGCGGTCTGTAAACGGGCGATTTTGGCGATTACTGAGTAACCCTAGCTTCTTGTTCATCTGATCTTATTCTTGATTGATCTGGGTTAGCAATTGTGGTGTTGTCGATCCTTCTGAGTAAGGTATCTAGACTTCTACCGTGGTTTCTAATCTTTTGAAATCAGGTTTAGGGTTCGTTCGTTTCATCTTTTCTTGCTAGGGTTTCCTGCCGATTTCGCGTGGGTTGTTTCTTGTTTTAGTTGCGTTGATTTCTTTGCTTGTTGGGTGTTGGTGGCGGATTAGGGTTTCTGATTTGCTGCTATTTTCTCTTCAAGGTTTGGTTTGTTGGTGGATTAGGTTTGATTTTGATTGCTGGGTTTTTGTTCTTTGTCGGCTAAACTAGGGTTTATCCGAATTCGTTTTTAGCCATACTTACGTCTGCATGTGACTAGTTTCTTGTGATAATGAATTCTGAACCGCCTGACATTAATGATATTCTTGGGAAACCATCTTTGAATGCTGATGTTTTTGGGAAGCCGCAATGCATGGAGAGTAATTCAGAACTAGGGTTGGGGGATTTAGGGTTTCGGTCATTCTCTGAAAAGATGCATGGGGATATTTTTATCTCTTCAAAAATTGATAAGCAGCCGAATCCAAAGGAATCCCGTAACAACTTGTCTTCCTTTTGGAGTAGTCTTGATGCCAAGTCGATAAACATTGATGGTAATCCGATGATGCCAAGAAGGGGTCTCATCCAAAAGGAACCACGAATGATCAACATCATTGACGAGCTGGAAAAGGTCTCAGTTCCCGTCCATGAGGCAAGTAGTTCTGAAGATCGGAATAAAGAGGAGGGAGCTGTTAAGATGACTTATGCGGATAGGGTTAAGAATGTGTCAATTGTGAAGAAGGAAGTTAATTTCAGGAAGATGGATTCAGGAGAGACGAAACCTGATGCAGATGTTGTTATCCCTCGAGAGGTAATTCGTAAAGTTCAAGAGAAGTTTGTTAATGTGTTATATGGTTACTTCTTGGGTAATCGGCTGCCATTCCCTGTTGTTGAGTACTACGCCAAAAATGTTTGGGCGAAGTTTGGATTTGCTAAGCTTATGATGAACGCTGATGGTTTCTTTTCTTTAAATTCGATTCTAAGGAGGGTATGGCAAAAGTGTTGGAAGGTGGTCCATGGTTGATTAGGAAGATGCCGTTGTTTCTTAATGTCTGGTCTCCGTCCGTTAGTCTTAAGAAGGAAGGGATCAAATCTGTGCCGGTTTGGGTGAAGCTCCATAATGTGCCCATTGCTATCTATAGTGATGATGGATTAAGCTTATTAGCTTCTAAGATAGGGGAACCAAAACGATTGGATGGTTATACGACTGATATGTGTGCCGAGAACTGGGGAAGGAGTAGTTTTGCTAGGGCATTGGTTGAAATTAATGCTGATCATGAACTTAAGGAGCGCATTGTTGTTGCCATCCCAAAGCTTGACGAGGAGGGATATATTAATGAAGTAATTAACGTGGAATAAAAGGGCATGGAATTCATTTCACGTGGAACCAGAAGCCGAGAGAAGGTATTGGTTTACTTAGGAAAATTGATCGAGTAATGTGCAATATGAAGGGTATGGAGCTGTTTCCGGATGCTTATGTTTTCTTTCATCCATCACGAGTTTCTGATCACACCCCTTGTATCTTGAAGTGAATAAGGTGAAATCCTCCTTCAAGCCGAAGCCGTTTAAATTCGCAAACTTTATAGTTTCCTAAACCTGGATTTCAAGGTTTGTGTGGAGAGGGAATGGGGAAAATCTATTGCTGGTTGTACTAGTTCCTCGGTGACCAATAAGTTGCGTAATCTGAAACCTGGGCTTAGAAAGATCCTGTTTCAAAGGAAATCTGCATAAAAAAGTTATTCAGCTGCGCAAGGACCTAGATGAAGTTCAGAACTGGTTGATTCAAACCCGTTCGATGTTCAGCTTCGACAAAGAGAACAACATTGCCCTTCATGATTTTAAGTAGCAGCCTATGATGAGGAGTGCTTCTTGAAACAAAAATCAAAGGTGGAGTGGCTATGTGCTGGGGGACTCAATATGGCTTCTTCCATAATTCAGTCAAATTTAAAAATAACCGGCAGCAAAATTCATTGCATTCGGGATGTGGCAGGTAATCGGTTTGAAGGTGAAGAGGCGGTGGCTGCGCTTGTAAACCATTACGCGTTGTTTTTGGGCACGGAGGATCAGGTAATCGAACATCTATAATTCAGATGTTTTCGTTAATGTGATAAACCAAAATGATGCGAATAGTATGGTTTAGACAAGTTACTCGTGAAGAGGTGAAGAAGGCCATGTTCAGCATAAGTGAAACTAAAGCCCGGGACCTGACGGGTTACTTCGTTTTCTTTAAGCATGCTTGGGAAATAGTGGGTAATGAGATAACGGATGCGGTTTTGGAGTTTTTTTGACAATGGTAAATGCTGAACAAGTTAATCATACTATTTTAGCTCTTATTCCAAAAGTGGAGACGCCAGACTCGGTTCTAGATTACCGACCTATATCGTGCTGCAACGTGCTTTATAAATGCATCAGTAAGATCGTTACGGCCAGATTAAAGGGCAGTTTGGAGTCGCTGGTCAGCATTAATCAGTCTGCTTTTGTTCCAGGTAAGGCGGATATCTGATAATATTCTCTTAACGCAAGAATTAATGCACAACTAATCATCTAAATAAAGGCCTCCTAGATGTGCTTTCAAGATAGATATTCAAAAGGCATACGACACGGTGAGCTGGTCGTTTTTTGGAGAGGATTCTTTGTCATTTCGGCTTGCATAGGAAAATGGTGAAGTGGATAATGTCATGCGTTACTACGGCAACATATTCTTTGAGCATAAACGGCAACCTTCACGGGTTTTTAAAGGGAAACGGGGTTTGCGTCAAGGGGACCCCATGTCTCCGTATTTTGTTTGACTCTTGTTTGGAGGTGCTCACGTTAGGTCTCCAAAAGGCTGCTAGTGCCAGCTCGTTGTTCCAATACCATGCTCAATGTAAGAAACAGAAGATTATAACGTATCGTTTGCTGATGATTTGTTCATTTTTTGTGCATGGAAGTACTTATTCTTTTTTTGGGTAAAGGGTTACCCCGGTGAAATTTTATACCAACCAAATAAACCAAGTGAGAGACAAAAAACCTCCCAGTTCTCAAGTATGACAGGCCATACAAGAGTTAACTACAAAAACAAGCCAAAAAGCTAAACAACGAAACACCGCACTAAACGCGACACAAAACAATCATCTAACTCAAGACCTAGTTAACCGCAATCATCATCCGCCATAATAAGCCCTCGTGGTAAACTCCAGTCCTGCATAACACGAGCCATTTGGTTGGTTCTCTTAAATTTCATTGTGTGTAGCTTCATTCGAACAGTAGATAAGATGACCTCAATCAATTGATCTTCATTCCTCCTTTTTGTTGAAAAGAGCCTTCTATTCCTTTCTTCCCACACAAAGTAAGCCGTTGCAGCAACAACAATTTTTGCAATCACATGGGTAGCCATCTTCGAGTTCGCTATACCAACCAGAAAATCAAAGATCACATTCCATTTGTTCTGAACAGATTCCATACCAGCTTTGTCACGAACCCCAAACCAAACCCTTTCCGCAAACTTACATTCAAAAAATAAGTGCTGGTGAGAATCTGGACCTCGAGTACATAAAGAGCAACACAGGAGATTAAAATTCGTACTATCCGAATTCCACTTGCTCATGATATCTTGAGTTTTTAATTTTTGGTGTATAATCAGCCACACAAGAAACGAATGTCTTGGATAGCCTGTGGAAACCACACCACTCTTGACCAGCTTACCTCGTTTTGAGCTTGACGCAGATCCTCCCAAGCCGAGTAAGTAGAAAACTCCGAGAGCATACCTCTCCTTGTTCGCCACATTACTTTATCTTGTTTACTCGGATCCAACATGATATCTTTCAGATTCATCAGCCCTGGAAAACGACTAATCCACGATATCGGCCAACCCCAATCACCATTCACATTAACATCGGCCAGCCTTGATCTCATATTAAAACCCGCATTTGCAATGCTTCGGGGGTTAACAATGGTGCTAAGAGGGCAAACCTCATCCCAAACATCAAACCAAGCAGAAGTATTCATCCCGTTTCCCACCATTGTCCATATATGACTACGAACAAGAGACCGGAGACTCAACATTTTGCGCCAGCTCCAAGAAATATTATTCTGCATGGGCACATCCCAAAAACATCGATCCCTGATACGGTAAGAATGGATCCACTTTACCCACAATGATTCCCGACCAGTAATCAGGCTCCATATATGGACAACCATGAGAGCGTTATTCATGTCCCCCACTCTCCGGATACCAAGACCCCCTTCGCTTCTTGGCAAACAAACCGAACGCCACTTCACTTTAGCCTTGCCTCTAATCTGATTACCCTGCGTCCACAAAAAAGCTCTCATACGATCCTCTAGCTCTTTAATAATACGTTTTGGCAAAATAAAAACCGATGCCCAGTACAAGTGCATAGAAGATAAAACTGATTTAGTCAGTTGCACTCTACCCGCGAAGGATAACGACTTGTTTTTCCAGTCCATAATTCTAGCATCCATACGCTCCACAAGGTTTTTACAATCCTTATAATGCAGCCGAGACGAGATAAGAGGGACACCAAGGTAACGAACCGGTAACACCCCCTCCTCGAAGTGTGTTATAGACCGAATACGACTTTTGACCGATTCCGCAACATTACCAAAAAACACTGTGCTTTTCACCATACTCGGAACCAGGCCCGACATATTACTAAACATATTAAGGGATTCCATAATAACTTTAGCCGACTTATGGTCACCTCTCGCAAAGAGAAATAAATCATCTGCGAAACAGAGGTTAATAATTTTTTGCTTATCACATTTGTTATGGAACCTGAAGTCCGCAAAGCTCGACACTTGCTTTTGAAGAATCAACGTTAGCACTTCCATAACCAGAGTGAAAATATACGGAGACATTGGATCACCCTGTCGAAGACCCCTTTTACCTTTGAAATACCCATGGAGACTCCCATTTATAGCCAAAGAGAACGAAATCGAAGTAACACACGCCATGACCCATTTAACCATCTTAGGATGAAAACCAAACCCCTTCAAAATCTGCTCAATAAAGTCCCATTCTACCGTGTCATATGCCTTCTGAATGTCTACCTTAAATGCACATCTCGGTGGACCAACATTCCGATGGTAATTATGCATTAGCTCCTGAGTCAAAAGAATGTTAAGAAATTCTTCGACCCGGAACAAACGCAGACTGGTTAACGCTAACATACCCCAAGCCCCTTGATTCGGTTGGAAATAATCTTGCTGATGCACTTGTATAACGTGTTACAACAAGAAATTGGACGATAATCCGTAACCAGAGACGGGGTAGTCACCTTCGGCAATTAGCGAAATAATCGTGTGATTTAGCTGATTCAAGCAACACCCATTATAAAAAAATCCTTCACCGCACGACAAACATCCATCCACAAACATCCCAAGCCCTCTTAAAAAAATCGACGTGTACCCATCTGGCCCAGGCGCTTTATTCCCCGCTATAGAAAACATCACCTTTTTAATCTCATCATCCGTAACCTGACGAACCATGTAATTGGCCTTCTCCAAAGAAAGCACGTTTCGAAACAAGTCATATGTGGTTGAAGATTAATATTACCTCTAGCCAAAGAACTTCATGTAGTGATCCACTAAGGCATTAGGCACCGCCCCCCTTGATACTGATTTCCATCAACATCTTTAATCGAAAAAATCTTACTTCGATGATTCTTAGTTTTGACCACATTGTGAAAATATTTCGTATTTGAGTCTCCCAGCTCAAGCAATCCACCTTCGACTTCTGTGCAAGAAAAGAGCTTCATCCCGAACCGCATCTTATACCTTGAAGCAATCGTCTGGTTATTCATAAGCTCCTCATTATCTGGATTCGAATCCAACAATTGCTGACATTCATCTAACATCTTCGAGCCATCTTAACTTTTCAGCAAATTCCCTTGTTTACATAAGTTTCCGCATCGGAGATTCAACACTTAAGTTTTTTCACAACTTGAAACATCGCGTGACATTAACTTCCGTCTCCCAAACTCCTTCACCTCATCCAAAAATTCTTTTTCTCAGCCAATAAATTACAAATTTAAAAGGCTTAGCTTTATCTTTTTAATATTCGGTAACACAAGAGTATAAGGGGTATGGTCAGACATACGGTATGGATGAAACAAGCAGCTGCATCTGGAAAACATCAATGAAATTCGAGTTTCCCATCACTCGTCTATCTTCTGAAAATCGCTTTACCTTTTTTCTGCTTGTTAGTCCAGGTGTAGTGTAACCCTGACTTATTCACATCAACCATCTCTATAGTGTGAACACATTCCCTGAACTCCCTAGATCCGATGTTAGATGTTGAGGATCCAGACAACGAATCATCAAGAAACAGAATCGAGTTAAAATCGCCCAACATAACCCACGTTGTCACCAACAAAAAGTTTATGTTTACACAAATCATTCCACAACTCCCTTCTAGTATTGTAATGGTTTTCAGCATAACACAAAGGAACAGAAAACGATTTCCTATCAAGCTTAAACATAATTTGCAAATGAACAACCTGATCAGTTTGATGGAGAACCATGACATCCACATATTTGCATCCCATCCAATCATAATACGAGTTCCTCTATTGCAATACGTCGCATTTGAACACCCAGTTCCAAGCCTGACAACATTTTTGCCCACATTCGAAACAATTGAAGCATCCAAATGAGTCTCTAGTAACGCACACACCTGAGCCTGATTATCAACAATCACCTGACGAACCTCCTTTGTTTTAGCGAGCGGTTCAGCCCCTAACATTCCAAGTAATATGCTACCCATTAATAACCCCATCATTAGGTGTGCTTGCACCTTTAGAATTATTACCCTCCAATTTTCTATCCATAAAGCTCGGAATTTCAGCTAAAATCGTCTACTGCAACATCATCAGCCATAACTCTTCGTGCCCCCCTAGTACTCTTGCTATCTTTAACCGACTGATTAGTTGATCTTTTCACATTATGTATTGAATGGTTTAGCTGACCCGTGTTTCCTCCAATATTGGTGACATTATCATCCTTCCGCACATCATGATCGTTCAACATAGCATCATCTTGAAGCACAGCAAACGGGTTGGACGTCCCACCCCGAGATGAAGAAGCTACATCCGTATCAGACTTTTTTGTAACAACCGGTCTATAGACCAATCTTTTTCTGTTTTTGCACATGAAAACCCGGTTGACCACCCTTCTTATTTTTACCTTTACATCTTGGAAATCATCGTTTCGCTTATTTCCATCATCAATAGCCGTATGTTTAGGATTTTTTGGACACGTAGAGCTGTCATGCCCAAACACACAACATTCAGAACATCTAAGTGGTTCCCAATCATATTCTATTCTCACCTCCGCCTTAGAAAATCCCTTACCATCCATAGACGGAACTGCCACCGAGACACTACGCTTTAACTCCTTCCCTGCATTAACTTCAATAAGAGTTCTTGCAAAGCTACTTCTACCCCAAGATTCCGAGCACATGACGCCGTGTATGAATCAACCATTTTAGGCACACCGATCTTAGACGCCAGCAAACTTAAACCATCCTCCGTAAACGCTGGAAGCGGCACATCATGCATTTTAACCCACACCGGGATATCAGTAATTTCCTCCTTCATTAACGTAGCAGACGGGGTCCATTCTTTAAGGATAATCGGCACATTTCGAATCGTCCAAGGGCCATCCTCCATGAGTTGTTCCAATCCCTTCTTCGTTTAAACTTGAAGAAGAAAAATCCTTTCGCATTCATCATCACTCATTAAACCATATTTAGCCCAATTATTCTTCACATAATAGTCAACCACCGGATAAGCTAATCTCTTTCCCAAAAAATAACCATATAACGTGTTCTCAAATCTATCGTTAACTTCCTTAACCGATGAGACAGGAATAACTACATCCACTCCTTCAACAGTATCACTATCCTCTTGATCAACCGATTTGGTATTTCCAAGAATCGAAATTAACCTTCCGCGAAGGTTTAACAGTTGATAATTTTTCCGCATACGTCTGATCTTTATTTACCCCACCATTCTGAGTAGAACCCGAAACCTGCATAGATTCTACCCCTTACCAGCCATATTACCCTTATTAGCCATCGACGACGAATCTCCAGCAGCAAACAAGTTATCCACAGGTATAGATATGGCCTCCAACCCATCAAGAATCGATGAACTATTCGTGGAATACAGCCCCCTCCTCGGCATCAATGTATTACCTTCAATGTTTGTTACCCGTAACCCAATGCCACGGATCGGAGCAGTACCTGGAGTTGAAACCGGAGTTGAATCAGCGTTTTCATTCGTCACAGCAAAACCCTTATTAGGGTTTATAGCAATATTCTCTATATCCGGCGGCTTGGACTGTTTTGGATCCATATCAGATTGCTTAACTTGTCTAAAATCCATCACTCCTCAAAACAAGAACCATGCAACGTAACAGAAAGACAAAAAACAGGAAGTCCAGAGCGAATTTGCGGTAAACCCTAGCAAGAAAGAAAACGAAAAAACTAACCCTAATCCTGACGTCAGAAGATTAGAAACCACGGTAAAGTCAAGAATACTTATTCGGTAAGTAAGATCAAGGCCGCTTTGGAGGATTTCACGAAAATGTCGGGTATGGTTCCGAGCCTTGCAAAAAGCACGGTGTTTTTCTGTAACGTGCCGCAGCATATTCGCCAGGAAATTCTAAATATTATGCCTTTCCAAGAAGGGTCCTTGCCTGTTCGATACTTGGGTGTACCGTTGATTTCGTCAAAGTTGACCGCTAACCATTGTAAAGTCCTTGTTGACCGAATGGACAATAAGATTAACAACTGGATGACAAAAACCCTATCCTTTGCGGGAAGGCTTCAGCTTATCAACTCGGTTCTTTCAGCAATGCATATTTACTGGGCTTCAGTTTTTATTATCCCGGCGAGTGTCATAAATGACTTGGAGAAACGTATGCGTCGCTTCCTCTGGAATGCGGGTAATATTGGTAAGGTTAAAGCTAAAGTTGCGTGGAACGATGTCTGTCTTCCGAAACAAGAGGGTGGCCTAGGCATTAGGCGGGTTGGGGATGTAAACAGAGCTCTAATCGCTAACCATATCTGGAGCATTCTGGTCAAACGCAAGTCTTTATGGGTGCAATGGATCTATGATTATAAAGTGAAGGATCAGAATTTCTGGGAGATTCAATGTAGGGTGGTATGAGTTGGGGGTGGAGGAAAGATTCTATCTATTCGAAACATTGTTCGGCCTTTCATTTGGAAAGTCATTCGGTCCGGTAGGCAAACTAATGCTTGGAGTGACAACTGGTGTCAATTGAGTCCTCTTAGGGCGATGATAACTCCTAGACGAATTGCAATGCGGGTTTTAACCTCAGTTCTTCAGTTGCGGATTTACTTGACAGCAATGGCCAATGGAAGTGCCTCAAGCGTGGTATGATCTCTATCCAGTTTTGATCGGGTTGAGCATTGATATGCTAACCCTCAGTTACGGGATCTTACGGTTTGGAAGGATTTAGAGGGCAATCAGCGACAGTTTTCCTCGTTGGAAGTTTGGCACAACATTCGTAACCCGAGATACTCCTGTTAGCTGGGCGGATATGGTTTGGTTCAGCCAGTGTATCCCACGGCATTCTTTTCACCTTTGGTTGGTTATAAAAAATAAGTTGCGAACGCAGGACCGGTTGCGTGTTTGGGAAGCGGGTAGTGAAACAAACTTAAGGCTCATGTGCTGCCTCTTTGCCAGCATGATCGAGATTCTAGAGATCATCTATTTTTCTCTTGTGATTTTGCTTCGCAGGTCTGGAGGACGTAAGGGGCTATGGTTGATATGGATACCGTTTCTGGATCTTGGGTGTCAATTTTAGAGTGGATGGAGCGGCACTCGAACTCAAAATACCCTAGAACGTGTGGTTTGTAAGTTGGTGTAGCGGCTGCGACGTATTTTATTTGGCAGGAACGCAATAATAGGCTCTTCACAGAATTCATGGTTCGGTGAGCCAGGTTGCCGAGAAGATTTAACATACAGTCCAGCTTCGGTTGATGGATTTCAAGCTTCAAAAGCATATGGATTACAACAGAGTTGTAACGAGGTGGCAGATCCCAGCAAGGGTGCTGTTGAAGACCCGGGTTAAAGTTTCTTGATGGGGGGTGTTTTAGTTTTGATAGTTTCGTTGCTGGCCGTGTTCTAAGTTTTTCGGGTTGTTCTTTGTTTTTTTGGTTGTTGTGTTTTGGGTTTTGTTTTGGCTTGTTGTCTTGAATTGTAGTGTGTGTCAGTGTTTTGGCACACCCTGTTCTTTTTGTTTGGTGATTTATAAAATTTACCGGGGTAACCCTTTACCCAAAAAAAAACTACACCTTTCCAAGGTCAGACTTTGAGTAGCACTCGATCCCCAACCTGGAACTCGAGTGGTTTCCTGCGCTTCAGCATAGCTTTTCTAACGATTGCGAGCTGCCGCCATTCGTTGTCGTCTCTGAGCAATCTTCTCAGTCGTGTCCTACCCCAAGTTCTGGGCCAGTGATTTGGCTGTCACCAACTTCTGCCCAACAAAGAGGTGATCAGCATTTACGTCCGTACAATGCCTCAAACGGAGCGGCCTGAATACTAGTGTGGTAGCTGTTATTATACGAAAATTCCACTAACGGTAGATGTTTCTCCCATCCATTGCCAAAATCGATTACACTTGCCCTCAAGCATGTCTTCAAAGGTTTGGATGGTGCGCTCAGACTGCCCATCCGTCTGTGATGATAAGCGGTGCTCATGTCTAAACGTGAGCCAAAGGATTTGTGCACCGCTTGCCACAAATCAGATGCAAATCGTGGGTTGCGATTAGAGGTAATGAAGGTTGGCACCCGTGCCTAAGCAACCGCTTCCTTTAGATAGATTGACTGCAAGTGTAGAAACTTATCCGTTTCTTTGATGGCTAGAAAGTGTGCTGGTTGCGCAAACAATCAATGAGTATCCAAGTGGCGTTTCCATTTGGAGATGTAAGTAGACTATCGACCAAATCCATGGCAGTGTTTTTTTATTTCCATGCGAGTGGTTGCTGGTTGCTGATGCTACACCCTTGACTTCCACAAGTCCATCCATCATTCACATACTTAACTAGATGAGCCTTGATGTCCGATTACTAGTACAAAGGTTTATAAATCCTAATGCCTCTCATCAAAACCCAAATGGCTAGAATGTCGAACTGGTGTGCTTGCTCAACGCGAGTTTCCCTATAGTTGCCGTGTAATGAGACCCGCATTCGTCATGAAGTAACGAGTACGTTCGAACTGGTCAAAGATGCTTCTCCATGCCCTGCATGGGTTCAACTTGAAGATTCCTCTTCCTTCAGTTCTCTAGTTTGAACAGAGCGAGTCTGATCCTGGTAAGCTGGAGTCGATAGCGAGCTGCAGGGCTCGTGTACGTTCATGTTTCCTGTCACATTCATCTAGAAGTTCCATCCAGCGGTGACGTTGTATGCTTTAGCTCTTTCGAATGTCGGTACAATGGGAGGCCCTTGTGATCGGTCTAAATAACGCATCTGGTATCGTCCAAGCTTGCCTTACCCAAAATCCAAAACCACGGTTTTCACCGTCAGTCGTGTGTGTGTCGCGCAGTTCCTCTTTGAAGCTCCATCATGTATGTCATCACTCTCTCGTTTGCGTCGATGTGCATCTGGGACTCTGATTCGGACCATAAGGATAAAAACACTGAATCACCCGCATCCCCGGGTAAAACGATGCTTAGAGCATTGCAGGGTCTGGATTCGAAAAGCTGAAAGGACGTCCTCCTGTACTGCCTTTCACGAACACAGCGCCCTGCTGTGCTAGAGAGATTTAAGCTGCGCGACCTTCGCAAAACCTGTGGTTTATCTGTGATAGCATCAAGTGAGACCAAGAAATTACTGTGTCCCGAAGAACTCTTTTGGTGTCAATCAGTTTCCAATCAAGTCGGATCTTAGCGAGATCCACGCGCATTTCCACTTTGCTGATTATATATCCAAAAGGTACCTCTCGAACCCAAAAAAATTACTTTTAACAAGACTTTGAGCGGAGTGGTGTGACAACTGGCACCAAACCGGTAATTTCCGTACACTTTAATTATCATTTAATGACTGCAATTATGTGCTTTAGTGTCAACATTATCTGATTTCATACAATACAAGTGAATTCATGCACGTTTTATACTACAAAATATTGCTTATGCATTAACGAGAGCGTTGCGTCAGAAATACTGGTAAACCCACGGTAAGACACAGTGTGTCAACAGAACTGCAGAAAGCAGTCAGACATTAGAATTAGGGCCTAGGTGTAGGTCCAACGACAAGAATACATTAAAACCCAAGAGTACATACAAGGGTAACATATAGACATTCGGAAGCTAAAATAAGCACTAAAAAGCACCCGAAACGCACTTTAAGTGCAGAAATTTATTAAATTCAGCACAAATCAGCTTTTAAAACATATAAATATCATGCAGAAATTTCGTTTTATCATGCAGAATACTTCCCTAAGTGTCGGGAATTGAAAGGGTTACAAAAGAATACCTAAAGGACACTAAACGGTGCAATTTAGCACTTTAACGAACCGGTATCTAACCGAACAACCGGACATTACCTGAAACATCAAAATAATATTAGAAGCATCATTTTAATATTTCCAAGCTAGTTATGGTCACCGAACATCATATTACACCTCCTAAACACTAAATACACTAAATACACAAATTACCTAACTAATATCATTACATTTCAACTAGAACATGTAACTAGTGATTGGAAATGTCCACTTAACCCCCCCTAATGTTGGACGGTTGGTAGACCAAAATCCCCACATGGGATTTCTTTCAATTAAAATAATGGATGTGCTAGGATCATGTCATGGAACATTCCACATAATATGCCATGATTTGAAGGGTTTTTATATAAACCACAAGACAATCATCTTCCTCATTCTCACCTCCTAACTCACCCAAACACTCCCTTCCTTCTTCCTTTGCTCACGGCAACCAAACACACACACACACACATCTTTTCGATCCATTTCCTAGCTTTCCAAGGTGTTTTGGTGGTGTAAGAAGGTCACTAACGAAGCTCGGTGCAACCGGATCTTGAAGAACCTTCTTCATTTGCTTTTATCCACTTCATTTGTCCTCTTGATCATCCCTAGCCTTGTGCTAGTGGTAAGAGTCTTGATCCTTTCATTTTACTTCTATTTTAAGTGGTTAAAAGAAGATTTATAAGGTTTAATCATGAAAACACTAAGATACATAAAAAGTAAACTTGAACATAAGCATGGGTTTATGAAGATATTAAGTTGTTATTGTGTTGTTTTGCTTATGATTGTTGGTTATTGTGTGTTAGTTAGAAATGATGTTTATCATCATGTAATCTTGCTAGATCATGATTAAAACATAATCTAGCAAGATGAGAGGATGAACATGTTAGAGGTTATGGATCATCCTACTAACATCATGAACTTGAATGAAAATAAATGTTTTCTTGTAAAATAAAGATCAAAATGAGTTATAATCTTGTAGATCTAAATATCCATGAGCGGTTTTTCAAAAGAACCAAGTTAAAAATACAAGTTTTACTTAATCTTGGTTCTTAAACAAATAAACCTTATTTTGGTGGTTAATAAAGTAAAGATACACGTGTGTAAAAAAAAAAAATACAAGAAGTAGTATTTTTAGAAAATATGGTCGCAAGTTGTAAAGAACGAATTCTTTAAAAATGAAGTTTTTAAAGAAACAAACACACTTTAAAGAATAACAAGACTTACTAAATACCCTAGTAAGTTACTACACATTTTTATAAATTGTCAAGTTCATGAATAGAAAAATTAGTGTATATTGTTGATGATTGTTGTTGAAGTTGTTGATGATTTAAAAGAAAATAAACACATGTTTTGAAAACATGGGAAACCTCCATTTTTAGGGGAAACTCTGTCAAAATTTTTATAAATTTTGACATTTAGAAAATATATAAGTTTTGAGAAACTTATTCCCTAAAAATGTATACCAAGGTTTCCCTAATTTTTGAGTTAAGAAACGATGATTTTGTCAAGGTTAAAAATTGACATTAAGCATGTATATTTTTGAGAATATATATATATATATATATATATATATATATATATATATATATAATATATATATATATATCACCAAATTTTGTGCTAAGTGTATGTAGTATGTATTATACGTGCTAGTGTATTAGGACTTGAAAATACACTAAATACTCTTGAGAAGTAAAAACACAAAAATACACATACAACATACTTAGACAAATACAAGAAAATATATTTGTGAAGATATATTAGTTGATAGAATAAATAAGTTGGACAAGTTATGAACATAAAATAAAGTTTTGAACAAAGATACATAATTCAGGTGCAAAGTGTAAAATACAAGATACTTACGTTAATTTTTGAGAAAATAATATAAGTAAGATACATAGTTAAAAATATAAAATATTTTTAACACAACAATACATATACAAAAGATAGTGACTTGTGCTTGTACAATACAAATCTAGTGACTAACGATAATAAAACACGTTTAGGTCACGACGCATTATAAGCAAATCCAGTGAAGTTTACGACGCAAGGAACGCAAAGTTGTGAGTTCATGCTCCCCCTTTTCTTTTAACTGTTTTCAGTTTTATAACGACGGGGGTGAAACACATGTTACAAATACTTCAATATTTACAAAATGGTATGTTGTGTACTAAAACGAGAAGTACTCTTGGTGAAAACTAGTGCCAAGAATTGATACGAGAAATCGTGTCACGAATAGGGTACCATAAGCACCATTAATTGTGTACATACTTAGACCGCAGAACAAAAGGTTAGATCTAATGGGTTTCAGTGCAGCCCTACTCTTGGTGACAACTAGAACCAAGTAGTGTTTTTGTGTCTCAGTCGTGAATCGACTACAGAAAAATGCCTATGGTTTGGTGACTTCCTATGTCGTGTCACATGTTAATGGCTTTGCAACCCATTAACACTTAATACATATAGAAATACTTGATTTATACATGAATACTTATTTTCACAAAATACATACCATGTTTTTCATACAAAGTATACAAACGTTCAATACAAAAACTGCATGAATTCACACCAACATTATGTTGACGTTTTTCCAAAACTCAAATGTATTTCATGTAACTAAAGGTGGATGTGCGCGCGGTCTACTCATGCTTGTGGATGTCATCTATGTTTATGTTTAAATAAAGTTGTAAACTTTTAAGACAATGTTTCATGCTATCTCGCGATGTAAACGCTAAACTCATGTTTTCAAATTATGAAATGTTTAGTATTTGAAGTTATTTTTATGAGCATGTAGTATGTTTACCTTTCGTATGCAATGAGAACCTTTCATGATCACACCTCTTGCTTCCGCCAGAGAAAGAGGTGTGATAGATTGGTATCAGAGCTGCGATTGTAGTGAACCAGGATTCCTTCTCGAGTCTAGTCTACCATTTTTCAAAGAGTTTTCATTGCATAAAACTTCCCGCGAAATCTACTACCTGGAACTGTTTACATGAGTCCAGAAGAGGCACTACGAGACTTAGGGTGCACAGGAGTAGCACTTGTCTTTAACTTAGAAATTACTTGCAATTATGTGTGATAATTAGCATATACATATACTAGAAGTAGAATACAGCTAGTATACATGACTTTACCTGGAAACAATGGCCTAACTGAAGGAAGAGATACGAGGATGAAAACGAGCTGTGCGGACTGTGCAAGGAGTTACGTAATTATGGATGCATACATAATTATGGGACTCAGTGCACAGAAACCACAGCAAGTCTTGTCGCGTATACATTCCCTCAGTGAAAGAAAAAGGTCAAACGTACACTCTTTGGAGTAATGTCTTAGGGTATAAAGACAAGAACCGCCAATGTAAAGTAAGGTCTTTACTTATACATGCTTGCTGATGTATGAATTGATTTATGCATTGCGCGGATTGTTTGATGTCACTTATGTGGTATATGCCTGCGTATATATATACTACTACTGTCTCGTATGAAGATATCAAACAAATGTCTAACCCTATTGTGTTGTGTTCTTTCAGAACATGGCACCAAGAAGAGCTGTGAACGCTCGTGATCAACCTCCTCCTCCCCCACTGCCAAGAACTGCTGAAGAGCTGAATGCTCTACTGGAAGAAAGGATCTCCGCTGCTATCGCCCAATACGAGGCGAACCGTACTCAAGGCAGTGGAGGACCAAGCAATGCTAGGCGCAACGGGAATGGAGATTCGTCTGGAGGAAACGCAGCTCAAGGTTGCACTTTCAAGCAGTTTCTCGACTGCAAACCAATGAACTACGACGGCACAGGAGGTGCAGTAGCATTTGTACGCTGGACGGAGAAGACTGAAGCTACTATCCGCATGAGCAAGAGCAAGTGTACCGCGGATCAACAAGTCACCTTTGCTACTGGACTGTTTGTCGATGAAGCTCTGACATGGTGGAATTTGCAAGTTCAAACTTTGGGTGATGATGCCGCGTATGGCATGACTTGGGATGAACTGAAAGAGAAAATGAGAGAGAAGTACTGCTCTCGTGCCGAACTCCAAAGGTTGGAGACGGAGTTCTGGCACTTGACTATGGTAGGTGCTGACATCACTGGGTATACTCGAAGGTTCCATGATTTGTCTAGGGTGATTCCCTACATGGTGACCCCCGAATTCAAGCGCGTTGAACGTTACATATGGGGACTGGCCCCAGAGTTTCGCGGCATGGTAACTTCAGCCAAACCCCAAACAATCACCGAGGCTGTAACACTGGCTGTCAGCCTTACTTGTCACACCCCCAAATTACCACCTAGGGGGGGTATCCCTGTTAGGCGTGTGACGACTAGTAATGAGCCACCAATTACATTGAATCACAAGTTTAAATAAAATTCCATCACTTAATTATACTGAAATCCCAAACATAAGTTGTTCAAAAACCATAAGTTCAGCGGAAGCGTTAATGTATCATACTGTAAATATTATCCAAACAACCACAATGAATAAAAGTCTGATAAATAAGTTTATTAATGTAACCATGACCACTCTCGCCCTCCAGCCAGCAAGTTCCTGCATTCTCAGCACCTATGGACCTGCGAGCATGTAACACACGTATCAGACAAAGCTGGCGAGTTCACAGTTTTAGAAAATGTTTGTTACCCGTTGTATGTAAAACAGTTCAATAACCAATGCAAGTAATATTGTTAATATCTCATTTCCGAACAATGACGGCTCCTGAAATACACGACTGCCCTTCCCACGTACTCCTATCTAGTACTGGGCCAGACTGGGTCATTAGTTCACCTCCGTCCTCTACAGGCGCGGGTGAGGGTGCCAAACCTAAGTAGCGCTACTAACTAATACCCGATGAGGGACTTACAAAAGATGATAGGTGAGAATATTAACCAATATACCCGTTTTTACCCAAAGACTTATTCCCCCCATGGGATACCCACTGACTGTCCCCAACCACTGGGACACATGCTCGAATGTAGTGAACTCACCTTGGGTTTGCTCGGTAGGGTTAATTACTGCCTACTAGTCGGTCAACCACGTCCTATCATTGTTTATTAACACGATTAGTTTGTATTCGCGTTGCATTCCATAGGTTGTCACACAACATACAAGTAACAAACAAGTATCACACATATCTCTATCGCTTATCACAACAAGGGTACGAATCACCAAACTTCTCATGTTACCATTTCGTATTATTCGATATCATACAATCATACTGTTAAGTCTATAAGTTGCTCTGGGCGATTTTGGCGACTCAAGGGAAACCCTAGATTTTGTTCTTGTTCTTGCTCAACCTGATCTTCTTCGTGATTGATTTGGGTTAGCAATTGTGGTGTTGTCGTTCCTTCTGAGTAAGGATACTAGACTTCTACCGTGGTTTCTAATCTTTTGACGTCAAGATTAAGATCTATTCGTTTCGTTTCATCTAGCTAGGGTTTCTGCTGTCCATTCGCTAGGGTTTTCGTGCATTCTGTTCTTGGTGTCACGTGGATTCTGCTCTTGTTGTACGTGGTGTTCTTGACGGCGGATTAGGGTTTTGCTATACGTGCTTATTAGTTCTAGTTACTATTGGTTCTTGCATGCATGGAGAATAATAGTGACGGGTTCAACTCTTCGGATCATGGTACACCTGGGAGTGAGAATAATACGCCTCCGATACGTGGGATTGGACTACGAATTACGAACATTGAGGGTAATCCCTTGCTACCGAGACGAGGTATGTATTCTACCAATAATCCTTCGGTGATTGATGGCTTGTTTGGTATTTCGAAACCGGTGGAACTAGATGATATTTGGGGGTATGGGGATGGGTATCCGGCTGTCAAGACGGCTACCCAGGTAATCCTAGTTCGAGTAACGTGGAAGGTAAGGGTTCTGATGTTGAGAATGTATGGGGGCAACCGGCTGCTAAGGTAGACACTCATGCATACCCGAGTTCGAGCAATACAGTGAATAACATGGCTGGTTTTTCGTATGCGGATAAGGTTAAAACGACGAATGTGATGAAAAGAGAGGTAAACTTCAGGAAAATGGATGCAACAGAGACAGTTCAAGATGCGGATGTGTTTATCCCTCGTGAGGTAATTCAAAAGGTTCAAGATAAGTTTGAGAACGTGTTGTATGGATATTTTTTGGGCAACCGGCTCCCCTTTCCGGTTGTGGAATACTATGCAAAGAACGTCTGGTCCTAAACATGGATTTGCCAAGTGCATGATGAACTCGGAAGGGTTTTTTCTTTAAGTTCGATTCTAAAGAATGGGTATGATGAAAGTGCTTGAAGGAGGGCCTTGGTTAATTAGGAAAGTTCCACTTTCTTGAATACTTGGTCGCCCTCGGTTAAGCTTATTAAGGAGTGCTAATCAAATCGGTTCCGGTATGGGTTAAATTTCCATAACGTTCCTATTGCAATCTATACGGATGATGGGCTGAGCTTATTAGCCTCTAAGTTGGGGACGCCAAAAAGGTTAGATGGCTTAACAGCGGATATGTGTGTGGATAATGGGGAGGAAGTAGCTTTGCCCGGCCCTGATTGAGGGAATGCGGATACTGAGTTGAAGGAATTTATTACGGGTGGCCATTCCGAAGCTGGATGAGGAGGGATATATTACTGAAAAGGTGAAGATCGGTATGAGTGGAAGCCTCAGCGTTGCTCGGGTGTGCTGTGTTTTTGACATAATGACCAGTCATGCCCTAAGAATATAGTAACTAAAGGCCAAGCAAGTTGTCGTAGATGACGAGGGATCTATAACGGACAAAAGGAAAACGCCCGAATGGGGACTATGCCAAAGAAGCAAAAGGCCAGGTTTGTGTTAGGCCGAAGGTAGGGGAACTTGGGTGCGAGCTCATCAGGTACGAAAGATGGTACGTTCGGACGCTAGTGGAAATCCTAACGTGGCAGATTAAGGCGGAACAAGTGTTGCTACTACAAATCCGTTTGAGGTGCTATCTGATTATCCCGGGGGAGTCGGAGAGTGGTAATGGGTCGGTGCATGAGAAGAGGCCGAGTAGGGAAAATGATAGTGGTAATCATGAGTTGTCAGAGGATGAGGTTGTGGAAACAATGCCAACAGAAGCATCGGAGTTCATGAGGCATGAAAAACGTCCAATTTCTGAGGGGGCAAGCACTCCCGGTGTTGTCGGTTTAAATGGATAGTTTGATTTCATGGAATATAAGGGGTTTGAACCATCCCCTGAAACAAAAGGAGGTTCGTATGCTATTGTCTGAAAATCGGTCTGCTGTTTGTGCTATTCTGGAATCTCATGTGGATGTTACAAATTTGACTAAGGTATGTAAAGCTGTTTTTCGTAATTGGGCTTGGACCTCGAATGGTGATGTGTGTGATCGTGGTACTAGAATCATCATAGGGTGGAATATGGAGGTTGTGGATCTTATGGTATTGTCTAGTGGGGAGCAAGTTATCCATACTCAATTATGTCCGAAGAATGGTAGTGCGTCATTCTTCGCCTCTTTTGTGTATGCTAAGAATACGTATCAGGAAAGACGATGCTTATGGGATAATCTATGTATGCACAGCAATTTTTGTCAGGATAAGCCGTGGGTGGTCATGGGGGATTTTAACTCGGTCCTTCATGTGGATGATTCTTTAAATGGGCCTTCAACGAGTTCTATTGGTATGAGAGAGTTTCATGATTGTGTCCAGCATACAGAGCTTGTTGATATTGCGGGTCATGGGTTGCACTTTACGTGGAACCAGAAACCAAAGAAGGGCATCGGCTTACTAAAGAAGCTTGATAGGGTTATGGGTAATTTAAAATTCGTTGATTTGCTCCCGGGAGCTTTTGTCCGGTATCATCCGTTCAGGATTTCGGATCATACTCCGTGCATCCTTAATTTGGTCAACTCGGTCACTAAGAGACAAAAACCCTTCAAGTTTGCAAACTTTATTACGTCTAAGCCGGATTTTAGGGTGTTTGTCGAGAAGATATGGTCACAACAGGTAGAGGGTTTTACCATGTTTTCGGTAACTAAGAAGCTCCGTAACCTGAAACCGCTTATGCGTCAACTTTTATTCAATCAAGGTAATTTGCATACAAAAGTTTTGGAGCTTAGAAAGCAGCTTGATGTTGTTCAGAAACAAATCGATGAGAACCCGTTGGATGTCGGTTTGAGAGAGAAGGAAGCAGATTGTCTTGCTCAGTTCAGAACGGCCTCTTATGATGAAGAATGTTTTTTAAAGCAAAAGTCTAAGGTTGAGTGGTTGTGTGCTGGTGATTCGAACACGAAATTTTTCCACAACATGCTTAAATGCAGGAATGCTCGGAGCGCTATTCAGTCTATTCGAGATGTAGAAGGCAATCGGTTAGAAGGAGATAGTGTGCCTACAGCCCTTGTCCAGCATTATGAAAGGTTTTTGGGTCGAGAGGACCATGTTTCGACTATTAATTTTGAGGAGTTGGGAATTAATGGGCTGAATACTAATGAGGCGAGTGCTATGGTCCGACATGTTTCTCGGGAAGAAGTAAAAAGTGCTATGTTTAGTATTGCGGAGAACAAAGCCCCGGGGCCTGATGGGTATACGTCGGCGTTTTTCAAAAGTGCTTGGGATATTGTGGGCATGAGGTTACTAATGCGGTATTAGATTTTTTCGACAATGGTAAAGCTCCTCAACAACTTAACCATTACGATTCTGGCTCTTGTTCCTAAAGTTGAAACTCCGGATTCAGTGCTAGATTATCGGCCTATTTCGTGTTGCAATGTCTTGTATAAGTGTATTAGCAAGATCATCACAGATAGACTTAAAGGTAGTTTGGATAAGCTGGTTAGCATAAACCAATCGGCATTCGTTCCCGGGAAGGAAGATATCTGATAACATCTTACTGACTCAAGAGTTAATGCATAACTATCATTTGAACGGGCCAGCTAGATGTGCATTCAAGATTGATATTCAAAAGGCCTACGACACAGTTAATTGGGCATTTTTGGAGAGCGTTCTGCATGGTTTCGGGTTTCATGCTAAAATGGTTGGGTGGATATATGGCATGTGTTACTTCAGTCACATAATTCTGTAAGTCTCCAAGGTAACCTTCATGGGTACTTTAGGGTAAAGGGGGCTAAGACAGGGTACCCTATGTCTCCTTATTTTTCACGATGGTGTATGGAAATTCTTTCTTTGCTCCTTCAGCGTGGGGCATGCACGGGAGCGGGGTTTAAATTTCATGCCCAGTGTGTGAAACAGAGATTATTAATGTGGCGTTTGCGGATGACCTTTTTATTTTTGTGCATGGGGATGTCATTTCGGTCAAGAGGGTTAGGGATGCCCTTGACACGTTCACTAATGCCTCGGGGCTTAAGCCGAGTCCAGCTAAGAGCACGTTTATTTTTGCAACGTTCCTCAACATGTCAAGCAGGAAATCCTTCAGGTTTATGCCGTATAAACCAAGGAACGTTGCCCGTTCGTATTTGGGGTGCCGCTAATATCTACTAAATTTGATGTATAAGGATTGCAAGCCGTTAGTTAATCGGGTGGAGAAAAAGATAGGAAGTTGGGTGAATAGATCGCTATCTTTTGCTGGGAGGCTTCAACTAATTTACTTCGGTCCTGTCTTCGATGCATATTTACTGGGCGTCGGTATTCATTATCCCTTCTAGAGTCACAAATGAGCTGGAGAAGTTAATGCGTCGTTTCTTGTGGAATGCTACTAATCAAGGAGGGCAAAAGCTAAAGTTGCCTGGGCCGAGGTATGTTTACCGAAGGATGAGGGCGGTTTGGGGATCCGGAGCATTTCTTGATGTTAACAAAGCTCTAATGGCTAACCATGTCTGGAGTATCCTCACTAAACGTAAGTCTCTTGGGTCCAAATGGATATATGCTCATAAACTTAATGGCAAAAGCTTATGGGATGTTCAGCCAAGGGGTAGTATTATGTTGGGTTGGAGGAAAATTTTGGCAATTCGAGCTACTATTCGGCCATTTATTTGGCAAATTATCCGAAGTGGTGCACAGACCAATGCTTGGAGTGATAAGTGGAACCAGATTTGTCCGCTGAATTCGTTTGTTTCCCCTCGTAATAATAGCTAATGCGGGGTTTTCAGCTTAACTCCTCTATTGCGGATATTATCGATGAAAATGGCCAATGGAAGTGGCCGAGCGCTTGGTATGATATTTATCCAGTGTTAATTGGGTTGACTGTTCCTCAATTGATTCAGGGTCTAGACGATAGCACGACTTGGAAAGATTTGGATGGTACCAACAGGCCATTTAGATCTCTTTGAGGTGTGGCAAAACATTCGTTCTCGGAAACAACCGGTAATGTGGGTTAATGCGGTTTGGTTTAGCCAATGTATTCCAAGGCATTCTTTTCACCTATGGTTGGTCATCAAGAATAAACTCAAGACTCAGGATAGGTTAGCAGTTTGGGAGGCGGGGAGTGAAACTAATCTGAGGCTTATGTGTTGTCCGCTATGCATGACAGACAGGGATTCCAGAGACCATCTATTTTTAGGTGCTCCTTTGCTCAGCAAGTATGGTTTACGGTCAGGTCTATGGTGACATGGAAGACATTGATGGGTCGTGGCAATCTATCATGGGTTTGGTTGGATCAAAATGCGAGTTCGAAAAAGACGGAATGTATAATAGGGAAGCTAGTCATTGCGGCTTCTACTTATTTTATATGGCAGGAGCGGAACAATCGGTTGTTCTCCAACAACAAGGTAATGCGGAGGTCGTTTCGGAGAAGATCAAGGGAATTGTTAGGCTACGGCTGATGGGGTTCAAGCTCAAAAGTGGTGCGAGTAATCAGAGAATGGCTGAAGAAGTGGAACATAGTTCCTAGTGACGCTGAGATCGATCCAAGGCTAGAATAGCAGGCGGTTTTTATTGTTTTGATGTGTTAGGGCTGTGTTGTCTGGTTGTTTTTTCTGTTTGGCTTTGTTAGTGGTTGTAGTTTGTTTTGTTTCCTAGGTCTTGGTATGTCAAGCCTAGTTGGGTATGCTCACTCTGACATACCCGTGTACTATTTGGTTGATTTATAAAATTCACCTGGGGTAACCCTTTACCAAAAAAAAAAGTCTATAAGTTAGATTACATATCCTTTAAATAGCATTCGTGTTACAAGTTGCTTGGGTTCACCAACCCACCCGACTAACATTTCATAACCGTTTAACTCGTCCCTCCATTTAAAAACATATAGGGTAGCCCGAGTTAACTTGACCACCCACTGTTCAACGTTTATAACTCACACCGTATTATGTATATACATATATATACTAGGTACTTGGGCCCCCCCCCCCCCCCCGTACAACCCCTTGAATACCCGGCCCAGCTAACCAAAGGTTTCAGCCCATTGTTTTGAATATCTGCATGGCTCCGTTAGCCAAACTAGTGGGCTGAATATGTATACTAGTGGGCTGAATATGTATCCGATTTGGATCAGGTCGGGAGTGGGCCCACATCAGGTCAGTGAGTTGTTGATTTTGTACACCGCCTGTTCCATTATTTGACTCATTCACATAGTATAACTCTATTGGTTGATTCCAGCGGTCCACTAAAAAAACAAGCATATCATTCTCGGTCCAATTCCCACTTCCCCCCCACAAAGAAATACCCAGTCTGTTCTATATTTTGATATTGTTACACAACTGATTTTAATATTGCTTGCCAACTATATTGCACCCTAACCTACAACCAATCACTTCATAACAAAACCAATAGTAGCCTGCCATTCTTTTCGGTGCTGCAATCCTTATCATAATCCATTAATATTCTGATAACTATTATTAAACCTCCTAATAGAAGAGCTATGCTTGATACTCACGTGGTTACAGTTTCGATAAGAGATTCCACAATATGTTTATATGTCACACCCCCCAGATTACCACATTAGGGGAGTTCCCTGTTAGGCGTGTGAACGACTAGTAATGACCACCAATTACATTGAATCACAAGTTTAAATAAAATTCAATACTTAATAATACTGAAATCCCCAAACATAAATGTTCAAAATCATAAGTTCAGCGGAAGCATTAACGTATCACAAAGTATAATGTTTCACCAACCAAAGTAGATAAATGTCTGTGAAATAACTCAACAATGTAACCATGACACATCCGCGGCCCTCCAGCCAGCAAGTTCCTGCATTCCAAGTACCTAAGGACCTGCGAGCATGTAACACATGTATCAGACAAAGCTGGCGAGTTCACAGTTTTAGAAGACGTTTGTTACCCGTTGTATGTAAAACAGTTCAATAACCAATGCAAGTAATATTGTTAATATCTCATTTCCGAACAATGATGGCTCCTGAAATACACGACTGCCCTTCCCACGTACTCCTATCTAGTACTGGGCCAGACTGGGTCATTAGTTCACCTCCGTCCTCTACAGGAGCGGTGTGAGGGTGCCAAACCTAAGTAGCGCTACTAACTAATACCCGATGAGGGACTTACAAAAGATGATAAGTGAGATTATTAACCAATATACTCGTTTTTACCCAAAGCCTTATCCCCCCATGGGATACCCACTGACTGTCCCCAACCACTGGGACGCATGCTCGAATGTAGTGAACTCACCTTAGAGTGCTCGGTAGGATTATCTACAAGTCTACCACTTGATCAAGTAGGTCCTAAAGGAGTTACCGATAACAGTCAGTCATACTCATATATATCACAGTTTTCGCATTCAACAAGTTCACATAATGCTCAAGAATTATTCAAGGTAAAAGTAATCACGTATTGTAACACATAACCAATTAACAACACTTGACCGTTCGTTGCGTTATTAAATCTAGATGCGGCCCAAATCCTCAACTCTTGAATAAAATAACCCATCTAATCAACCAACTTCCTATATATGTAAATGTTCCCTATTCTGGTTACTCAACACCAAACCACAGCCACATATGACCCTAAATTCTGAAATTCATTCATAACTAATATCCATCATCGATTAACAGTAGGAAACAACTAATCACCATATCATTATTCCATATTGTTTAGGAATCACTAATAAACATCCACAGAAAGTTAAGGTTAAGCAATTATCAATCTAAATCACATAATAACCAATTTACATACGATCCGAAATTTCGTAACCGTCACACATCTTGCAAGGTATCGAGATTCTCTATTATCATGCTAAACTACATTGATAAGCATATAGTAGTCAACCACCCTTACTCATTGAATGACAGAATCATCCTATAGTCTCAATGACAAAACAAGATCACATGTGTTACATATGAGCATATAATTCACGATTTACTGACCTATTACCAACAAGATTTATATATATGTAACATGAATTGGTTCACCAACAAAAATTATGTAATCGCTTAAAAAATGGTGTGACTAACCGAGAAGTGTAGTGACCGGAATAAAGGACTGGAATGATTAAAGAACGACGATGATTGCCGATGAAACATGGGCTGCCGCCCAAGTTACATGACTAGCCTCTAAATTACAACCATTGGACCTTTATTCCTACATGGCTAGCCTCTAATTTACAACTATTGGACCTTTATTCATACACATGGCTCACGATTTGTTGCTTTGTTTGTCCAAAATTTGCACATGGTCACTCTTTGACTAAGGAGTGTGTGGCCGACAACCTTGAGTCACCACTACTAAAACCCTCACGTGCATTATACTGACCATCCACTACATATAAATCACATATATCGATTGGACCATAAAATCACATATATTGTTTGTATAAATCACATGCATGGATACACTCCACTACTAAAACCCTCACATGATTATACTGACAATCCTTTTATGCAATTATAAGTAATATGGCCGACATGTATTGTTATGAGATATTATCATATTCATCATATAAGTGATATCATATTCATCATATAAGTGACACTCACATCACAATTAAATAATACCTCACAAACAAGAAAGTCAACAAGTAGAGATTGCTGGTCACTATTATCTTCGCACAGGGGTATGCCGCCGCCAAGCACAATGGGTAGATGGGTTTTGTGATGTGATGATTGGGGTTTTTAATAATAGGTCGGGTGCAAGTCAGTAAATATAAATAGTAATATAAATGAGATGTAACCTACTTTGGCGTGAATAGGTTGCGGCCCAGTTGCACACTTGTTAATCTATGCTACGTTTGGGCCATGAACATCATTCTATAGGTCGGACTTGATCATATAGGGCGTATGACTTGTTTAGTTTGTCTAGTTTAATCCACTAAAGGTGCGGCCCAAAATTAGTGGGAGATTATCTTACGTGCAACTATAAACTTAGCGAGATTATACCAACACAATGAAAGGGAATAGTAGATAGCGGAAAAGTAAACTCACTAGATTAGACTCTACTAACCTTAGAAGTTCGGGTTGTCACATCATCCCAACTTGAAAGAAATTTCGTCCCGAAATTTAGCAAATAGGTACAAGAGAGTGAAGCGAAAATTCAAGATCGTTGCGGAATTTCCTCAGGTGTTATCATCCCCAACTTGAAGGGGAATCTCGTCCGAGATTCACTAGCTTTGCTTGACTCTGCCTTGTCTTTGGGAAAGAGATGAGGTACTTTAGTTTCATCTGATCCTCGCGCTCCCACGTGAACTCCGGTCCACGTCTTGAGTTCCAGCGAACCCTCACAATAGGAATGCGACTGTGTTTACGCACTTTGACCTCACGGTCCATAATCTCGATGGGTTCTTCTACAAACTGCAGCTTGTCGTCGATCTTTAACTCTTGAAAAGGTACTGCTAATGGGTCGTCAGCATAGCACTTCTTCAACTGCGACACATGAAATACATCGTGAACATTACCCAGTTCAGTAGGTAACTCCAATCTATAAGCCACTTTACCAATACGCTCCAGAACCTTAAACGGCCCAAAATCGTGGATTCAGCTTGCCACGTTTCCAAAGCGCACAACCCTTTCCACGGTGAGACTTTCAACATGACTTTGTCATTCACTTCAAACACTACTCTTTGGCACGTTTGTCTGCATAGGCTTTCTGACGATCACGAGCAGCTGCATACGTTCTCTGATTTCACGAATTTTCTCTGAAGTTTCGAGTACTATCTCAGGACCTGTGATCTGACTATCACCCCTTCAGCCCAGCAAAGAGGTGAACGACACTTCCTCCGTACAGTGCCTCAAATGGTGCCGCCTTGATACTGGTGTGGTAACTGTTATTGTAGGAAAACTCGACCAACGGCAAATGCTTCTCCCACCCCTTTCCAAAATCAATAACGCATGCCCGTAACATATCCTCTAGCGTCTGAATGGTGCGTTCACTCTGACCATCCGTTTGTGGGTGATAGGCCGTGCTCATATCGAGACGCGAGCCGACGACTTATGCATAGCCTGCCATAACTCCGAAGTAAAACGAGGATCTCGATCAGAAATAATAATAGAAGTCGGCCTCCGTGCCTAGAAACCACCTCTTTAAGGTACACCGCTGCGAGTTGTGAATACTTATCTGTCTCCTTGATCGCTAAGAAGTGTGCTGACTTGGTGAGACGGTCGACAATCACCATATAGTATCGTTCCCAGCCTGCGTTCTCGTAACCCCGTAACAAAATCCATAGCGATCTGTTCCCATTTCCACATGGGTATCTCCGGCTGCTGGAGTAGACCCGAAGGTTTCTGGTACTCTGCTTTGACCCTAGCGCAAGTCAAGCACTTACTCACGTATGTTGCGATGAGAGCTTTCATATTCGGCCACCAATACAAAACCTTGAGGTCCTGATACATCTTATCGGACCCTGGGTGAATAGAATATCGTGATTTGTGTGCTTCGTCCATCACAAGCTCTCGACGATCACCGAATGAAGGAACCCATATTCGTTCCATGAAGTAGTAGATACCGTCAGACCGTTGCTCGAACTTCTTCTTGTGTAGACCTCGCAATCCTTCAGTCTCAATATTTTCTTCCTTTAACGCCTCTATCTGAGCTGAACGGATCCGAGCAGGTAGATCAGAGTGAATAGTAAGCTGTAGGGCACGAATACGCTTCGATTTTGGTTCCTTGCGGCTAAGAGCATCCGCTACAACGTTAGCTTTGCCCGGGTGATACTTGATGGCACACTCGTAATCATTGAACAACTCTACCCAGCGACGCTGACGCATATTCAATTCCTTCTGGTCGAAGATATGCTGAAGGCTCTTGTGATCAGTATAGATGGTGCATTTCGTGCCGTAGAGATAATGCCTCCAAATCTTCAGTGCAAAAACCACTGCTCCTAGCTCCAAGTCATGTGTCGTGTAGTTTTTCTCGTGTACCTTCAACTGACGAGAAGCATAAGCTATCACCTTCTCGCGTTGCATCAACACGCAACCGAGACCCTGAATTGAAGCATCACAATAAACCACAAAATCCTCGGTACCATCTGGTAGAGATAGAATCGGCGCGCTGCATAATTTTTGTTTCAAAAGTTGGAATGCATCCTCCTGTTTCGCTCCCCATGAGTAGACGACCTTCTTCTGTGTTAATGAGGTGAGTGGCTGAGCAATCTTCGAGAAATTCTGAATAAAACGACGATAGTAACCTGCTAGACCGAGAAATTGCCGCACCTCCGAAGGATTCTTTGGTGCCGCCCAATTTCTAATGGCGTCGATCTTGGCAGGATCCACATGTATGCCCAACTCATTAACTATATGCCCCAGAAAATGCACTTCCCGTATCCAAAAATCACACTTCGAAAATTTTGCATACAGTTGCTCCCCTCAGGAGTTCTAAGATGAGGCGCAGATGCCGCTCATGATCTTCCTTGCTCTTGGAATAAATTAAAATGTCGTCGATAAAAACGATAACGAAGTCATCAAGGTATGGCTTGCACACGCGGTTCATGAGATCCATGAAGACCGCTGGTGCGTTGGTCAACCCAAATGGCATAACCAAGAATTCGTAGTGACCGTATCGCGTCCGAAACGCTGTTTTGGGAACGTCTTCCTCTCTAACTCGCACCTGATGATACCCGACCTTAAGTCGATTTTCGAATAGAAACTTGACCCTTGCAGTTGGTCAAACAGGTCGTCAATACGAGGCAAAGGATAACGGTTTTTAATCGTCATCTTGTTGAGCTCGCGATAATCTACACACATCCGGAAAGACCCATCCTTCTTCTTCACAAATAGAACTGGGGCTCCCCAAGGGAAGAGCTAGGTCGAATGAAACCCCTATCCAATAGCTCTTGGAGTTGATTTGACAATTCCTGCAACTCCCCTGGCGCAAGACGGTATGGCGCACGAGCAACCGGGGCTGCCGCTGGGGCGAGGTCGATCTGGAATTCCACCTGACGATGTGGAGGTAAACCAGGGAGTTCCTCAGGAAATACGTCAGGATATTCGCGAACAACTGGAAGATCCTCAATCTTCCTTTCATCTGACTGGGAATCAGTGACAAGAGCAAAAACTGCAGGATAACCCTTACGCAGATATTTCTGAGCCTTCATTGCTGAAACAATGCTAACCGGGGTCCCACTGCGATGACCCTGAACTGATAAGAATTCCCCACTAGTAAGGGGAACACGTATGATCTTCTCCTTACAGAGAATTTCCGCTTGATACTTGGACAGCCAGTCCATTCCAACAATCACGTCGAAGCTTCCAAGAGTAATAGGTATTAAGTCAATGTCGAATACTTGACCCAGAAGATCGATTTTACACCCAAGTAGAACATGTGTAGCTTCGATTGTTTTACCATTTGCGATTTCTACTATGTGTTTCATTACGAGAAGTGTAGGACTTAACCCTAATTGAGAACTGAACCCCAAAGACACGTAACTCCAGTCGGCACCAGAATCAAATAAAATAGAAGCAATAACACCGTTCACTGAAAACGTACCAGTAACCACGTTGCCGTCGTTCCGCGCTTCACCAGCTCCCAACACAAACCCGCGCCCACGCGCGACATTACCCGCATTGTTGCTCCCGCTACTACCCCTGTGTTCTGCTTCAGCTGAGGGCAGTCTCGCTTGAAGTGCCCCTCAGCTCCACACTGAAAACACCCTTTCTGAGTACCCTGGTTCTGCTGAGTCTGTTGTCTACCCGACTGCTGTGATGACTGCTGCTGAGCTGGAAAAGTGGCCCTACAATCCCTAGCCATATGTCCTGGTCGATTACATCGATGACAAACACGAGCACACTGTCCCTTGTGATGATAGTTACACTTGCTGCACAAGGGTAGCTTCCCTGCGTATGATCCCTGCCCTGATTTGTTACTCGAGTTCTGATTCACTGATGCTGTCTGATTGGAACTGCGGGTGCTGCCAGTATCCGTCTTCTTCTGAGGCTGTGCAGAGTTGGACCCCTTGTCTGTATCGTTCCACTTACGTTTGCTATCAGCAGCAAATGCAGTGGAAGTAGTGGCAGCTGTGGTAGTGCTAGAAATACGAGGTGGCAATGAGTCGCTCTCCACCTCCTGATCAACGATTTTATGTGCCAACCTAACAATCTGGGTTAGGTTATTGAGGTTCGCTGCTGTAACTAAACCCTTCACCCGTGGAGGTAACCCCTTAATAAACAACTCGATTCTTCGTGGCATGGGTCGGGACAAGTTTGGACACAAATCAGCTAACTCATATGACCGCTTCACATACGCCTCAATTTCAGACCCCACCATTGTCAGATGATAGTACTCATTCTCTAACTTCGCTATTTCATCTCGAGGACAGTATTCCTCCCTCATCAGTTCTTTAAAATCATCCCACGTAGTGGCGTTCGCCGCCTCAATACCTAGCAGTTGGACCTGGGCATTCCACCAGGTTAAGGCACCATCCTGAAGCGTGCCTGCTGCAAACTTTACTCTATCCCCAACTGGGCAGTTACATATCGCAAACACTGACTCCGCCTTTTCGAACCAGCGTATAAGTCCCACAGCCCTTCAGTGCCACTGAAGGTCTGTGGCTTGCAATCCATGAAAGTTTTAAAAGTGCAGACCGGTGGGTGAGGCTGGTTTTGTGGCGCCGGCTGACCTATTACGAGGAAAAAAACCAACAAATAAGACTCAAGTTTACAATTCAAAGGAAAGGAATGTCTGGTACATGTCATACCAGCCTGGTAAGCTGCCAAGGCTGCAGCCACCTGGGCGTTGAGTAATGCTTCCAGCTCAGCTGGGTCATATGAATTTCACCACGCCCACCACCGCGACCTCCATTACGTCCACACGACGACCTCCACCACGTCCGTTCATGATTCTACAAGTATGGGAAGAAGGAACGAATTAACAGACCGTTTCAAACAGATGTCAAGTATTGCTATAGTATTCACAGTTTTCGAGGTTCCAATACAAGATTGACTAACAACGTGGAATTCCCTTTTCACACTAGTCGAGATTTACTGGGACTCACATGCACCCTCGTTGTTATTATGTGTGCACCCATAATAATAACCCGATTTGCATGCTTATCTCAGTTCCTCCTACTCATGTTAAAAGGTTTCCCCAAACTTATGCAGTACGACCGACGGCATCACAACATAGAGCACGTAAGTTCATGTAGAGTCTCATTCTTAAAATACGTAGCATAAACAGATAGCATAGTAATTTGTATTGTAATATCAAGTGTGCGTTCGAGTGTGATACTAATCATGAGTATGTACTAACTATGCTATGCAATAGTAAACAAGAGACGAACCTTGCTGCCTGGAGCTGAGTGCCATGGTCAATGTCGTATCAGTTCAGTTATAGTCTGGTTTATAAATCACTTTTAAAACCAAATTCACTATAACCAGTGGCTCTGATACCAACTGTCACACCCCAGATTACCACTTAGGGAGTATCCCTGTTAGGCGTGTGACGACTAGTAAATGAGCCACCAATTACATTGAATCAAAGTTTAAATAAAATTCCAATACTTAATAATACTGAAATCCCAAACAAAATTGTTCAAAAATCATAAGTTCAGCGGAAGCATTAACGTATCACAAAGTATATGTTTCACACAACCAAAGTAGATAAATGTCTGTTGAATAACTCAACAATGTAACCATGACCACTCGCGCCCTCCAGCCAGCAAGTTCCTGCATTCCAAGTACCTAAGGACCTGCGAGCATGTAACACATGTATCAGACAAAGCTGGCGAGTTCACAGTTTTAGAAGACGTTTGTTACCCGTTGTATGTAAAACAGTTCAATAACCAATGCAAGTAATATTGTTAATATCTCATTTCCGAACAATGATGGCTCCTGAAATACACGACTGCCCTTCCCACGTACTCCTATCTAGTACTGGGCCAGACTGGGTCATTAGTTCACCTCCGTCCTCTACAGGAGCGGTGTGAGGGTGCCAAACCTAAGTAGCGCTACTAACTAATACCCGATGAGGGACTTACAAAAGATGATAAGTGAGATTATTAACCAATATACTCGTTTTTACCCAAAGCCTTATCCCCCCATGGGATACCCACTGACTGTCCCCAACCACTGGGACGCATGCTCGAATGTAGTGAACTCACCTTAGAGTGCTCGGTAGGATTATCTACAAGTCTACCACTTGATCAAGTAGGTCCTAAAGGAGTTACCGATAACAGTCAGTCATACTCATATATATCACAGTTTTCGCATTCAACAAGTTCACATAATGCTCAAGAATTATTCAAGGTAAAAGTAATCACGTATTGTAACACATAACCAATTAACAACACTTGACCGTTCGTTGCGTTATTAAATCTAGATGCGGCCCAAATCCTCAACTCTTGAATAAAAATAACCCATCTAATCAACCAACTTCCTATATATGTAAATGTTCCCTATTCTGGTTACTCAACACCAAACCACAGCCACATATGACCCTAAATTCTGAAATTCATTCATAACTAATATCCATCATCGATTAACAGTAGGAAACAACTAATCACCATATCATTATTCCATATTGTTTAGGAATCACTAATAAACATCCACAGAAAGTTAAGGTTAAGCAATTATCAATCTAAATCACATAATAACCAATTTACATACGATCCGAAATTTCGTAACCGTCACACATCTTGCAAGGTATCGAGATTCTCTATTATCATGCTAAACTACATTGATAAGCATATAGTAGTCAACCACCCTTACTCATTGAATGACAGAATCATCCATATAGTCTCAATGACAAAACAAGATCACATGTGTTACATACGAGCATATAATTCACGATTTACTGACCTATTACCAACAAGATTTATATATATGTAAACATGAATTGGTTCACCAACAAAAATTATGTAATCGCTTAAACAATGGTGTGACTAACCGAGAAGTGTAGTGACCGGAATAAAGGACTGGAATGATTAAAGAACGACGATGATTGCCGATGAAACATGGGCTGCCGCCCAAGTTACATGACTAGCCTCTAAATTACAACCATTGGACCTTTATTCCTACATGGCTAGCCTCTAATTTACAACTATTGGACCTTTATTCATACACATGGCTCACGATTTGTTGCTTTGTTTGTCCAAAATTTGCACATGGTCACTCTTTGACTAAGGAGTGTGTGGCCGACAACCTTGAGTCACCACTACTAAAACCCCCACGTGCATTATACTGACCATCCACTACATATAAATCACATATATCGATTGGACCATAAAATCACATATATTGTTTGTATAAATCACATGCATGGATACACTCCACTACTAAAACCCTCACATGATTATACTGACAATCCTTTTCATGCAATTATAAGTAATATGGCCGACATGTATTGTTATGAGATATTATCATATTCATCATATAAGTGATATCATATTCATCATATAAGTGACACTCACATCACAATTAAATAATACCTCACAAACAAGAAAGTCAACAAGTAGAGATTGCTGGTCACTATTATCTTCGCACAGGGGTATGCCGCCGCCAAGCACAATGGGTAGATGGGGTTTTGTGATGTGATGATTGGGGTTTTTAATAATAGGTCGGGTGCAAGTCAGTAATATAAATAGTAATATAAATGAGATGTAACCCTACTTTGGCGTGAATAGGCTGCGGCCCAGTTGCACACTTGTTAATCTATGCTACGTTTGGGCCATGAACATCATTCTATAGGTCGGACTTGATCATATAGGGCCGTATGACTTGTTTAGTTTGTCTAGTTTAATCCACTAAAGGTGCGGCCCAAAATTAGTGGGAGATTATCTTACGTGCAACTATAAACTTAGCGAGATTATACCAACACAATGAAAGGGAATAGTAGATAGCGGAAAAGTAAACTCACTAGATTAGACTCTACTAACCTTAGAAGTTCGGGTTGTCACATTATACATATACCATTCAGACTTGACAATACTATTTTACACCCTCACACACATCATAAAACAACTAATCATATATAATCATAGTAAATCAGGTTACACGCATCAAATAATATCACATAAGGCCTATCAAAATCTGCCGTGTCTATAAGACATGATCATCGACTACATTAATGAATTATCGGCTAACAATCATCGACTACATTAATGAATTATCGGCTAACAACTAGTATAGTAGAGATTCACTAACCACAGTCTTTGATAGCCGAATGATATCACGCAAGAGGGGGGTTCCACTGCCGTCGTATAATAGATGTAAAAGTAGGGTTTGCTCTACTATGCCTCACTAACTAATCACGTTATAAATAATTACATGGACAAGGGGGGTTTTGGGTCGGTTGCAAATAACAATTAACACAAGATTCTGGGCCGGTTCTATCCATAGTGTGGGGGCGGTTTGGGCCAAGTCCTAGGTTTATTCGATACATTATATCCAAGGGTTTCTTAATCAAACAAGCACATATACATTGCGGTCCAATTATACGTTACGGCCCAATGGACCACCATAGATATTGGCCCATTACACACATAACCAAATATATAAACATGTTTAACAGGGTCACGGGTCGGATAGATAGGTTCAAAACAAGAACGGGGAATCACGGAAGATCACAAAACCGAAGACACTAACCTTGAAATGTTCGAGTTGTCACATCATCCCCAACTTAAAAGAAATTTCGTCCCGAAATTTGACACGTAAGCACGAAAGAATGAAGTGAGAATTCAAGGTTGTTGCGGATTTTGCTCAGGTGTGACATCATCCCCAACTTGAAAAGGAATCTCGCCCCGAGATTCACCAGTTTTGCTTGACTCTGCTTTGTCTTTGGGAAAGAGGTGAGGGTACTTCAATTTCATCTGGTCCTCGCGCTCCCACGTGAACTCCGGCCCACGCCTTGAGTTCCAACGAACCCTCACAATAGGAATACGACTGTGTTTACGCACTTTGACCTCACGGTCCATAATCTCGATGGTTCTTCTACAAACTGCAGCTTGTCGTCGATCTTTAACTCTTGTAATGGTACCGTTAATGGGTCGTCAGCATAGCACTTCTTCAACTACGACACATGGAATACATCGTGAACATTACCCAGTTCAGTAGGTAACTCCAATCTATAAGCCACCTTACCGATACGCTCCAGAACCTTAAACGGCCCAACATATCGTGGATTCAGCTTGCCACGTTTCCCAAAGCGCACAACCCCTTTCCACGGTGAGACTTTCAACATAACTCGGTCATTCACTTCAAACACTACCTCCTTGGCACGCTTGTCTGCATAGGCTTTCTGACGATCACGAGCAGCTGCCATACGTTCTCTGATTTTTACGATCTTTTCTGAAGTTTCGAGTACTATCTCAGGACCTGTGATCTGACTATCACCCACTTCAGCCCAGCAAAGAGGTGAACGACACTTCCTCCCGTACAGTGCCTCAAATGGTGCCGCCTTGATACTGGTGTGGTAGCTGTTATTGTAGGAAAACTCGACTAACGGCAAGTGCTTCTCCCACCCCTTTCCAAAATCAATCACGCATGCCCGTAACATATCCTCTAGCGTCTGAATGGTGCGTTCACTCTGACCATCCGTTTGTGGGTGATAGGCCGTGCTCATATCGAGACGCGAGCCGAACGACTTATGCATAGCCTGCCATAACTCCGAAGTAAAACGAGGATCTCGATCAGAAATAATAGAAGTCGGCACTCCGTGCCTAGAAACCACCTCTTTAAGGTACACCGCTGCGAGTTGCGAATACTTATCTGTCTCCTTTAAGTGTGACTTGGTGAGACGGTCGACAATCACCCATATAGTATCGTTCCCAGCCTGCGTTCTCGGTAACCCGTAACAAAATCCATAGCGATCTGTTCCCATTTCCACATGGGTATCTCGGCTGCTGGAGTAGACCCGAAGGTTTCTGGTACTCTGCTTTGACTCTAGCACAAGTCAAGCACTTACTCACGTATGTTGCGATAAGAGCTTCATATTCGGCCACCAATACAAAACCTTGAGGTCCTGGTACATCTTATCGGACCCTGGGTGAATAGAATATCGTGACTTGTGTGCTTCGTCCATCACAAGCTCTCGAAGATCACCAAATGAAGGAACCCATATTCGTTCCATGAAGTAGTAAATACCGTCAGACCGTTGCTCGAACTTTTTTTTTTTGGGTAAAGGGTTACCCGGTGAATCTATTAAAAATGCAACCGCAAATAAGTACAAGTAGTGAGGATGTGTTCCACACTAGTTCATATACAGGACATGCCCCATATATGTAGAACAAATAAAAACCAAAAACCTATGACACCCCATTACCTAGTCTACTATACATCATGACACGACATCTAGTAGACAAAATAATGCAAAACACACAAACACAAATCAACCACCATCATCAAATATAAAGAAGCCGCAAAACAGCAACCCCTTCAGACGAAAAGCAGACAGCCTATCCATTAAATAACTTGGAAGAAGAGGTGCTTGCCCCTGCTTTCGAAGAGGAAGAGGAATATGAATGAAGTCATAAATTTACTCGTTTCATTGTAGATTTCCTCCATTCAAGATTCCTCCCTGTCGCTTGACCGATTCTTCTCCACTCGACCCCCAGAAGTACCTCCCTGATTACCATTATCGTCCTTTAGAACATCAAACGGGTTAGACGTTGAAACCGGATTCTGAACCGGACTCTTGATGACGCTTTCGTTTAGGGTTACAACTGGCCTGTAAACTACCTTTGGCTTTCTGGTTTTTCATATAGCCCTTGATTATTTGGTTTCTTCTTTTTGGCACCAACCACCTGAAAATCATCCTTATCCTTCTTCTCAGTATCCCCATTCGAGTTTTCATGCGGTTTGAGGACACGAATGATCCTCATGACCGAAGACACAACAAGAAGAACATCTTAACGGCTCCCAATCATACTCAATTAACCTCCACCTCGAGTGACTAAGACCATCCAAGGAAGGAATTGCTACCGTAACACTTCTTCTTTAACTCAACTCCTGCCTGGACCTCAATAAGAGCTCTAGCATAGCTGCTTCTTCCCAAGATTCCGCACACATTGTAGCCGATACGAATCTAACATATAGGTACCCCAATCTTAGAAGCAAGTAAACTGAGCCCATCCTCAGTAAATGCCCGCTAACGGCACATCATGCATCTTGACCCAAACTGGAATCGCTTTTAAATCCTCTTTTACCAACTTGATAGAGGCTGACCATTCTTTCAAAATAATTGGAACGTTTCTAATCATCCACGGCCCATCCTCTAACATTTGATCCATCCCACAAACCAATTTCCAAGAGACTTTCGATTTACCTTTATTAAACGCAGAAATCTTGGGGAGGAATTGGGCGAATTTGGCGATCTTGGGGAACCCTAGACGATTGTTCGTATCATTGATCTCGATCGATATTGGTTAGTTTCTAAGGACTCCGATTTCACTATTAATCGTTTCTTTAGTTTCAAATCAATTGAAGTCGGCAATCTTTCAAAGTTCATCGGTTTAGGGTTGATTTCGTTTTGGTTTCTGATTCGTTATCAAGAGGCGTGTTCGTTTTCCGGCGGATAATCAGTCCTTTCATCTGTTTGACGGCGACATTCTGATTCAGCTTAGGGTTTTGAATCTTGGGATCCGTTTATTGGTTAAAGTTAGCGGCTGTTTTTTTAATTTGACAGGTTCGTTTATTGGTTAAAGTTAGCGGCTGCATTAAATTTCTTTGTCTGATTCTTGTTCCCTTTATCGAGATTGTTGCATACGGCTGCTAGGGTTTCATTGTGACAAAGACAGGTTGTGCTTTTACGAGGATACATTAATTTTCTTGACTGATTCTTGTTTCGAGGTTGACCATACGGCTGCTAGAATTTTATTTTCGTCAACCACTGTTTGTCTTATTTCCAACCGGCATTCACATCGTTTGTCATGGATGATGTTAGTGGTTCTGGTGGAAGAAAACAGGATCTCATGCGACACCGAGGGCAAGTTTGAAGAAATTGCAGCAAGGTTAAAATCATTGGAGATCTATCGGCTCAAACTGAACCTCGTAAGGTTTAACATTATTGATGAATTGTTAGAGAATTCCGTTCCAAATTGAAGCTGAACATGCGGACAACACTAAGGTTTCGGATTGGAAGGGATTAAGCAAGCTACCAAGCGATATGAGCAAAGATTAATTCCAATGCTGCTGCTTTGGCAGGCCATGGTAATCCGCAACCGTATCATTTGCAAATGCTGTTAAGAACTCGAAGGAGAAGGTGACGGTCAACTTTAGGGAGATGGAGTCTGCTGAGGTTGTCGAAGGAGCTGATGTGTTATTCCGCTGGTTTAGGTTCAGCAAGTCACGGACAGGTAATGCAAACACCCTCTATGGGTATTTCTTGGGTAAACGGCTAGCGTTTCCGGTGGTGGATTACTTTGCTAAGAACAATTGGGTTAAGTACGGTCTGGTTAGATTGATGATGAATGCGAATGGCTTTTCTTTTTCTTTAAGTTTAAAAACTAAGGAAGGGATGGATAAAAATGTTAGAGGATGGCATGGATGATAAAGAAATGTTCCGATTATTTTGAAGATGTGGTCGGCCTCTATCAAACTGGAAAAAGAGATATCAAAGCTATTCCGGTGTGGGTTAAGATGCATGAATGTGCCGTTAACGGCATATACTGAGGATGGTCTTAGTTTGATTGCATCTAAGATAGGGGTGCGAGAGATGGGATACGTATACTGCTACGATGTGTGCTGAATCTTGGGAAGAAGTAGTTATGCCAGAGCTCTGATTGAAGTGCAGGCGGGGGCTGATTAAAAAAGAAGTGTCACTGTTGCAATTCCATTTGTAGATGGTAATGGATATTCTAAGGTGGAAGTTAAGATTGAATATGATTGGGAGCCGCTACGGTGTTCATACTTGCTGTGTTTTTTGGTCATGATGATTGCTCGTGTCCAAGAATCCTCAGGTTGTTCCAAATGTGGATTCTGGAAAGAATGTGGATGATTTCCAGGATGTGGGTGCGAGAAAGAAAGAAAGCTAACATCCAAGGTCTACACATGAAAAATCAGAAACCTAAGTTTGTTTTATAGACCAGTTACCAATCCTAAACCTAAACCGGCCTTGAAGAAGTTCGAACCGGGTTTTCAACTTCAAATCCGTTTGATGCCCTTAGGGATGATGATGGTGATCAGGAAGGTAAAACGTGGGGCGAATAGAGAAAAAAGAGAAACAGGTGACTGATAGGCAGGATTCGGATGAAGAGAGAGGTCGTTGAAGTCTACAATGAACGAGTAAATTTATGACATCGGGTCTAACATCCTTTTTCTTCGAAAAGCAGGGGCAAGCACCTCTCCACAATTCTCTAATGGATAGGCTGTCTTTGGTTCGTTTGAAGGGGTTTGCCGTTTTGTGGCAGCTTTATTTTTGATGATGGCGGTTGAGATTTTGTTTTGTTTTGCATTGTCTCGTCTACTAAAGATCTTTTCTTTGATGTATAGTAGGCTAGGTTATGGGATGTCCATAGGTAATTTTGTTTGCTTTGGTTTACATATATGGGGCATGTCCTGTATATGAACTAGTGTGGAATTCATCCTCAACTACTTGTACTTATTTGCGTTGGAATTTTATAGAATCACCGGGGTAACCCTTTACCCAAAAAACATTTGATCCATCCCTTCTTTTCGTTGTGAACTTAAAAAAGAAGAAACCATGAGCATTCATCATAATTCTTGACAATCCATACTAGCCAATTGTTCTTTGCAAAGAAATCAACAAACAGGAAAAGCCAGCCGTTTACCCCAGAAAATAACCATACAAGGTATTCGCATACCTGTCAGAGACTTGTTTTATAACTGAAGATAGAGGAATGACAACATCAGCTCCATCAACAGCTTCATTCGATTCCAGTACCTAAAGTTCACCTTCGCTTTCTCTTTGGTACCTTCACAATATTTGCAAATGAAAGCTGTACCGGAGAGCCAGAACCTGTTTGTTTTTGTTATCAGCCGCAAAAAAGGATGTAGGATCTGTACTACCGGACGATTTTTCCACACCTTGATCGACCATCGACTTTAGTTTTCTCCAAACCTGACCATGGCGTGTATCCCTACCCGGGGAATCCCAGAAAATTCGCTTCCAGATTTCCTAGTCGGATAGGAGCCGAAACCTTCTGGTCACTTTGTGTTGCACTTGTTACAACCACTCTTAGGTCCATAGCATCAAGAAAACGTGCAGCAATATCAGCAAACGAACAAATGACGGCTTCCATTATCCTGTTGCTTACCACACCGAGCCGGTTAGATCATCCATCCCCAAAAATAAATTCGTACACTATCAACCGCTAATCAAATGTAGTGCAGATTGATTAATAATATGTATGTCCGGCTTTGTATGGCAGCTTGAATTAAACAAAGATGGTGATAATAGAAAACCTAGCAGCCGTAAGTCACCTCGGTCAATGAACGAAGAATCAGTCCAAATAGAATTAATGGTTCCTCGTAAAACACAAATTGGCCTTGACTAAATGAAACCCAGCAGCCGAAATCAACAACCTCGAATAAGGGAACAAGAAAACAGACAATGAAATTAATATAACCTCGTAAAGATTGTCTTTGTCGGCCCCACTTGGAACGGAACCCTAGTCAAAGTTGAAGAAAAACCGCCGCTAACTTCAAGAAGAGAACGGATCCCCAAGTACAACAAAACCCTGATCTAATAATATTGATTGATTAGCACCTAATGAAACCGTAGAATCTGATTCATAAAACTAACCGAAGATCAAATTGAGACCAGGATTGAAAATTTCCTAGGGTTTTCTGTCGCCGATTTCGCCCCTCAAAAGTCCTGTCATAATCAGGCTAAAGTTGAGTCGGTGGTTGGGATCCGTTGCTCGAACTTCTTCTTGTGTAGACCTCGTAACCCTTCAGCCTCGATATTTTCTTCCTTTAATGCCTCAATCTGACTGAACGGATCCGAGCAGGTAGATCAGAGTGAATAGTAAGCTGTAGGGCACGAATACGCTTCGGTTTTGGTTCCTTGCGGCTAAGAGCATCCGCTACAACGTTAGCTTTACCCGGGTGATACTTGATGGCACACTCGTAATCATTGAACAACTCTACCCAGCGACGCTGACGCATATTCAACTCTTTCTGGTCGAAGATGTGCTGAAGGCTCTTGTGATCAGTATAGATGGTGCATTTCGTGCCGTAGAGATAATGCCTCCAAATCTTCAGTGCAAAGACCACTGCTCCTAACTCCAAGTCGTGTGTCGTGTAGTTTTTCTCGTGTACTTTCAACTGACGAGAAGCATATGCTATCACCTTCTCGCGTTGCATCAACACGCAACCGAGACCCTGAATCGAAGCATCACAATAAACCACAAAATCCTCGGTACCATCTGGTAGAGATAGAATCGGCGCGCTGCATAATTTTTGTTTCAAAAGTTGGAATGCATCCTCCTGTTTCGCTCCCCATGAGTAGACGACCTTCTTCTGTGTTAATGAAGTGAGTGGCTGAGCAATCTTCGAGAAATTCTGAATAAAACGACGATAGTACCCTGCTAGACCGAGAAATTGCCGCACCTCCGAAGGATTCTTTGGTGCCGCCCAATTTCTAATGGCGTCGATCTTGGCAGGATCCACATGTATGCCCAACTCATTAACTACTATGCCCCAGAAAATGCACCTCCCGAATCCAAAAATCACACTTCGAAATTTTGCGTACAGTTGCTCCTTCCTCAGGAGTTCTAAGATGAGGCGCAGATGCCGCTCATGATCTTCCTTGCTCTTGGAATAAATTAGAATGTCGTCGATAAAACGATAACGAAGTCATCAAGGTATGGCTTGCACACGCGGTTCATAGATCCATGAAGGCTGGTGTGTCAACTACCCGAATGGCATAACCAAGAATTCGTAGTGACATATCGCGTCCGAAACGCTGTTTTGGGAACGTCTTCTTCTCTAACTCGCACCTGATGATATCCCGACCTTAAGTCGATTTTTGAATAGAACTTGACCCTTGCAGCTGGTCAAACAGATCGTCAATACGAGGCAAAGGATAACGGTTTTTAATCGTCACCTTATTGAGCTCACGATAATCTAACACACATTCGAAAGACCCATCCTTCTTCACAAATAGAACTGGGGCTCCCAAGGGGAAGAGCTAGGTCGGATGAAACCCCTATCCAACAGCTCTTGGAGTTGATTTGACAATTCCTGCAACTCCCCTGGCGCAAGACGGTACGGCGCACGAGCAACCGAGGCTGCCGCTGGGCGAGGTCGATCTGGAATTCCACCTGACGATGTGGAGTAAACCAGGGAGTTCCTCAGGAAATACGTCAGGATATTCACGAACAACTGGAAGATCTTCAATCTTCCTTTCATCTGACCGTGAATCAGTGACAAGAGCAAAATTGCAGAATAACCCTTACGTAGATACTTCTAGCCTTCATCGCTGAAACAATGCTGACCGGGGTCCCACTGCGATGACCCTGACTGATAAAAATTCCTACTAGGAAGGGGAACACGTATGATCTTCTCCTTAGAGAATCTCCGCTTGATACTTGGACAACCGTCCATTCCAACGATCACATCGAAGCTTCCAAGAGTAATAGGTATTAAGTCAATGTCGAATACTTGACCCAGAAGATCGATTTTACACCCAGTAGAACATGTGTAGCTTCGATTGTTTTACCATTTGCGATTTCTACTATGTGCTTCATTACGAGAAGTGTAGGACTTAACCCTAACTGAGAACTAAATTCCAAAGACACGTAACTCCAGTCGGACCAGAATCAAATAAAATTGAAGCAATAACACCGTTCACTGAAAACGTACCAGTAACCACGTTGCCGTCGTCCGCGCTTCACCAGCTCCCAACAACAACCCGCGCCACACGCGCGACATTACCCGCATTGTTCCGCATTGTTGTTCCATTACTACCCCCTGTGTTTGCTTCAAGCTGAGGGCAGTCTCGCTTGAAGTGCCCCTCGGCCCACACTGATAACACCCTCTCTGAGTACCCTGATTTTGTTGAGATTGTTGCCTACCCATCTGTTGTGACGGCTGCTGCTGAGCTGGAAAGTGGCCCTACAATCCCTAGCCATATGCCCTGGTCGATTACATCGATGGCAAACCCGAGCACACTGTCCCTTGTGAATATGTTACACTTGCTGCACAAAGGTAGCTTCCCCGATCATGATCCCTGCCCTGATTTGTTACTCGTGTTCTGATTCACTGATGCTGTCTGACTGGAACTGCGGGTGGCAGTATCCGTCTTCTTCTGAGGCTGTGTTAGAGTTGGACCCCTGTCTGTATCGTTCCACTTACGTTTGCTATCAGCAGCAGATGCAGTGGAAGTAGTGGCAGCTGTGGTAGTGCTTAGAAATACGAGGTGGCAATGAGTCGCTCTCCCTCTCCTGGTCAACGATTTTATGTGAACTAAAATCTGGTTAGGTTATTGAGGTTCGCTGCTGTAACTAAACCCTTCACCGTGGGGTAACCCCTTAATAAACATCGATTCTTCGCGGCATGGGTCGGGACAAGTTTGGACACAAATCACTAATCGTATGACCGCTTCACATACGCCTCGATTTCAGACCCCACCATTGTCAGATGATAGTACTCATTCTCTAACTTCGCTATTTCATCTCGAGGGCAGTATTCCTCCCTCATCAGTTCTTTAAAATCATCCCACGTAGTGGCGTTCGCCGCCTCAATACCTAGCAGTTGGACCTGGGCATTCCACCAGGTCAAGGCACCATCCTGAAGCGTGCCTGCTGCAAACTTTACTCTATCCCCAACTGGGCAGTTACATATCGCAAACACTGACTCCGCCTTTTCGAACCAGCGTATAAGTCCCACAGCCCTTCAGTGCCACTGAAGGTCTGTGGCTTGCAATCCATGAAAGTTTTAAAAGTGCAGACCGGTGGGTGAGGCTGGTTTTGTGGCGCCGGCTGACCTATTAACGAGAGAAAATACACCAACAAGTAAGACTCAAGTTTACGTTTCAAAGGAAAGGGATGTTTGGTACATGTCATACCAGCCTGATAAGCTGCCAAGGCCGCAGCCACCTGAGCGTTGAGTAATGCTTCTAGCTCAGCTTGGGTCATAAGGATTTCACCACGCCCACCACCGCGGCCTCCATTACGTCCACCACGACGACCTCCACCACGTCCGTTCATGATTCTACAAGTATGGGAGGAAGGAATGAATTAACAGACTATTTCAAGCGGATGTCAAGTATTGCTATAGTATTCACAGTTCTCGAGGTTCTAATACAAGATTGACTAACAACGTGGGATTCCTTTTCACACTAGTCGAGATTTACTGGGACTCACATGCACCCCACGTTGTTATTATGTGTGCACCCATAATAATAACCCGATTTGCATGCTTATCTCAGTTCCTCCCAACTCGCGTCAAAAGGTTTCCCCAATTTCAAGCAGCACGACCAATGGCATCACAACATACAGCATATAAGTTCAAGAAGAGTCCTACTCTTAAAACACATAGCATAGACCGATTGCATAAGAATTCGTATTGTAATGTCAAGTGTGCGTTTGAGTGTGATGCTAATCATGAGTATGTACTGAATATGCTATGCAATAGTAAATAAGAGACGAACCTTGCTGTCTGGAGCCGAGTGTCATGGTCAATGTCGTGTCAGTTCAGTTATAGTCTGGTTTTATAAATCATCCTTTTAAAACCAAATTCACTATAACCAGTGGCTCTGATACCAAACTGTCACACCCCAAATTACCACCTAGGGGGGTATCCCTGTTAGGCGTGTGACGACTAGTAATGAGCCACCAATTACATTGAATCACAAGTTTAAATAAAATTCCATCACTTAATTATACTGAAATCCCAAACATAAGTTGTTCAAAAACCATAAGTTCAGCGGAAGCGTTAATGTATCATACTGTAAATATTATCCAAACAACCACAATGAATAAAAGTCTGATAAATAAGTTTATTAATGTAACCATGACCACTCTCGCCCTCCAGCCAGCAAGTTCCTGCATTCTCAGCACCTATGGACCTGCGAGCATGTAACACACGTATCAGACAAAGCTGGCGAGTTCACAGTTTTAGAAAATGTTTGTTACCCGTTGTATGTAAAACAGTTCAATAACCAATGCAAGTAATATTGTTAATATCTCATTTCCGAACAATGACGGCTCCTGAAATACACGACTGCCCTTCCCACGTACTCCTATCTAGTACTGGGCCAGACTGGGTCATTAGTTCACCTCCGTCCTCTACAGGCGCGGGGTGAGGGTGCCAAACCTAAGTAGCGCTACTAACTAATACCCGATGAGGGACTTACAAAAGATGATAGGTGAGAATATTAACCAATATACCCGTTTTTACCCAAAGACTTATTCCCCCCATGGGATACCCACTGACTGTCCCCAACCACTGGGACACATGCTCGAATGTAGTGAACTCACCTTGGGTTTGCTCGGTAGGGTTAATTACTGCCTACTAGTCGGTCAACCACGTCCTATCATTGTTTATTAACACGATTAGTTTGTATTCGCGTTGCATTCCATAGGTTGTCACACAACATACAAGTAACAAACAAGTATCACACATATCTCTATCGCTTATCACAACAAGGGTACGAATCACCAAACTTCTCATGTTACCATTTCGTATTATTCGATATCATACAATCATACTGTTAAGTCTATAAGTTAGATTACATATCCTTTAATAGCATTCGTGTTACAAGTTGCTTGGGTTCACCAACCCACCCGACTAACATTTCATAACCGTTTAACTCGTCCCTCCATTTAAAAACATATAGGGTAGCCCGAGTTAACTTGACCACCCACTGTTCAACGTTTATAACTCACACCGTATTATGTATATACATATATATACTAGGTACTTGGGCCCCCCCCCGTACAACCCCTTGAATACCCGGCCCAGCTAACCAAAGGTTTCAGCCCATTGTTTTGAATATCTGCATGGCTCCGTTAGCCAAACTAGTGGGCTGAATATGTATACTAGTGGGCTGAATATGTATCCGATTTGGATCAGGTCGGAGTGGGCCACATCAGGTCAGTGAGTTGTTGATTTTGTACACCGCCTGTTCCATTATTTGACTCATTCACATAGTATAACTCTATTGGTTGATTCCAGCGGTCCACTAAAAAAAACAAGCATATCATTCTCGGTCCAATCCCACTTCCCCCCCACATGAAATACCCAGTCTGTTCTATATTTTGATATTGTTACACACTGATTTTAATATTGCTTGCCAACTATATTGCACCCTAACCTACAACCAATCACTTCATAACAAAACCAATAGTAGCCTGCCATTCTTTTCGGTGCTGCAATCCTTATCATAATCCATTAATATTCTGATAACTATTATTAAACCTCCTAATAGAAAGCTATGCTTGATACTCACGTGGTTACCAGTTTCGATAAGAGATCCACAATTGTTTATACATATACCATTCAGACTTGACAATACTATTTTACACCCTCACACACATCATAAAACAACTAATCATATATAATCATAGTAAATCAGGTTACACGCATCAAATAATATCACATAAGGCCTATCAAAATCTGCCGTGTCTATAAGACATGATCATCGACTACATTAATGAATTATCGGCTAACAATCATCGACTACATTAATGAATTATCGGCTAACAACTAGTATAGTAGAGATTCACTAACCACAGTCTTTGATAGCCGAATGATATCACGCAAGAGGGGGGTTCCACTGCCGTCGTATAATAGATGTAAAAGTAGGGTTTGCTCTACTATGCCTCACTAACTAATCACGTTATAAATAATTACATGGACAAGGGGGGTTTTGGGTCGGTTGCAAATAACAATTAACACAAGATTCTGGGCCGGTTCTATCCATAGTGTGGGGGCGGTTTGGGCCAAGTCCTAGGTTTATTCGATACATTATATCCAAGGGTTTCTTAATCAAACAAGCACATATACATTGCGGTCCAATTATACGTTACGGCCCAATGGACCACCATAGATATTGGCCCATTACACACATAACCAAATATATAAACATGTTTAACAGGGTCACGGGTCGGATAGATAGGTTCAAAACAAGAACGGGGAATCACGGAAGATCACAAAACCGAAGACACTAACCTTGAAATGTTCGAGTTGTCACATTACTGAAGACTATGTTCGTATGAAGAAGCTATCACTGAACTCAACAGAAAACACCGAGACGCATGCTGAGTCGTCCGGTGACAAGAAAAGGAAACATGCAAACCTGAATCAAGCAACTCGTAACAACAAGGGTTCCAACAAGAAGTGTGACCCCAACCCGCCTTAGGAGGCGAAATCGCTTGCAGCCATGAATGACGCTCCAGCTAAGGGATACCTGGGCACCCTGCCCAAATGCAATCTGTCACACCCTGCTCATAGCGGAAGCGCGAGGTGTGATCTGTTGGTTCTCATTGCATAACGATATAAGTAAACATACTAAATGAATAAAACATACTCCATTGCCATTACCATAATTGCTCAAAAGATGCGCAACATACATTAAGTTTATAATTTACAAACCATTCAAAGAAACTAAGTTGTTATTATTTCATACATTCAAAACGAAAATTTTAAACACTAAGGCTTTGTCCACTATATCACCGCAAAGCGGCAGTATAATAGATAAACCCTTCAAAAGATGGCACGGAGTCTTGATACTTGTTTCCCGAATTAGAATCCCTGACAAGGTCCACTAATTCCCTGAAATACATGTTTAAGTAGAAAAATCAACAAAGGTTGAGCGAGTTCATGCAGTTTAGTTATGTATGATACACCCGAAAAATGTAAAATGTATTTGTATTTGTATTTGAATCAAATATAGTATGAAAAGCGTCAATGAAATCGTGATCATTAATGTTTTGCAAGGACATTAATATGTGTGACGAATTAGGAAGCAAACCAACCCTAGACGATTTTAATTGTATCGACACCATGTCGTAGGGCAACAAACGCACTCCTAGGTAAATGAATGACCATGAGTGGGGCTCGCCAAAACCCATTAGATCTAACCCTTTGTTCCTTGGTCCAAACTGGATTAATGGTGCTTTAGTTATGGCCTTAATTTCGCACATGATCTAAGGTGTTTCATTCCTTGACTTATCATACTTATTGTACATGTATTTTCTTCGATAGTTGTAAAGCTTGAAAAACATTTAAAATGAAAAGGGGACATGAACTCACAGTATCGCTTCAGTGAGTAGAAGTAAATATGATTTCACGTACGGTAGTCCTGAACAGTATTGCGACCTACAATCGTTGTTATATTTTGTTAGACACTTCGGTCTTTGTAAATAACTTGAGTACAAGTCTTATGTCTTAACTATGTTTAAGACTTGTATGTCTTTATTGTTTAACCGTTATATATATATTTTTCCAAATACATATATGTAAGTAATCGTGTATCTGGTATGTCATATAGTCGGATCTAGTTCCCTTGAATTCGTGTTTAGTAGTAATTAATCGTATACTTGTATTTCATTACAAGTTATGTCATTGGGCCTAAATAGTGTTGGGTTTAAATAGTGTTGGGCTTTTGGGCCCATAAGTTTGGTATTGGGCTTGGCCAATGAGTTATTTGCTATTGGGCTTAGCCCAAGTATTTAGTTTAAGCCCAATATAATTTATAAAAAAAATATAAGCCCATTTTATATAAATATTTAGCCCAAAAGATAAGTCTTTCATTGTTATAAAAATAATTTTATAAAAATTTTCTAATTATACTTTTTAGATAATAAAAACATAATACTTTTTATAAGTTTTCCAAAATGTCCGAAGTTTGGTAATGGTAACGTAAATTTTGTGTCTGTGTCGAAAGATCGTCTAGATGTCGTATTAAGTCCTCGGATGGGTAAGATGTCCATAAGTTCGTTCGTCGTCCATTTTGTCCACAATTTATGTCCGATTGTTCGTAGTGTCCGTAATATGTCTTTAAGGCGTATTTATATGAAATTTGGTAAGACTTGAATTCTAAAGTCTTTTTGAGTTTGTTATCACCATTTTAATCAAGTTCTTATCTTTGATATATATAACTAATACACAAATTACTACATATCACATAACTTGTTAAAATGAACAAATATATATTTTCTCAAAATATATAATTATCTAATCTTTTCTTTTTATTAAAAGCTTTCTTTTATATCTTTGTAAATCTTGGAAAGATTTAACTAAAAATGATAGTTTTTATATCATATAGTTTTTAAGAAAATTTTGCCATATCACCTTTGTTTTAATCACTTTGCCATGTTTAATAAACATATCTTTTTCTTTTCAAATCAACATCACAATTTACTCATAACTTTTATAAACAAGATACATAAACTTTATAACAAGATTTATAACATAATCTTATCAAGATGATCTCAAAATCATGTAGGGTTTTGAACTTGCTTACAACATATGTTAACTAGTTCAAAACCTAGTTTACTTCTAGTTTTTACAACTTTTATAAAAATCTCATGTTGTATGTTACTTTCTATACTCTTGTAAAAAGTCTTGTTTTTATTTAAAAACATTAAATACTTTAATTACACCATAGATTTTGATCATCCAATATATAAAAAAAAACTTTAACATGTTTATGTATACTTGTTAGATCATATTTTTTAGAATATCATCTAACAAGTTATACATGTCTTAATCATCTCAAACAAGATCAAATATTAAAATAACAAACCTAATCACAACATAAACAAACATAGATATCATGATTTGTATTTTTGCTTCTTTGTATTTTCATACTATTATTTATGATTATTTTTGTTTTTACTAGTTATAATAATAATCATAACATAAGTAAGTAAGAAAAATAATATAAAGTTAGAAGCTCACTTCTAGCTCTAGGCTAGGGATGATCTAAAAGAGCTTATGATCCAAAGAAGATGAAGATCTTGTTGTTAGAAGACTCTTGGATGGATGAAAAGGCTTGATTTAACTTGCAAATGCTTTAGATCTTCTTAATTCCATGAAAATCCATGTGGTTTATAAGAAAGATGAATATGATGGAAGGGTTTTTCTATGGTGTTCTTGGTAGGTTGATGAAGATATGAAGGTGTTTGAGAGAATTTGTGTGTGTTTGAAAAGGTGTAAAAGATTTGTAGTGTGTGTAAGTGATTTATGAAAAGTGTTATAACAATGACACCACATGACTAACTCTTACACTTATGTTAATACCATGCCAACACATACTCCACTTCATCATCTAGATAATCATTCAATTAAAAAAAACAAATAGTGGGGTGCCCACTTGGACGAAAATTCAGCAAAAAGAAAAGAAATTGCTGAATTTTTTTTTAAAAAAAAAACTTGTTTTAACTAGAAGCTTTAAGCATTTTAAGAACTTTGACATTTTATATAAAAATATGTACAAGGTTTTAAGCCTTCATATTTTAAAGTAGTGTGACACTAGGTAAAACTAGTTCACTGAAATTTTTAGTTTGTAATTCGGGTGAAAAAGTCGGTTCGGGTCCTGTACCGGGTTAAATACTGACACCGTGTTTTGTTTAGATAAATACATAACAAAAATTTATTTTTGTACTTGTTTTATTATCCAAATATTTAATCCAACTTTTTGGACTAAAAATTTTATTATATTTTGAACGTTTCCGGTACCGGACTTTGCTGACTGACAGTTTACTGAACGAGCCGTGCAGCTTAACGCAAAAAGATTCAATTGCGGATTTTGTGTCGTTTTTACTACTCATTATATTATTTATGTCAAATAATATTTATTTTTGGGTTTTTCAGATAGTTACGGTTTCGTTCTGCGGAATGTTGTATATTTCCGCACGATTTCTGTATTTTTCTGCGGACTTGAACAATTTGGTTTTTAATTGGAATTTTGTAAATAATACGGCACATATAAATTTTTGGACAAAACTTTTTATAAAATATTTGTGTAGACATAATTGTATGTCATGTTTTCATTGTGTCAGACTGTACCGCGACTAGTGCTGACAAGTATCGTTTATTCGCGTTCCTATTGTTAGTCTAGGATACTGTTTCTAATCGCTTCGGATTCATTATCATAATTCACTATGATTTTTGTAATTCCTAGACTCTCAAGACTTTAATTAATTAGAATTAAGTCAAATCTGTGAAAAATAATAGTTAAATAGTTGTTCAAGTTGTACGGAATTACCGGAATTTTGCCGTTTGTCACATTCTCCCCTTGTTATTTAGAATTTCGTCTCGAAATTCGAGCTTTGTGATTATTTGTAGGAGTCTTCGGAAACAGGTGAGGATATTTTGCTTTCATTTGGTCTTCACGTTCCCAAGTATACTCAGGTCCGTGACGAGAGTTCCAACGAACTTTTACTAACTTGATACGACTTCTTCGTGTTTTCTGAACCTTCCAGTCCGTGACCTCAATAGGTTCTTCGGTGAATTGGAGTTTGTCGTCAATGTGAATTTCATCCGCGGGGATGATAACGGTATCTTGTGTTGGACTCTTTCTAAGATTCGACACATGAAACGTGTGGTGCACACTGCTAAGTTCATCTGGTAACTTCAACTTGTAGGCAATAGTGCCAATCTTTTCTAAGATTTCAAATGGTCCAATGTAACGTGGGTTTAGCTTTCCACGCCTACCGAACCTCGCTAGCCTTTCCATGACGAGACTTTCAACAAGACTTTGTCTCCGACCTCGAAATATAATGGCTTCCGCCTCTTGTCTGCGTAGCCATTTTGTCGATCACGAGCCGTCTTGATACGATCTCGGATCTGAAAATTTTTATCCGTAGTCTCTTGGACTAGTTCCGGACCAATTAATTGTCTATCGCCTGTTTCCGCCCAACATAGCGGAGAGCGACACCTTCGACCATAAAGAGCTTCAAACGGTGCAACTTGTATACTAGTATGGTAGCTGTTATTGTAGGAAAACTCAACCAAAGGTAAATGAGTATCCCAATTGCCGCCTAAATCCATAACACACGCCCGAAGCATATCTTCGAGTGTTTGGATTGTCCGTTCACTCTGGCCGTCAATTTGTGGGTGAAAGGTCGTACTTAGATTTAAACGAGATCTAAAGGCCTGTGGAATGACTTCCAAATTCTTGAAACAAAGCGACCGTCTTGGTCTAAGATGATTGAAATAGGCACTCCATGACGAGCCACTATTTCCTTGAAATAGGGTTCCGCTAGTTTCTCTGTACTATCCTTCTCCCGAATCGGTAAGAAGTGTGCGGACTTTGTTAATCTATCGATGATTACCCAAATCATATCGTGACCTCTTGGGGTCCTGGGTAACTTCGTAGTTAAGTCCATCGATATTTGTTCCTATTTCCAAACAGAAATCTCGGGTTGTCGTAGCAAGCCCGAGGGTTTCTGATATTCGGCTTTGACTTTCGCGCAAGTCAAGCATTTTCCGACATAAGTCACGATATCACTTTTGAGGTTAGGCCACCAATAGTACTCTTTCAAATCCTGGTACATTTTATCTGATCCAGGATGAATCGAGTATTTAGACCTATGTGCTTCCTCAAAAATAACATCTCGAAGGCCTCCAAAGAGTGGAACCCAAATTCGATGTGACAACTCGAAATTCTGAACCTATTTTTGTGTAACGTGTATGACACGACTATGTGAACTTGATTGACTAAACGAATGATTATTGAATGTGTTGCGAATATGTGAACTTTAATTTATTGAATACTGTTACGTGTAAGTATGTATGTTATGTGAAATGTTTCGAGAACCGAGCGCACAACACTTCACACCACTCGATCGCACAAGCCCATATGGGCTATACCTTGCAATCGGATCAATGGGCAGCCGAGTGGGCTCGGCCCACATCCCTTTTATGCGTACAAACACCCTTAGAGGGGGGGTTGTCCTCTCATTTGTTACAATCCTCACCTTACACACGAAAACCCTAGCTTCTCTTTCTCCCTCTCGCTCGAACTTACGGCAGCCGGATCTTTCATCCCGAAGACCTTCTTGTGCGTGGTTTGGATCACCTATTTTCCAATCGGTTAGTATGATTGATGATATTATGCTATGTTGATTATCATTCTGTTATGTGATTGATTAGGGTTTAATGCTTGTAAGCGTGTTGCTTT